>NC_054502.1:7324078-7679067 GCF_017639515.1 Carcharodon carcharias
TGGGACATCTTACTATGTTTAAGGTGCTATCTAATTGCAAGTTGTTGGTGAGTTTGGGGGAAAAGGGAGGTGGGTTTGGCCCCCCCCCCTCCCAATGACAGAGTCTGGACAGAAGCAGAGGGGAAGTTTTGGGAGTGGGGTTCTGGATGCTGCAAGGCCTGGGCCACAGTCTTTCACCGTCCCACCCAGGCGTCCGGAGAGATGTTGTGGCAGCCGTGCTTGGGCTGAGTGACGCTGTTTGAGTTGATGTTAACAAACCACAAAAAAAAGTAGATGGCTTTTCTTGTGGTTTATTCCTCACCTGGATCCTGAGAGTTTGATCTTAAATATTCAAAGTATTACAGCAAAGTTGGGGGGAGAGGGAGGAGTTGTCAGATTTATTGGGGAGTTTTTCCTTGACTCCTCCTCATCCCTCTTTACTGTAATATCCAGGTTACTCTGTGGATAACATGTGGTGGAGTGGGGGACTTTATTATGAAAATTAGGGAAATATTGTTCCCTTGAGCAACGCATCTATAATAATTTACTAGCTATAACACTCCAGTATATATTATCTAATACACTGTTACTGGGTGTAACACCATATTATCTAACGCACTGTGTCCCTGGGTGTATCACTAATGCACTGTATCCCCTGGGTGTAACACTATTATCTAATACAGTGTTACTGGGTGTAACACCATATTATCTAATGCACTGTGTCCCTGGGTGTAACACTATTATCTAATGCACTGTATCCCTGGGTGTAACACTATTATCTAATGCACTGTGTCCCTGGGTGTAACACCATATTATCTAATGCACTGTGTCCCTGGGTGGGACACTATATATTATCTAATGCACTGTATCCCTGGGTGGGACACTATATATTATCTAATGCACTGTGTCCCCTGGGTGTAACACCATATTATCTAATGCACTGTGTCCCTGGGTGGGACACTATATATTATCTAATGCACTGTGTCCCTGGGTGTAACACCATATTATCTAATGCACTGTGTCCCTGGGTGGGACACTATATATTATCTAATGCACTGTGTCCCTGGGTGGGACACTATATATTATCTAATGCACTGTGTCCCTGGGTGGGACACTATATATTATCTAATGCAGTGTGTCCCTGGGTGGGACACTATGTATTATCTAATGCACTGTGCCCCTGGGTGGGACACTATATATTATCTAATGCACTGTGTCCCTCGGTGGGACACTATATATTATCTAATGCACTGTGTCCCTGGGTGGGACACTATATATTATCTAATGCACTGTGTCCCTGGGTGGGACACTATATATTATCTAATGCACTGTGTCCCTGGGTGGGACACAATATATAATACACTGTCACCTGAGTGTAACACTATATTATAACACCCTGGGTGTATCATATATATTATCTAATACACTGTTACACTGGATGTGTTAGATAATAGTGTCATACCCAGTGACAGTGTAACACTATATATAGTATGCTGCCACTGAGTGTAACACTGAATATCATATAACATGCTGTCACTGGGTCTAACACTGTACATTATCCAATGCACTGCCTCACTGAGTCTAACACTGTACATTATCCAATGCACTGCCTCACTGAGTCTAACACTGTACATTATCCAATGCACTGCCTCACTGGGTCTAACACTGTACATTATCCAATGCACTCTCTCACTGGGTCTAACACTGTACATGATCCAATGCACTGTCTCACTGGGTCTAACACTGTACATGATCCAATGCACTGTCTCACTGGGTCTAACACTGTACATGATCCAATGCACTGTCTCACTGGGTCTAACACTGTACATGATCCAATGCACTGCCTCACTGGGTCTAACACTGTACATGATCCAATGCACTGCCTCACTGGGTCTAACACTGTACATTATCCAGTACACTGCCTCACTGGGTCTAACACTGTACATGATCCAATGCACTGCCTCACTGGGTCTAACACTGTACATTATCCAGTACACTGCTTCGCTGGGTCTAACACTGTACATTATCCAGTACACTGCCTCACTGGGTCTAACACTGTACATTATCCAATGCACTGCCTCACTGGGTCTAACACTACATTATCCAATGCACTGCCTCACTGGGTCTAACACTCTACATTATCCAATGCACTGCCTCACTGGGTCTAACACTGTACATTATCCAATGCACTGCCTCACTGGGTCTAACACTGTACATTATCCAATGCACTGCCTCACTGGGTCTAACACTGTACATTATCCAATGCACTGCCTCACTGGGTCTAACACTCTACATTATCCAATGCACTGCCTCACTGGGTCTAACACTCTACATTATCCAATGCACTGCCTCACTGGGTCTAACACTGTACATTATCCAATGCACTGCCTCACTGGGTCTAACACTGTACATTATCCAATGCACTGCCTCACTGGGTCTAACACTCTACATTATCCAATGCACTGCCTCACTGGGTCTAACACTGTACATTATCCAATGCACTGCCTCACTGGGTCTAACACTGTACATTATCCAATGCACTGCCTCACTGGGTCTAACACTGTACATTATCCAATGCACTGCCTCACTGGGTCTAACACTGTACATTATCCAATGCACTGCCTCACTGGGTCTAACACTGTACATTATCCAATGCACTGCCTCACTGGGTCTAACACTGTACATTATCCAATGCACTGCCTCACTGGGTCTAACACTGTACATTATCCAATGCACTGCCTCACTGGGTCTAACACTGTACATTATCCAATGCACTGCCTCACTGGGTCTAACACTGTACATTATCCAATGCACTGCCTCACTGGGTCTAACACTGTACATTATCCAATGCACTGCCTCACTGGGTCTAACACTGTACATTATCCAATGCACTGCCTCACTGGGTCTAACACTGTACATTATCCAATGCACTGCCTCACTGGGTCTAACACTGTACATTATCCAATGCACTGCCTCACTGGGTCTAACACTGTACATTATCCAATGCACTGCCTCACTGGGTCTAACACTGTACATTATCCAATGCACTGCCTCACTGGGTCTAACACTGTACATTATCCAATGCACTGCCTCACTGGGTCTAACACTGTACATTATCCAATGCACTGCCTCACTGGGTCTAACACTCTACATTATCCAATGCACTGCCTCACTGGGTCTAACACTGTACATTATCCAATGCACTGCCTCACTGGGTCTAACACTGTACATTATCCAATGCACTGCCTCACTGGGTCTAACACTGTACATTATCCAATGCACTGCCTCACTGGGTCTAACACTGTACATTATCCAATGCACTGCCTCACCGGGTCTACTACTGTACATTTCGTTGGAGCAGAGAAGACTCGGGCGACGTGATTGAGGTGTACAAGGTTATGAGGGGCTTGGACAGGGTGGTTAGGGAGCAGCTGTTCCCCTTAGTTGAAGGGTCAGTCATGATGGAACACAAGTTCAAGGTGAGGGGCAGGAAGTTTAGGGGGGGATGTGATGAAAAACTTTTTTACCCAGAGGGTGGTGAAGGTCTGGAATGAGCTGCCTGGGAGTATGGTGGAGGTGGGTTGCCTCACGTACTTTAAGTAGTACCTGGAGGAGCACTTGACACATCATAACATTCAAGGCTATGGGCCAAGTGCTGGTAAATGGGATTAGGTAGGTAGGTAGGTCAGGTGTTTCTCACATGTCAGTGCAGACTCGATGGGCCGAAGGGCCTCTTCTGCACTGAGAGATTCTATGATTATCCAATTTCACACTGCCTCACTAGGTCTAACACTGTACATTATCTAATACACTGTCACTGGGTTTAACACTACATATAATATGCTGTCACTGGGTCTAACACTATTATATAACACACCGTCGCTGGGCATTATCTAATTTCACACTGCATGTTACTGGGTATATCTTCTGGTATTGTCACTGGACCAGTAATCCAGAGGCCCAGGGTAATGACCTGGGTTTGATTCCAACTAGAGCAGATGGTGGAATTTGAATTAAATAAAAACCCAGAATTAAAAGTCTGATGATGACCTGTAAGTATCGCATTTACTGACACCCTGGTCTGACCTAAATGTGACTCTTAAATGCCATCTGAAATGGCCAGCCCGAACCACTACGGAGTCTAAGAGGAATGAAACCGGACTGAACCATTGGCATCAAACTAGGTACTGGAAAGCCAACTCTCGTTGTGCAAAAGTTGGGAGAGCTGTCTCACAGACTAGTCAAGCAACAGTCTGACCTGGTCATTCTCACGGAATCGTACCTTACAATGTCCCAGACACCACCATCACCATCCCTGGGTATGTCCTGTCCCACCAGACAGACCCAGCAGAGGTGGGGGGGACAGCGGTATACAGTCGGGAGGAAGTTCCCCTGGGAGTCCTCAACGTCGACTCCAGACTCCATGACGTCTCACAGGTCAAACACAGGCAAGGATTACCACACACCACACCCCTCAGCTGATGAGTCAGTGCTCCTCCATGTTGAACGCTGCTTGGAGGTGGCAAGGGTGCAGATTGTACTCTGGGTGGGGCAAGAGTGGCTCGGTAGCACAACTACTGGCTAAAGGACATAGCTGCTGGACTGGGTCTGCAGCAGGTGGAGAGGGAACCAACAAGCATCGATCTCATCCTCACCAACCTGCCTGCCACAGATCTATCTGTCCATGTCCATGGCAATATCAGTAGGAGTGACCATCGCTCAGCCCTTATGGGGATGAAGTCCCACCTTCACATTGAGGATACCCTACATCATGTCGAATGACACTACCACCGTGCTAAATGTGACAGATTTCAAACAAATCTAGCAACTCAAGTCTGGGCATCCATGAGGCGCTGTGGGCCAGCAGCAGAATTGTACTCGAACACAATCTGTAACCTCATGGCCCGGCATATCCCCCACTGTACCATTACCATCAAGCTAGGGGATCAACCCCTGATTCAATGAAGAGTGCAAGAAGGCATGTCAGGAGCAGCACCAGGCATACCTAAACATGAGGTGTCAACCTGGTGAAATTATAACAGGACTACTTGCGTGCCAAACAGCATAAGCAGCAAGTGATAGACAGAGCTAAGCAATCCCACGACCAACGGATCAGATCTAAGCTCTGCAGCCCTGCCACATCCAGTCGTGAATGGACATGAATGATTAAACAACTCACTGGAGAAGGAGGCCCCACAAATACCCTCATCCTCATTGATGGAGGAGCCCAGCACATCGGTGCAAAAGATAAGGCTAAAGCATTCACAACAATCTTCAGCCAGAAGTGCCGAGTGGATGATCCATCTCTGCCTCCTCCAGAGGTCCCCAGCATCACAGCTAGCAGTCTGCAGCCAATTCGATTCACTCCATGTGATATCAAGAAACAGCTAAAGGCACTGGATACAGCAAAGGCCATGGGCCCTGACAATATTCCACCAACTGTACTGAAGACTTGTGTTCCAGAACTTGCCGCGCCCCTAGCCAAGCTGTTCCAGTACAGCTACAACACTGGCATCTACCCGGCTGTGTGGAAAATTGCCCAGGTATGTCTCGTGTACACAAATTACGACAAAACCAACCCGGCCAATTACTGCCCCATCAGTCTACTTTTGATTATTAAAATGATGGAAGGGGTCAGCAACAGTGTGATCAAGCAGCACTTGCTTAGCAATAACTTGCTCACTGATGCTCTGTTTGGGTTCCGCCAGCTCCTGACCTCATTGCAAACATGGACAAAAAAGCTGAACTCCTGAAGTGAGGTGAGAGTGACTGCCCTTGACATCAAGGCTGCATTTGACAGTGTGGCATCAAGAAGCCCTAGCAAAACTGGAGTCCATGGGAATGGGGTTGCGGGGGAAGACACTCCACTGGTTGGAGTCATACCTAGCACAAAGAAAGATGATTGTAGTTGTTGGAGGTCAATCTTGTCAGTTCCAGGACATCACTGCAGGAGTTCCTCAGGTTGGTGTCCTAGGCCCAAACATCTTCAGCTGCTTCACCTCTGGAGCACAAGTCTTCAGTAGTATTGCTGGAATATTGTCAGGGCCCATAGCCTTTGCAGTATCCAGTGCCTTCAGCCGTTTCTTGAGATCACGTGGAGTGAATCCAATTGGCTGAAGACTGGTATCTATGATGCTGGGGACCTGTGGGGAGGCTGGGATAGATTGTCCATTTGGCACTTCTGGCTGAAGATTGTAGCAAATACTTCAGCTGTAATTTTTGCACTGCTGTGCTGGGCTCCTCCATTGAGGATGGGGATATTTGAGGAGCCTCTTCCTCCAGTGAGTTGTTTAATTGTCCACCACCGTTCACAACTGGATGTGGCAGGACTGCAGAGCTCACATCTAATCTGTTGGTTGTGGAATTGCTTAGCTCTGTCTATCACCTGTGTGCCAAACAGCATAAGTGGCAAGTAGTGCTGTGTTATAGCTTCACCAGGTTGACAACTCAGTTTTAAGCATGCGAGGTGCTGCTCCTGACATGCCCTCCTGCACTCTTCTTTGAAGCAGTGTTGATCCCCTGGCTTGATTGCAATGGTAGAGTGGGGGATATGCTGGGCCACGAGGTTACAGATTGTGTTCGAGTACAATTCTGCTGCTGCTGATGGCCCACAGCACCTCATGGATGCCCAGTCTTGAGTTGCTAGATCTGTTCGAAATCTATCCCATTTAGCACAGTGGTAGTGCCACACAACACGATGGAGCGTATCCTCAGTGCGAAGGTGGGACTTTGTCTCCACAATGACTGTGTGCGCAGCGGTCACTCCTGCCGATACTGTCACGGACAGATGCATCTGCGGCAAGCAGTTTGGTGAGGAGGTCAATTATGTTTTTCCCCCTTGTTCACTTCCCCACCGCCTCCCACAGACCCAGTATAACAACTATGTTCTTTAGGACTCAGCCAGCTCGGTATGTAGTAGTGCTACTGAGTTACTCCTGGTGATGGACGTTGAAGTCCCCCATCCAGAGTACATTCTGTGCCCTTGCCACCCTCAGTACATCCTCCAAGTGGTGTTCAACATGGAGGAGCACTGATTCATCAGCTGAGGGAGGGTGGTACGTGGTAATTAGCAGGAGGTTTCCTTGCCCATGTTTGACCTGATGCCATGAGACGTCATGGGGTCCACAGTCGATGTTGAGGACTCCCAGAGCAACTCTCTCCCGACTGTATACCACTGTGCCCCCACCTCTGCTGGGTCTGTCCTGCCGGTGGGACAGGACTTACCTCAGGATGGTGATGGTGGTGTCTGGGACGTTATCTGTAAGGTGTGATTCCGTGAGGGTGAGGATGACTATGTCAGGCTGTTGCTTGACTAGTCTATGGGACAGCTCTCCCAATTTTGGCACTAGCCCCCAGGGGTTAGTAAGGAGGACTTTGCAGGGCCGACAGGGCTGAGATTGATGTCGTTTTCGGTGACAAGTCAATGCTTTGATGGTCCATCTGGTTTCATTCCTTTTTTTTAGGCTTTTTAGTGGTTTGATACAACCGAGCGGTTTGAAGATATTTTAAGAGTCAACCACATGTAGGCCAGACAGGGTGAAGACAGCAGATTTCTTTCCCTAAAGGGCATTAGTTTTTACAACAGCCAACAATGGTTTCATGGCCTTCGTTAGACTTTTAATTCCATATTTTTATTAAATCCAAATTCCACCATCTGCTGTGGCAGGATTCAAACCTGGGTCCCCAGAGCATTACTTTGGGTCTCTGGAATACCAGTCCAGTGACAATACCACTACACCATCCCCAGCAGTCCATGTCCAAATGCAGCAAGGCATGGACAACATCCAGGCTTGGGCTGACAAGTGACGAGTAAGATTTGTGCCACACAAGTGCCAGGCAATGACCATCTACAACAAGAGAGAATCTAACCATCGCCCCGTGATGTTCAGTGGCGTTAACATCACTGAATCCCCCACTATCAACATTCTGGGGGTTACCATTGACCAGAAACTGAACCGGTCCAGCCATATAAATACTGTAGCTACAAATGCAGGTCAGAGGCTAGGAATCCTGCGGCGAGTAACTCCTCTCCTGGCTCCCCAAAGTTTGTCCACCATCTACAAGGCACAGGTCAGGAGTGTGATGGAATACTCCCCATATGCCTGGATGAGTGCAGCTCCCACAACACTCAAGAAGCTTGACACTGTCTAGGATAATTGGCACCCCATCCACCACCAATGCACAGTAGCAGCGAGATGCACTGCAGGAATTCACCAAGGCTCCTTTGACAGCACCTTCCAAACCCACAACTATTACCATCTAGAAGGACAAGGGCAGCAGACACATGGGGAACACCACTACCTGGGAGTTTCCATCTAAGCCAATTGCCATCCTGACTTGGAAATATACCACTGTCGTTGGGTCAAAATCCTGGAACTCCTTCCCTAACAGCACTGTGGGTGTACCTAAATCACATGGACTGCAGTGGTTCAAGAAGGCAACTCACCACCACCTTCTTAATGGCAATTAGGGATGGGTAATAAATGCTGGCCTAGCCAGTGATGCCCACATCCTATATATTATATAACACATTGTATGGATCACACTGCATGAAAGACTATATACTAGATGATAATTCTGTTTACTGGGTATAATCTCTTTTATACATTTATATGATAACACTGTGTGACTGGGTGGAACACTATATATTACACTCCTATTGAAGTGGAACACTGCTGCTTACATCATCCCTACACAATATGTGTAGCTCCATCTCTATCCCTGGCAGCTATCTGAGATTTAACTGGTCTGCGGTGTGCTTTGGGACTCCAGATGAGCTTCTGACCACAGCTTCGAACCAGTATTAAGACCACCTGTTTCCATCCGTTTGACCTTGCTGGACTCCATCCCTGCCTCGGCTCACCTGCTGCTGAAACCCTCATCCATGCCTTTATTACATATAGACTTGACTATTCTGACATGTTTCTGGCTGGGCACCACTCCTATGTTCAACCCTCCAGACCCTCTGCTGCCCATACCTTAACTCTCACTGAGTCCCATTCCATCCATCACCCGCTATGCTCACTGACCTACGTTGGCTCCCGGTCAGTCAACACCTTAAAATTCCCATCCTTGTTTTCAAATCCCTCCATGGCCCTTATCCCCTCCCTATCTCTGTAACCTCCTCCAGCACCTACACCCCTCAGATCTCTGCCCTCACCAATTCCGGCCTCTCGCGCATCCCCAATTCCCATCACTCCGCCGTTGGCGGCTGTGCCTTCAGCTGCCTGAGGCCCGAAGCCCTGGAATTTCCTCCCTAAACCTCTCCGCCTCTCTCTCTCACTTTCTCTCTCTCTCTCTCTCTCTCTCTCTCTCACTTATTTTCTCTCTCACTTTTTTCTCTCACTTTTTTCTCTCACTCTCACTTTTTTCTCTCTCTCACTTTTTCTCTCTCTCACTTTTTCTCTCACTCTCACTTTTTTTCCTCTCGCTCTCACTTTTGCCTCTCGCTCTCACTTTTGCCTCTCGCTCTCACTTTTGCCTCTCGCTCTCACTTTTGCCTCTCGCTCTCACTTTTGCCTCTCGCTCCCACTTTTGCCTCTCGCTCCCACTTTTGCCTCTCGCTCCCACTTTTGCCTCTCGCTCCCACTTTTGCCTCTCGCTCTCACTTTTGCCTCTCGCTCTCACTTTTGCCTCTCGCTCTCACTTTTGCCTCTCGCTCCCACTTTTGCCTCTCGCTCCCACTTTTGCCTCTCGCTCCCACTTTTGCCTCTCGCTCCCACTTTTGCCTCTCGCTCCCACTTTTGCCTCTCGCTCCCACTTTTGCCTCTCGCTCCCACTTTTGCCTCTCGCTCCCACTTTTGCCTCTCGCTCCCACTTTTGCCTCTCGCTCCCACTTTTGCCTCTCGCTCCCACTTTTGCCTCTCGCTCCCACTTTTGCCTCTCGCTCCCACTTTTGCCTCTCGCTCCCACTTTTGCCTCTCGCTCCCACTTTTGCCTCTCGCTCCCACTTTTGCCTCTCGCTCCCACTTTTGCCTCTCGCTCCCACTTTTGCCTCTCGCTCCCACTTTTGCCTCTCGCTCCCACTTTTGCCTCTCGCTCCCACTTTTGCCTCTCGCTCCCACTTTTGCCTCTCGCTCCCACTT
Organism: Carcharodon carcharias; assembly: GCF_017639515.1. Lineage (NCBI taxonomy): Eukaryota > Metazoa > Chordata > Chondrichthyes > Lamniformes > Lamnidae > Carcharodon > Carcharodon carcharias. The sequence goes on from NC_054502.1 coordinate 7,334,143, forward strand.
TTGCCTCTCGCTCCCACTTTTGCCTCTCGCTCCCACTTTTGCCTCTCGCTCCCACTTTTGCCTCTCGCTCCCACTTTTGCCTCTCGCTCCCACTTTTGCCTCTCGCTCCCACTTTTGCCTCTCGCTCCCACTTTTGCCTCTCGCTCCCACTTTTGCCTCTCGCTCCCACTTTTGCCTCTCGCTCCCACTTTTGCCTCTCGCTCCCACTTTTGCCTCTCGCTCCCACTTTTGCCTCTCGCTCCCACTTTTGCCTCTCGCTCCCACTTTTGCCTCTCGCTCCCACTTTTGCCTCTCGCTCCCACTTTTGCCTCTCGCTCCCACTTTTGCCTCTCGCTCCCACTTTTGCCTCTCGCTCCCACTTTTGCCTCTCGCTCCCACTTTTGCCTCTCGCTCCCACTTTTGCCTCTCGCTCCCACTTTTGCCTCTCGCTCCCACTTTTGCCTCTCGCTCCCACTTTTGCCTCTCGCTCCCACTTTTGCCTCTCGCTCCCACTTTTGCCTCTCGCTCCCACTTTTGCCTCTCGCTCCCACTTTTGCCTCTCGCTCCCACTTTTGCCTCTCGCTCCCACTTTTGCCTCTCGCTCCCACTTTTGCCTCTCGCTCCCACTTTTGCCTCTCGCTCCCACTTTTGCCTCTCGCTCCCACTTTTGCCTCTCGCTCCCACTTTTGCCTCTCGCTCCCACTTTTGCCTCTCGCTCCCACTTTTGCCTCTCGCTCCCACTTTTGCCTCTCGCTCCCACTTTTGCCTCTCGCTCCCACTTTTGCCTCTCGCTCCCACTTTTGCCTCTCGCTCCCACTTTTGCCTCTCGCTCCCACTTTTGCCTCTCGCTCCCACTTTTGCCTCTCGCTCCCACTTTTGCCTCTCGCTCCCACTTTTGCCTCTCGCTCCCACTTTTGCCTCTCGCTCCCACTTTTGCCTCTCGCTCCCACTTTTGCCTCTCGCTCCCACTTTTGCCTCTCGCTCCCACTTTTGCCTCTCGCTCCCACTTTTGCCTCTCGCTCCCACTTTTGCCTCTCGCTCCCACTTTTGCCTCTCGCTCCCACTTTTGCCTCTCGCTCCCACTTTTGCCTCTCGCTCCCACTTTTGCCTCTCGCTCCCACTTTTGCCTCTCGCTCCCACTTTTGCCTCTCGCTCCCACTTTTGCCTCTCGCTCCCACTTTTGCCTCTCGCTCCCACTTTTGCCTCTCGCTCCCACTTTTGCCTCTCGCTCCCACTTTTGCCTCTCGCTCCCACTTTTGCCTCTCGCTCCCACTTTTGCCTCTCGCTCCCACTTTTGCCTCTCGCTCCCACTTTTGCCTCTCGCTCCCACTTTTGCCTCTCGCTCCCACTTTTGCCTCTCGCTCCCACTTTTGCCTCTCGCTCCCACTTTTGCCTCTCGCTCCCACTTTTGCCTCTCGCTCCCACTTTTGCCTCTCGCTCCCACTTTTGCCTCTCGCTCCCACTTTTGCCTCTCGCTCCCACTTTTGCCTCTCGCTCCCACTTTTGCCTCTCGCTCCCACTTTTGCCTCTCGCTCCCACTTTTGCCTCTCGCTCCCACTTTTGCCTCTCGCTCCCACTTTTGCCTCTCGCTCCCACTTTTGCCTCTCGCTCCCACTTTTGCCTCTCGCTCCCACTTTTGCCTCTCGCTCCCACTTTTGCCTCTCGCTCCCACTTTTGCCTCTCGCTCCCACTTTTGCCTCTCGCTCCCACTTTTGCCTCTCGCTCCCACTTTTGCCTCTCGCTCCCACTTTTGCCTCTCGCTCCCACTTTTGCCTCTCGCTCCCACTTTTGCCTCTCGCTCCCACTTTTGCCTCTCGCTCCCACTTTTGCCTCCCGCTCCCACTTTTGCCTCCCGCTCTCGCTCCCTTTGTTCTCGCTCTCGCTCTGACTTTGTTCTCGCTCCCGCTCTGACTTTGTTCTCGCTCCCGCTCTGACTTTGTTCTCGCTCCCGCTCTGACTTTGTTCTCGCTCCCGCTCTGACTTTGTTCTCGCTCCCGCTCTGACTTTGTTCTCGCTCCCGCTCTGACTTTGTTCTCGCTCCCGCTCTGACTTTGTTCTCGCTCCCGCTCTGACTTTGTTCTCGCTCCCGCTCTGACTTTGTTCTCGCTCCCGCTCTGACTTTGTTCTCGCTCCCGCTCTGACTTTGTTCTCGCTCCCGCTCTGACTTTGTTCTCGCTCCCGCTCTGACTTTGTTCTCGCTCCCGCTCTGACTTTGTTCTCGCTCCCGCTCTGACTTTGTTCTCGCTCCCGCTCTGACTTTGTTCTCGCTCCCGCTCTGACTTTGTTCTCGCTCCCGCTCTGACTTTGTTCTCGCTCCCGCTCTGACTTTGTTCTCGCTCCCGCTCTGACTTTGTTCTCGCTCCCGCTCTGACTTTGTTCTCGCTCCCGCTCTGACTTTGTTCTCGCTCCCGCTCTGACTTTGTTCTCGCTCCCGCTCTGACTTTGTTCTCGCTCCCGCTCTGACTTTGTTCTCGCTCCCGCTCTGACTTTGTTCTCGCTCCCGCTCTGACTTTGTTCTCGCTCCCGCTCTGACTTTGTTCTCGCTCCCGCTCTGACTTTGTTCTCGCTCCCGCTCTGACTTTGTTCTCGCTCCCGCTCTGACTTTGTTCTCGCTCCCGCTCTGACTTTGTTCTCGCTCCCGCTCTGACTTTGTTCTCGCTCCCCGCTCTGACTTTGTTCTCGCTCCCCGCTCTGACTTTGTTCTCGCTCCCGCTCTGACTTTGTTCTCGCTCCCGCTCTGACTTTGTTCTCGCTCCCGCTCTGACTTTGTTCTCGCTCCCGCTCTGACTTTGTTCTCGCTCCCGCTCTGACTTTGTTCTCGCTCCCGCTCTGACTTTGTTCTCGCTCCCGCTCTGACTTTGTTCTCGCTCCCGCTCTGACTTTGTTCTCGCTCCCGCTCTGACTTTGTTCTCGCTCCCGCTCTGACTTTGTTCTCGCTCCCGCTCTGACTTTGTTCTCGCTCCCGCTCTGACTTTGTTCTCGCTCCCGCTCTGACTTTGTTCTCGCTCCCGCTCTGACTTTGTTCTCGCTCCCGCTCTGACTTTGTTCTCGCTCCCGCTCTGACTTTGTTCTCGCTCCCGCTCTGACTTTGTTCTCGCTCCCGCTCTGACTTTGTTCTCGCTCCCGCTCTGACTTTGTTCTCGCTCCCGCTCTGACTTTGTTCTCGCTCCCGCTCTGACTTTGTTCTCGCTCCCGCTCTGACTTTGTTCTCGCTCCCGCTCTGACTTTGTTCTCGCTCCCGCTCTGACTTTGTTCTCGCTCCCGCTCTGACTTTGTTCTCGCTCCCGCTCTGACTTTGTTCTCGCTCCCGCTCTGACTTTGTTCTCGCTCCCGCTCTGACTTTGTTCTCGCTCCCGCTCTGACTTTGTTCTCGCTCCCGCTCTGACTTTGTTCTCGCTCCCCGCTCTGACTTTGTTCTCGCTCCCGCTCTCTGACTTTGTTCTCGCTCCCGCTCTGACTTTGTTCTCGCTCCCGCTCTGACTTTGTTCTCGCTCCCGCTCTGACTTTGTTCTCGCTCCCGCTCTGACTTTGTTCTCGCTCCCGCTCTGACTTTGTTCTCGCTCTCCGCTCTGACTTTGTTCTCGCTCCCGCTCTGACTTTGTTCTCGCTCTCCGCTCTGACTTTGTTCTCGCTCTCGCTCTGACTTTGTTCTCGCTCTCGCTCTGACTTTGTTCTCGCTCTCGCTCTGACTTTGTTCTCGCTCTCGCTCTGACTTTGTTCTCGCTCTCGCTCTGGCTTTGTTCTCGCTCTCGCTCTGGCTTTGTTCTCGCTCTCGCTCTGGCTTTGTTCTCGCTCTCGCTCTGGCTTTGTTCTCGCTCTCGCTCTGGCTTTGTTCTCGCTCCCGCTCTGACTTTGTTCTCGCTCTCGCTCTGGACTTTGTTCTCGCTCCTCGCTCTGACTTTGTTCTCGCTCCTCGCTCTGACTTTGTTCTCGCTCTCGCTCTGACTTTGTTCTCGCTCTCGCTCTGACTTTGTTCTCGCTCACGCTCTGACTTTGTTCTCGCTCTCGCTCTGACTTTGTTCTCGCTCCCGCTCTGGACTTTGTTCTCGCTCCTCGCTCTGACTTTGTTCTCGCTCTCGCTCTGACTTTGTTCTCGCTCTCGCTCTGCTTTGTTCTCGCTCTCGCTCTGACTTTGTTCTCGCTCTCGCTCTGACTTTGTTCTCGCTCTCCGCTCTGGCTTTGTTCTCGCTCTCGCTCTGGCTTTGTTCTCGCTCTCGCTCTGGCTTTGTTCTCGCTCTCGCTCTGGCTTTGTTCTCGCTCTCGCTCTGGCTTTGTTCTCGCTCTCGCTCTGGCTTTGTTCTCGCTCTCGCTCTGACTTTGTTCTCGCTCTCGCTCTGGCTTTGTTCTCGCTCTCGCTCTGACTTTGTTCTCGCTCTCGCTCTGACTTTGTTCTCGCTCTCGCTCTGACTTTGTTCTCGCTCTCGCTCTGACTTTGTTCTCGCTCTCGCTCTGACTTTGTTCTCGCTCTCGCTCTGACTTTGTTCTCGCTCTCGCTCTGACTTTGTTCTCGCTCTCGCTCTGACTTTGTTCTCGCTCTCGCTCTGACTTTGTTCTCGCTCTCGCTCTGACTTTGTTCTCGCTCTCGCTCTGACTTTGTTCTCGCTCCTCGCTCTGACTTTGTTCTCGCTCTCGCTCTGACTTTGTTCTCGCTCTCGCTCTGACTTTGTTCTCGCTCTCGCTCTGACTTTGTTCTCGCTCTCGCTCTGACTTTGTTCTCGCTCCGCTCTGACTTTGTTCTCGCTCTCGCTCTGACTTTGTTCTCGCTCTCGCTCTGACTTTGTTCTCGCTCTCGCTCTGACTTTGTTCTCGCTCCCGCTCTGACTTTGTTCTCGCTCTCGCTCTGACTTTGTTCTCGCTCTCGCTCTGACTTTGTTCTCGCTCTCGCTCTGACTTTGTTCTCGCTCTCGCTCTGACTTTGTTCTCGCTCTCGCTCTGACTTTGTTCTCGCTCTCCGCTCTGGACTTGTTCTCGCTCCTCGCTCTGACTTTGTTCTCGCTCTCGCTCTGACTTTGTTCTCGCTCTCGCTCTGACTTTGTTCTCGCTCTCGCTCTGACTTTGTTCTCGCTCTCGCTCTGACTTTGTTCTCGCTCTCGCTCTGACTTTGTTCTCGCTCTCGCTCTGACTTTGTTCTCGCTCTCGCTCTGACTTTGTTCTCGCTCTCGCTCTGACTTTGTTCTCGCTCTCGCTCTGACTTTGTTCTCGCTCTCCGCCTCTGACTTTGTTCTCGCTCTCGCTCTGACTTTGTTCTCGCTCTCGCTCTGACTTTGTTCTCGCTCTCGCTCTGACTTTGTTCTCGCTCTCCGCTCTGACTTTGTTCTCGCTCTCGCTCTGACTTTGTTCTCGCTCTCCGCTCTGACTTTGTTCTCGCTCTCGCTCTGACTTTGTTCTCGCTCTCGCTCTGACTTTGTTCTCGCTCTCGCTCTGACTTTGTTCTCGCTCTCGCTCTGACTTTGTCTCTCGCTCTCGCTCTGACTTTGTTCTCGCTCCTCGCTCTGACTTTGTTCTCGCTCTCGCTCTGACTTTGTTCTCGCTCTCGCTCTGACTTTGTTCTCGCTCTCGCTCTGACTTTGTTCTCGCTCTCGCTCTGACTTTGTTCTCGCTCTCGCTCTGACTTTGTTCTCGCTCTCGCTCTGACTTTGTTCTCGCTCTCGCTCTGACTTTGTCTCGCTCTCGCTCTGACTTTGTTCTCGCTCTCGCTCTGACTTTGTTCTCGCTCTCGCTCTGACTTTGTTCTCGCTCTCGCTCTGACTTTGTTCTCGCTCTCGCTCTGACTTTGTTCTCCGCTCTCGCTCTGACTTTGTTCTCGCTCTCGCTCTGACTTTGTTCTCGCTCCCGCTCTGACTTTGTTCTCGCTCTCGCTCTGACTTTGTTCTCGCTCCCGCTCTGACTTTGTTCTCGCTCACGCTCTGACTTTGTTCTCGCTCCCGCTCTGACTTTGTTCTCGCTCCCGCTCTGACTTTGTTCTCGCTCACGCTCTGACTTTGTTCTCGCTCCCGCTCTGACTTTGTTCTCGCTCCCGCTCTGACTTTGTTCTCGCTCCCGCTCTGACTTTGTTCTCGCTCCGCTCTGACTTTGTTCTCGCTCCCGCTCTGACTTTGTTCTCGCTCCCGCTCTGACTTTGTTCTCGCTCCCGCTCTGACTTTGTTCTCGCTCACGCTCTGACTTTGTTCTCGCTCCCGCTCTGACTTTGTTCTCGCTCCCGCTCTGACTTTGTTCTCGCTCCCGCTCTGACTTTGTTCTCGCTCCCGCTCTGACTTTGTTCTCGCTCCGCTCTGACTTTGTTCTCGCTCCCGCTCTGACTTTGTTCTCGCTCTCGCTCTGACTTTGTTCTCGCTCTCGCTCTGACCTTTGTTCTCGCTCTCGCTCTGACTTTGTTCTCGCTCTCGCTCTGACTTTGTTCTCGCTCTCGCTCTGACTTTGTTCTCGCTCTCGCTCTGACTTGTCTCAGCTCTCGCTCTGACTTTGTTCTCGCTCTCGCTCTGACTTTGTTCGTCGCTCTCGCTCTGACTTTGTTCTCGCTCTCGCTCTGACTTTGTTCTCGCTCTCGCTCTGACTTTGTTCTCGCTCTCGCTCTGACTTTGTTCTCGCTCTCGCTCTGACTTTGTTCTCGCTCTCGCTCTGACTTTGTTCTCGCTCTCGCTCTGACTTTGTTCTTCGCCTCTCGCTCCTGACTTTTGTTCTCGCTCTCGCTCTGACTTTGTTCTCGCTCTCGCTCTGACTTTGTTCTCGCTCTCGCTCTGACTTTGTTCTCGCTCTCGCTCTGACTTTGTTCTCGCTCTCGCTCTGACTTTGTTCTCGCTCTCGCTCTGACTTTGTTCTCGCTCTCGCTCTGACTTTGTTCTCGCTCCTCCCGCTCTGACTTTGTTCTCGCTCCCGCTCTGACTTTGTTCTCGCTCCCGCTCTGACTTTGTTCTCGCTCCCGCTCTGACTTTGTTCTCGCTCCCGCTCTGACTTTGTTCTCGCTCCCGCTCTGACTTTGTTCTCGCTCCCGCTCCTGACTTTGTTCTCGCTCCCGCTCTGACTTTGTTCTCGCTCCCGCTCTGACTTTGTTCTCGCTCCCGCTCTGACTTTGTTCTCGCTCCCGCTCTGACTTTGTTCTCGCTCCCGCTCTGACTTTGTTCTCGCTCCCGCTCTGACTTTGTTCTCGCCTCCCGCTCTGACTTGTTCTCGCTCCCGCTCTGACTTTGTTCTCGCTCCCGCTCTGACTTTGTTCTCGCTCCCGCTCTGACTTTGTTCTCGCTCCCGCTCTGACTTTGTCTCGCTCCCGCTCTGACTTTGTTCTCCGCTCCCGCTCTGACTTTGTTCTCGCTCCCGCTCTGACTTTGTTCTCGCTCCCCCCTCTCTGACTTTGTCTCGCTCCCGCTCTGACTTTGTTCTCGCTCCCGCTCTGACTTTGTTCTCGCTCCCGCTCTGACTTTGTTCTCGCTCCCGCTCTGACTTTGTTCTCGCTCCCGCTCTGACTTTGTTCTCGCTCCCGCTCTGACTTTGTTCTCGCTCCCGCTCTGACTTTGTTCTCGCTCCCGCTCTGACTTTGTTCTCGCTCCCGCTCTGACTTTGTTCTCGCTCCCGCTCTGACTTTGTTCTCGCTCCCCGCTCTGACTTTGTTCTCGCTCCCGCTCTGACTTTGTTCTCGCTCCCGCTCTGACTTTGTTCTCGCTCCCCGCTCTGACTTTGTTCTCGCTCCCGCTCTGACTTTGTTCTCGCTCCCGCTCTGACTTTGTTCTCGCTCCCGCTCTGACTTTGTTCTCGCTCCCGCTCTGACTTTGTTCTCGCTCCCGCTCTGACTTTGTTCTCGCTCCCGCTCTGACTTTGTTCTCGCTCCCGCTCTGACTTTGTTCTCGCTCCCGCTCTGACTTTGTTCTCGCTCCCGCTCTGACTTTGTTCTCGCTCCCGCTCTGACTTTGTTCTCGCTCCCGCTCTGACTTTGTTCTCGCTCCCGCTCTGACTTTGTTCTCGCTCCCGCTCTGACTTTTGTTCTCGCTCCCGCTCTGACTTTGTTCTCGCTCCCGCTCTGACTTTGTCTCGCTCCCGCTCTGACTTTGTTCTCGCTCCCGCTCTGACTTTGTTCTCGCTCCCGCTCTGACTTTGTTCTCGCTCCCGCTCTGACTTTGTTCTCGCTCCCGCTCTGACTTTGTTCTCGCTCCCGCTCTGACTTTGTTCTCGCTCCCGCTCTGACTTTGTTCTCGCTCCCGCTCTGACTTTGTTCTCGCTCCCGCTCTGACTTTGTTCTCGCTCCCGCTCTGACTTTGTTCTCGCTCCCGCTCTGACTTTGTTCTCGCTCCCGCTCTGACTTTGTTCTCGCTCCCGCTCTGACTTTGTTCTCGCTCCCGCTCTGACTTTGTTCTCGCTCCCGCTCTGACTTTGTTCTCGCTCCCGCTCTGACTTTGTTCTCGCTCCCGCTCTGACTTTGTTCTCGCTCCCGCTCTGACTTTGTTCTCGCTCCCGCTCTGACTTTGTTCTCGCTCCCGCTCTGACTTTGTTCTCGCTCCCGCTCTGACTTTGTTCTCGCTCCCGCTCTGACTTTGTTCTCGCTCCCGCTCTGACTTTGTTCTCGCTCCCGCTCTGACTTTGTTCTCGCTCCCGCTCTGACTTTGTTCTCGCTCCCGCTCTGACTTTGTTCTCGCTCCCGCTCTGACTTTGTTCTCGCTCCCGCTCTGACTTTGTTCTCGCTCCCGCTCTGACTTTGTTCTCGCTCCCGCTCTGACTTTGTTCTCGCTCCCGCTCTGACTTTGTTCTCGCTCCCGCTCTGACTTTGTTCTCGCTCCCGCTCTGACTTTGTTCTCGCTCCCGCTCTGACTTTGTTCTCGCTCCCGCTCTGACTTTGTTCTCGCTCCCGCTCTGACTTTGTTCTCGCTCCCGCTCTGACTTTGTTCTCGCTCCCGCTCTGACTTTGTTCTCGCTCCCGCTCTGACTTTGTTCTCGCTCCCGCTCTGACTTTGTTCTCGCTCCCGCTCTGACTTTGTTCTCGCTCCCGCTCTGACTTTGTTCTCGCTCCCGCTCTGACTTTGTTCTCGCTCCCGCTCTGACTTTGTTCTCGCTCCCGCTCTGACTTTGTTCTCGCTCCCGCTCTGACTTTGTTCTCGCTCCCGCTCTGACTTTGTTCTCGCTCCCGCTCTGACTTTGTTCTCGCTCCCGCTCTGACTTTGTTCTCGCTCCCGCTCTGACTTTGTTCTCGCTCCCGCTCTGACTTTGTTCTCGCTCCCGCTCTGACTTTGTTCTCGCTCCCGCTCTGACTTTGTTCTCGCTCCCGCTCTGACTTTGTTCTCGCTCCCGCTCTGACTTTGTTCTCGCTCCCGCTCTGACTTTGTTCTCGCTCCCGCTCTGACTTTGTTCTCGCTCCCACCGCTCGACTTTGTTCTCGCTCCCGCTCTGACTTTGTTCTCGCTCCCGCTCTGACTTTGTTCTCGCTCTCCCGCTCTGACTTTGTCTCTCCTCCGCTCCCGCTCTGACTTTGTTCTCCCGCTCCCGCCTCTGACTTTGTTCTCGCTCTCCCGCTCTGACTTTGTTCTCGCTCCCTGCTCTGACTTTGTTCTCGCTTCCCCGCTCTGACTTTGGTTCTCGCTCCCGCTCTGACTTTGTTCTCGCTCCCTGCTCTGACTTTGGTTCTCGCTCCCGCTCTGACTTTGTTCTCGCTCCCGCTCTGACTTTGTTCTCGCTCCCGCTCTGACTTTGTTCTCGCTCCCGCTCTGACTTGTTCTCGCTCCCGCTCTGACTTGTTCTCGCTCCCGCTCTGACTTTGTTCTCGCTCGCCCCGGCTCTGACTTTGTTCTCGCTCCCGCTCTGACTTTGTTCTCGCTCCCCGCTCTGACTTTGTTCTCGCTCCCGCTCTGACTTTGGTTCTGCGCTCCCGCTCTGACTTTGTTCTCGCTCCCGCTCTGACTTTGTTCTCGCTCCCGCTCTGACTTTGTTCTCGCTCCCGCTCTGACTTTGTTCTCGCTCCCGCTCTGACTTTGTTCTCGCTCCCTGCTCTGACTTGTTCTCGCTCCCGCTCTGACTTTGTTTCTCGCTCCCGCTCTGACTTTGTTCTCGCTCACCGCTCTGACTTTGTTCTCGCTCCCGCTCTGACTTTGTTCTCGCTCCCGCTCTGACTTGTTCTCGCTCCCGCTCTGACTTTGTTTCTCGCTCCCGCTCTTGACTTTGTTCTCGCTCCCGCTCTGACTTTGTTCTCGCTCCCGCTCTGACTTTGTTCTCGCTCCCGCTCTGATTTGTTCTCGCTCCCGCTCTGACTTTGTTCTCGCTCCCGCTCTGACTTTGTTCTCGCTCTCCGCTCTGACTTTGTTCTCGCTCCCGCTCTGACTTTGTTCTCGCTCCCGCTCTGACTTTGTTCTCGCTCCCGCTCTGACTTTGTTCTCGCTCCCGCTCTGACTTTGTTCTCGCTCCCGCTCTGACTTTGTTCTCGCTCCCGCTCTGACCTTTGTTCTCGCTCCCGCTCTGACTTTGTTCTCGCTCCCGCTCTGACTTTGTTCTCGCTCCCGCTCTGACTTTGTTCTCGCTCCCGCTCTGACTTTGTCTCTCGCTCCCCGCTCTGACTGTGTTCTCCTCCCTTTTTTTTTTTTTTTTTTCTCCGCTCCCGCCTCTGACTTTGTTCTCGCTCCCGCTCTGACTTTGTTCTCGCTCCCGCTCTGACTTTGTTCTCGCTCCCGCTCTGACTTTGTTCTCGCTCCCGCTCTGACTTTGTTCTCGCTCCCGCTCTGACTTTGTTCTCGCTCCCGCTCTGACTTTGTTCTCGCCTCCGCTCTGACTTTGTTCAACAGCTCCCCGCTCTGACTTTGTTCTCGCTCACCAGCTCTGACTTGTTCTCGCTTCCCGCCTGACTTTGTTCTCGCTCCCGCTCTGACTTTGTTCTCGCCTCCCGCTCTGACTTTGTTCTTCGCTCCCGCTCTGACTTGTTCTCGCTCCCGCTCTGACTTTGTTCTCGCTCCCCGCTCTGACTTTGTTCTCGCTCCCGCTCTGACTTTGTTCTCAGCTCCCGCTCTGACTTTGTTCTCGCTCCCGCTCTGACTTTGTTCTCGCTCCTCGCTCTGACTTTGTTCTCGCTCTCCGCTCTGACTTTGTTCTCGCTCTCCGCTCTGACTTTGTTCTCGCTCTCGCTCTGACTTTGTTCTCGCTCTCGCTCTGACTTTGTTCTCGCTCTCCGCTCTGACTTTGTTCTCGCTCTCGCTCTGACTTTGTTCTCGCTCTCGCTCTGACTTTGTTCTCGCTCTCGCTCTGACTTTGTTCTCGCTCTCGCTCTGACTTTGTTCTCGCTCTCGCTCTGACTTTGTTCTCGCTCCTCGCTCTGACTTTGTTCTCGCTCTCGCTCTGACTTTGTTCTCGCTCTCGCTCTGACTTTGTTCTCGCTCTCGCTCTGACTTTGTTCTCGCTCTCGCTCTGACTTTGTTCTCGCTCTCGCTCTGACTTTGTTCTCGCTCTCGCTCTGACTTTGTTCTCGCTCTCGCTCTGACTTTGTTCTCGCTCTCGCTCTGACTTTGTTCTCGCTCTCGCTCTGACTTTGTTCTCGCTCTCGCTCTGACTTTGTTCTCGCTCTCGCTCTGACTTTGTTCTCGCTCTCGCTCTGACTTTGTTCTCGCTCTCGCTCTGACTTTGTTCTCGCTCTCGCTCTGACTTTGTTCTCGCTCTCGCTCTGACTTTGTTCTCGCTCTCGCTCTGACTTTGTTCTCGCTCTCGCTCTGACTTTTGTTCTCGCTCTCGCTCTGACTTTGTTCTCGCTCTCGCTCTGACTTTGTTCTCGCTCTCGCTCTGACTTTGTTCTCGCTCTCGCTCTGACTTTGTTCTCGCTCTCGCTCTGACTTTGTTCTCGCTCTCCGCTCTGACTTTGTTCTCGCTCTCGCTCTGACTTTGTTCTCGCTCTCGCTCTGACTTTGTTCTCGCTCTCGCTCTGACTTTGTTCTCGCTCTCGCTCTGACTTTGTTCTCGCTCTCGCTCTGACTTTGTTCTCGCTCTCGCTCTGACTTTGTTCTCGCTCTCGCTCTGGACTTTGTTCTCGCTCTCGCTCTGACTTTGTTCTCGCTCTCGCTCTGACTTTGTTCTCGCTCTCGCTCTGACTTTGTTCTCGCTCTCGCTCTGACTTTGTTCTCGCTCTCGCTCTGACTTTGTTCTCGCTTCGCTCTGACTTTGTTCTCGCTCTCGCTCTGACTTTGTTCTCGCTCTCGCTCTGACTTTGTTCTCGTCTCGCTGACTTTGTTCTCGCTCTCGCCCTGACTTTGTTCTCGCTCTCGCTCTGACTTTGTTCTCGCTCTCGCTCTGACTTGTTCTCGCTCTCGCTCTGACTTTGTTCTCGCTCTCGCTCTGACTTTGTTCTCGCTCTCGCTCTGACTTTGTTCTCGCTCTCGCTCTGACTTTGTTCTCGCTCTCGCTCTGACTTTGTTCTCGCTCTCGCTCTGACTTTGTTCTCGCTCTCGCTCTGACTTTGTTCTCGCTCTCGCTCTGACTTTGTTCTCGCTCTCGCTCTGACTTTGTTCTCGCTCTCGCTCTGACTTTGTTCTCGCTCTCGCTCTGACTTTGTTCTCGCTCTCGCTCTGACTTTGTTCTCGCTCTCGCTCTGACTTTGTTCTCGCTCTCGCTCTGACTTTGTTCTCGCTCTCGCTCTGACTTTGTTCTCGCTCTCGCTCTGACTTTGTTCTCGCTCTCGCTCTGACTTTGTTCTCGCTCTCGCTCTGACTTTGTTCTCGCTCTCGCTCTGACTTTGTTCTCGCTCTCGCTCTGACTTTGTTCTCGCTCTCGCTCTGACTTTGTTCTCGCTCTCGCTCTGACTTTGTTCTCGCTCTCGCTCTGACTTTGTTCTCGCTCTCGCTCTGACTTGTTCTCGCTCTCGCTCTGACTTTGTTCTCGCTCTCGCTCTGACTTTGTTCTCGCTCTCGCTCTGACTTTGTTCTCGCTCTCTCGCTCTGACTTTGTTCTCGCTCTCGCTCTGACTTTGTTCTCGCTCTCGCTCTGACTTTGTTCTCGCTCTCGCTCTGACTTTGTTCTCGCTCTCGCTCTGACTTTGTTCTCGCTCTCGCTCTGACTTTGTTCTCGCTCTCGCTCTGACTTTGTTCTCGCTCTCGCTCTGACTTTGTTCTCGCTCTCGCTCTGACTTTGTTCTCGCTCTCGCTCTGACTTTGTTCTCGCTCTCGCTCTGACTTTGTTCTCGCTCTCGCTCTGACTTTGTTCTCGCTCTCGCTCTGACTTTGTTCTCGCTCTCGCTCTGACTTTGTTCTCGCTCTCGCTCTGACTTTGTTCTCGCTCTCGCTCTGACTTTGTTCTCGCTCTCGCTCTGACTTTGTTCTCGCTCTCGCTCTGACTTTGTTCCCGCTCTCGCTCTGACTTTGTTCCCGCTCTCGCCCTGACTTTGTTCCCGCTCTCGCCCTGACTTTGTTCCGCTCCTCGCCCTGACTTTGTTCCGCTCTCGCCCTGACTTTGTTCCCGCTCTCGCCCTGACTTTGTTCCTCGCTCTCGCTCTGACTTTGTTCTCCGCTCTCGCCCTGACTTTGTTCCCGCTCTCGCCCTGACTTTGTTCCTCGCTCTCGCCTGACTTTGTTCCGCTCTCGCCCTGACTTTGTTCCCGCTCTCGCCCTGACTTTGTTCCCGCTCTCGCCCTGACTTTGTTCCCGCTCTCGCCCTGACTTTGTTCCCGCTCTCGCCCTGACTTTGTTCCGCTCTCGCCCTGACTTTGTTCCCGCTCTCGCCCTGACTTTGTTCCCGCTCTCGCCTGACTTGTTCCCGCTCTCGCCCTGACTTTGTTCCCGCTCTCGCCTCTGACTTTGTTCCCGCTCTCGCCCTGACTTTGTTCCGCTCTCGCCCTGACTTTGTTCCGCTCTCGCCCTGACTTTGTTCCCGCTCTCGCCCTGACTTTGTTCCGCTCTCGCCCTGACTTTGTTCCCGCTCTCGCCCTGACTTTGTTCCGCTCTCGCCCTGACTTTGTTCCCGCTCTCGCCCTGACTTTGTTCCCGCTCTCGCCCTGACTTTGTTCCCGCTCTCGCCCTGACTTTGTTCCGCTCTCGCCCTGACTTTGTTCCCGCTCTCGCCCTGACTTTGTTCCCGCTCTCGCCCTGACTTTGTTCCCGCTCTCGCCCTGACTTTGTTCCCGCTCTCGCCCTGACTTTGTTCCCGCTCTCGCCCTGACTTTGTTCCCGCTCTCGCCCTGACTTTGTTCCCGCTCTCGCCCTGACTTTGTTCCCGCTCTCGCCCTGACTTTGTTCCCGCTCTCGCCCTGACTTTGTTCCGCTCTCGCCTGACTTTGTTCCCGCTCTCGCCCTGACTTTGTTCCCGCTCTCGCCCTGACTTTGTTCCCGCTCTCGCCCTGACTTTGTTCCGCTCTCGCCCTGACTTTGTTCTCCGCTCTCGCACTGACTTTGTTCTCGCTCTCGCCCTGACTTTGTTCCCGCTCTCGCCCTGACTTTGTTCCCGCTCTCGCCTGACTTTGTTCCCGCTCTCGCCCTGACTTTGTTCCCGCTCTCGCCCTGACTTTGTTCCGCTCTCGCCTGACTTTGTTCCCGCTCTCGCCCTGACTTTGTTCCCGCTCTCGCCCTGACTTTGTTCTCGCTCTCGCCCTGACTTTGTTCCCGCTCTCGCCCTGACTTTGTTCCCGCTCTCGCCCTGACTTTGTTCTCCGCTCTCGCTCCTGACTTTGTTCCCGCTCTCGCCTGACTTTTGTTCCCGCTCTCGCTCTGACTTTGTTCTCGCTCTCGCTCTGACTTTGTTCCCGCTCTCGCTCTGACTTTGTTCCCGCTCTCGCCCTGACTTTGTTCCCGCTCTCGCCCTGACTTTGTTCCCGCTCTCGCCCTGACTTTGTTCCCGCTCTCGCCCTGACTTTGTTCCCGCTCTCGCCCTGACTTTGTTCCCGCTCTCGCCTCTGACTTTGTTCCCGCTCTCGCCCTGACTTTGTTCCCGCTCTCGCCCTGACTTTGTTCCCGCTCTCGCCCTGACTTTGTTCCCGCTCTCGCCCTGACTTTGTTCCCGCTCTCGCCCTGACTTTGTTCCGCTCTCCGCCCTGACTTTGTTCCCGCTCTCGCCCTGACTTTGTTCCCGCTCTCGCCCTGACTTTGTTCCCGCTCTCGCCCTGACTTTGTTCCCGCTCTCGCCTCTGACTTTGTTCCCGCTCTCGCCCTGACTTTGTTCCCGCTCTCGCCCTGACTTTGTTCCCGCTCTCGCCCTGACTTTGTTCCCGCTCTCGCCCTGACTTTGTTCCGCTCCTCGCCCTGACTTTGTTCCCGCTCTCGCCCTGACTTTGTTCCCGCTCTCGCCCTGACTTTGTTCCCGCTCTCGCCCTGACTTTGTTCCCGCTCTCGCCCTGACTTTGTTCCCGCTCTCGCCCTGACTTTGTTCCCGCTCTGCCCTGACTTTGTTCCGCTCTGCCCTGACTTTGTTCCCGCTCTCGCCCTGACTTTGTCCGCCTCCCCTGGACTTTGTTCCCGCTCTCGCCCTGACTTTGTTCCCGCTGCTCCGCCCTCCCTGACTTTGTTCCCGCTCTCGCCCTGACTTTGTTCCCGCTCTCGCCCTGACTTTGTTCCCCGCTCACGCCCTGACCTTTGTCCCGCACTCGCCTGACTTTGTTCCCGCTCTCGCCCTGACTTTGTTCCCGCTCTCGCCCTGACTTTGTTCCCGCTCTCGCCCTCTGACTTTGTTCCGCTCTCGCCCTGACTTTGTTTCCCCGCTCTCGCCCCTGACTTTGTTCCCCGCTCTCGCCCTGACTTTGTTCCCGCTCTCGCCCTGACTTTGTTCCCGCTCTCGCCCTGACTTTGTTCCCGCTCTCGCCCTGACTTTGTTCCCGCTCTCGCCCTGACTTTGTTCCGCTCTCGCCCCTGACTTTGTTCCCGCTCTCGCCTCTGACTTTGTTCCCGCTCTCGCCCTGACTTTGTTCCGCTCTCGCCCTGACTTTTGTTCTCGCTCTCGCCCTGACTTTGTTCTCCGCTCTCGCCCTGACTTTGTTCTCGCTCTCGCCCTGACTTTGTTCCCGCTCTCGCTCTGACTTTGTTCCGCTCTCGCCCTGACTTTGTTCCCGCTCTCGCCTGACTTTGTTCTCGCTCTCGCCCTGACTTTGTTCTCGCTCTCGCTCCTGACTTTGTTCTCGCTCTCGCCCTGACTTTGTTCTCGCTCTCGCCTGACTTTGTTCTCGCTCTCGCCTGACTTTGTTCTCGCTCTCGCCCTGACTTTGTTCTCGCTCTCGCCTGACTTTGTTCTCGCTCTCGCCCTGACTTTGTTCTCGCTCTCGCCTGACTTTGTTCTCGCTCTCGCCCTGACTTTGTTCTCGCTCTCGCCCTGACTTTGTTCTCGCTCTCGCCCTGACTTTGTTCTCGCTCTCGCCCTGACTTTGTTCTCGCTCTCGCCCTGACTTTGTTCTCGCTCTCGCCCTGACTTTGTTCTCGCTCTCGCCCTGACTTTGTTCTCGCTCTCGCCCCTGACTTGTTCTCGCTCTCGCCCCTGACTTTGTTCTCGCTCTCGCCCTGACTTTGTCTCTCGCCTCTTCTCTCTCGCCCTGACTTTGTTCTCGCTCTCGCCCTGACTTTGTTCTCGCTCTCGCCCTGACTTTGTTCTCGCTCTCGCCCTGACTTTGTTCTCGCTCTCGCCCTGACTTGTTCTCGCTCTCGCCCTGACTTTGTTCTCGCCTCTCGCCCTGACTTTGTTCTCGCTCTCGCCCTGACTTTGTTCTCGCTCTCGCCCTCCCTGACTTTGTTCTCGCTCTCGCCCTGACTTTGTTCTCGCTCTCGCCCTGACTTTGTTCTCGCTCTCGCCCTGACTTTGTTCTCGCTCTCGCCCTGACTTTGTTCTCGCTCTCGCCCTGACTTTTTTTCTCTCTCTACTGAGCTTTTGACCACCTGTCCCAAAATCTCATGTGGCCCAGTCTCAAATTTGATTGGTTAATGCTCCTGTAAGAACTTTGGGTCGTTTTACCAAGTTAAAGGTGCTATATAAATAAGAACTCTTGTAAGAATTCTATGATATATAATAGGTTTACTGGTTGTAACACCCCTGAACATTATGGGACACTGTGTTACGGATATAACAGTTCTGTATGCATATTAGCTGTACTGTTACTGGGATAATGCAGGCAGATATTTTACATTGTTTGTGATGAGCATGGTGTACTTATTTGAGAGGAGACACTTTTCAATTACAGGGCACGAGATCAGTAGTAGTGAGATCTGGTCGCCAAACAGTGTATCAACCAGGGCATGAGCTAATGTTTATTATTTGTTAATCTCCAGTGGTGCTGACGGAATATGTTTTTTTTTAAAAAAAATTGTGGGCTTCAGCAACTGAGAACCTGATCTTGCTCATAAATTGAGTCCCAGGCTTAACTAGGCCCGAGTGTTGGCAGAGCTGGCATTTCGGTCAGAACTCTAAAATATATTACATATTTACTTATTTAAATTAAATATGTGCCGTTGCTTAAACAACTGTGGTGTTTCATAGTTACAAGTTTAAATGGGGAACCTTTGCAACTCATCTAAACTTTGCTTCTGCTAGGTTTTTGGGAAAGCGCGAATAAACCAAGAATCCCCAGTTTGGGCAGGTATTGAGGATCCCTCGGCATAATAGAGAAGACTGACAACCAGTGCGCCGGTGAACATCTGCCCATCCTTCCACCACGTGTTCTCTGGGGGAGGGTCACATTCTCTGGCCGGGGGTGGGGGGGGGGGGGGGTTTGGTGGAGGTGTGGCTGCAGGGGAGAGTCACGTTCTCAGGTTTAGGACTGTGGTGAGAAATTTCTTCACTCACGGGTGGTTGAGAGTTGCCAATCTTTGGAATTCTCTACCCCAGAGAAATGTGGTTGCTCGGCCATTGAGTGTGTTCAAGACCGAGAGAGGGGTAGATTTTTTGATGATTTTGGGTGGGAAAGTGAAGTTGAGGCAGACGATCGGCCATGATCGTATTGAAATGTGCAGCAGGCTCGAGGGGCCGAATGGCTGCCTTTTCCTATCCCTATGCTGTTCTAAAAGCAAGTTTGCCTTTTGTACTGTTAACTGGCTTGGATTCTGTTCCTGCCATTCACCCTGACACAAAAGCAGAGAGAATATACAGCCAAAGTAGTCGGGTGTTGAAACACCTTTTCCCAGTGAAAATGGTTCAGAACTGAATGCGATTTTCACGTTGAAATTGTTCGGCAATAGAAAACACGCTTTAACTTGGCAATGAAGCACAGATGTCCCCCAATTGAGGAAGAATTAGGGAATCATAGCAAGAGTGTATAAACCAGTTCACTCGTCGTCTGGGAGGAATTTTTTACTCGTTCGTTTGGTCGGCCAGCATTTGTTGTCCGTCCCCACTGAGAACCGAGTGGCTTGCTCGGCCACTTCAAAGGGCGTTTGAGTCCACCGCATCGCTGTAGGCCTGGAGTCGCATGTAGGCCAGACCGGGGAAGGACGACAGGTTTCCTTCCCTAAAGGGGAATCAGATGGGTTTTTATGACGATTGACAATGGTTTCATGGTCACCATCAGACTTTTAATTCCAGGTATTTTTTTTTTTATTATTATTGAATACAAATTTCCACCATCTACCCTGGTGGTAATCGAACCTGGGTCCCCAGAGCATTGCCCTGGCTCTCTGTCCAGTGCCAAAACTGGGAGAGCCTGTGACTTTACTCTGCTGTCTTGGAATTAAACCTGTTTTAAGGCACAGGGCTAGTTTCAGTCTCAATCTCTTCCTCAAGGTACAATTATTGGAATTAATATGCAGCATAGGGACCTGATTTCCCACCTTCACCCCTGCGTTATGATACAGGAAGTGCAAAGCAAGGCACTTTGGTAGAAAGAATGAGGAAAGGCAATCAAAATTAAATGGTGTAATCTTAAAAGGGGTATGTGTAAAGAAATCTTTGAACGTGGCAGAACAGGTGGATGGGCTGTTTACCTTTTAAAAGCATCTGGGATCATGTACTTGGTAGGTGTGTGGATCACTGAAGTAAAGAAGTCACGCTAATCCTTGCCAAATCACGGTAGGCCTCAGCTGGGGTATTGTGTCCAAATCTGTGTGCACCTGTCTCTTTTTTTCCACGTGTGTGTGTGTTGAGGGCGTTTTCCTGCCAATGGTGAGAGATTGCAGTTCAGAAGCGGTGCCTCTAATCTGATGAGTGATGTATTTTGGGGGTGGGGGGGTGGATGGTGCAGAGTACGTTTCAGATATTCAGCTCAAATTTTTTTAATTCAAACATTTTGGGTGGGGAGGGGCGGGAGAGATACCCAGATGGCGCGACAAGCAATGAACAGCCCATCCCGTGAGGCAGGAAACACGGGTCGATTCGAGCATTGAGTAGCGAGCACAATCCCAACAGTGCACCCCCCTTTCTCTCAATGCCCTTCTTGGGGTTCCAGACATTAAGACGCCGCCGCCTTGACATATAAGATCCTGAGGGGACTTGACAGGGTGGATGCTGAGGGGGTGTTTCTCCCTTGTGGGAGAGACTAGAACTAGGGGACACAGTTCAAAAATAAGGGGCCTCCCGTTTGAGACAGAGAAGAGGAGGAATTTCTTCTCTCTGAGGGTCATTGGTCTGTGGAATTCTCTTCCCCAGAGAGCAGTGGAGTTCGGGTCATTGAATATATTCAAGACCGAATTGGACAGACTTTTGATAGATGAGAGACTTGAGGGTTATGGGGGGTGCAGACAGGAAAGTGGAGTGGAGACCACAACCTGATCAGCCATGATCTTACCGAATGGTGGAGCAGGCTCAAAGGGCTGAATGGCCAACTCCTCCTAATTCTTGTATGGTGCCTCTTTTCTGCTCTGGCTGCAGAAGTCTAGTGTGAAGTGAGTTAGGAACTATCACCTCCCACCCAGCTCATCATGAGGGAGAGAGAGAGAGCCTCCTCAATCTGACCCAGTCGTAGAAATGCACAGCATGGGATAAGGCCGATCAGCTCATCATGCCTGTGCCAGCTCTTTGAAATAGTTAGTCTCCACTCCCCTCCAGTTTCCCCATATTCCTGAAAAATATTCTCCTTCTGTTGATCCAGCTCCCCTTCTTTTTGAAAGTTCCCTGTTGAATCTGCTTGCAGCGCCTTCCAGATCACAACAACTCGCTGCGTTTTTAAAAAATAAAAAAAATCACCTCACCCCTGTCCCCTCTGCTTCCTTTGCCAACTCGCAGTTCAGAGAAGGTTCACTCGACTCACTCCTGGGATGAGGGACTTATCTGAAAGAGAAAGGTTAAACGGGTTGGGCCTGTACCCATTGGAGTTTAGAAGAATCAGAAGTGATCTTATTGAAATATATAAGATCCTGAGGGGATTCGATAAGAGTGGATGCTGAAAGGATGTTTTCCCCTTGTGGGACAGACTAGAGCCAGGGGATGCAGTTCAAGAATGTGAGTTCGACCGTTCAAGACGGAGATGTCTTTTTGGAGGGTCATTGGAGTGTGGAATTCTCTTCCCCAGTGAGCAGTGGGGCTGGGTCATTTGAATTTATTCAAGGCTGAATTGGACAGATTTTTGATCAACAAGGGATCTAAGGGTTATGGGGAGCTGAGACCACAACCGGATCAGCCATGATCTTATTGAATGGCGGAGAAGGCTTGAAGGGCTGAATGGCCTCCTCCTGCTCCTATGTTCTTAGTTCCCTACCTAGAGTCTCTGCCCCCCCCCCCCCCCCCCCCCCAGTTACAGACCCTCCTGCCAGTTATTTTATCAAACCCCGGCGTGATGAAAGCAGCTGGATTTTCAGAAGGCTTTTTCGACATGGTAACCTGGAAATCTTTCTCACACGACCACTCCTCCTACCCCATTCACTCCGTCTGTGAAGGCCTGGGGTCGATTGGCACGTCCAAAACTGAGATGGATAAACTTTACCCAACAAAAATCTACCAAGATCAAAGAGTTGAGTTAATGGGGTTGAAGGTGCAGATCAGCCAATGTCGAAGAGAATGGCAGAACAGGCTAAAGGGACTGAATGGCCTCCTCCTGTTCTTTTTATATTCTCATTTTTGAACACACACTCCCTATCAAGTCTGCTCTAAGGACAACAATAATCCAAGAACAGAACAGTCTCCACGAAAAAGCAGAGCTGTGGTGAGTGGGACTGGAGTGCACAGTGGCCCTTCCCAGAGAGAGAGAGAGAGAGGCGTTTCAATGATTATTGCTTCAGTTTCTGCTGTTCAGATTTGAGTTAATGTTTATTTAAGGTGGACCTACCTTGGATACGTCCTGTTTCTCTGCTCCCTCTGCCGAGTGTGGGTGGGGTGAAGCAGCTTCCTCTTGATTTTGAGCTAGCTTTGTTTCCAGACGGACTTTCCTACCCCCACCCCCGGCTGGGGGACACCCGTCACCCATCAGCGCCTTGGCCATTCGGCTGTTGTGCGGGCGCCCGAGCGTCTGCATGTGGACTGTAACTCAAAGAAAATCTTGTGTTATGTGATGCATTTCATGGTCTCGGGATGTTCTGGAAACAGGTTTCTCACTGTATGTCACTGGGGTACAGTGCTGGTGGGTACAGGTCTGTCATTGTACAACACTAGGATACAGTACTGGTGGAGACAGGTCTGTCACTCTATAACACTGGGCTACAGTACTGGTGGGGATAGCTCCCTCTACACTGTCCCCGTCAAACACTCCCAGGACAGGTACAGCACGGGGTTAGATACAGGGCAAAGCTCCCTCTACACTGTCCCCATCAAACACTCCCAGGACAGCATGGGGTTAGATACACAGTAAAGCTGGTAGAATTGTTGCAATCTGAAGGACAGTGGACGCTATATTGTGACCATCTCTTATTTCACCAGTCCACCACTGAATGAGGTTGCCAATTATTTGGATTTTGGGTCCAATAATGCTATGAATCACAAGAAGTTAGCCTGCAGTGAATGTGATTAGGACGGTAAATGGAATGTTGGCCTTTATTGCAAGGGAGATGGGGTATAAAAGTAGGGAAGTCTTGCTACAGCTGGTACAGGGCATTGGTCAATCCACACTTGGAGTACTGTGTATAGTTTTGGCCTCCTTACTTGAGGGGCATACCTGTATTGGAAGCAGTTCAGAGAACATTCACTAGGCTGATTCCTGGGGTGAATGGTTTTGTCTTATGATGAAAGGTTGAACAGATTGGGAGTTGAGAAGAATGAGGTGTGATCTTATTAAAAGGGAATTGATGAGGTGGATGTTGAGAGGATGTTTCCTCCTCATGGGGGAATCTAGAACCAGGGGACACAGTTTGAGCTTCCCATTTAAGACAGGGATGAGGAGAAATTTCTTCTGAGGGTCGTTGGGTTATGGAATTCTCTTCCCCAGAGAGCAGTGGAAACTGGGCTGTTGAATATATTCAAGGCTGAGTTGGACAGATTTTTGACTGACAAGGGAGCCCAGGGTTATGGGGGTGGGTGCAGACGGGAAAGTGGAGTTGAGGCCACTGTTAGTTCATCCATGACTTTATTGAATGGCGGGGTAAGCTTGAGGGGCCAAATGAATTACCCTAATAAGCTAGAACAAAAACAAAAATACCTGGAAAAACTCAGCAGGTCCGACAGCATCTGCGGAGAGGGATACAGTTGACGTTTCGAGTCTGTATTATCACACCCTCAGTCTCCGCAAGCATGACCCAGACCTCCCTGTCGCTTGCCATTTCAACACTCCACTCTGCTCTCATGACTGTCCTTGGCCTGCTGCATTGTTCCAGTGAAGCTCAACGCAAACTGGAGGAACAGCACCTCATCTTCTGACTAGGCACTTTACAGCCTTCCAGACTGAATATTGCGTTCAACAATTTCAGATCATGAACTGTCTCCTCCATCCCCACCCCCTTTTCAATCCCCCTTTTTCCAATAATTTAATTTTTTTTACAAATATTTTTCTTTTCCCTCTTTTTGAAAATTTATTTCGATTTATTGTTTCATCTCCACCTTTTAGCCCACTTCGATCCCTCCACCCCCCCCCCAACTAGGGCCATATGCCACTTGCTCGTCCTGCTTTCTACCCTTAATGGCCCCATTAGCACATCCTTTAGATAATATCACCACCGTCAACACCCCGTTGTCCTTTTGTCTATGACATCTTTGGCAGTCTCTTCTTGGCCTCCACCAATCACTGGCCCCTATCGAGCTCTGTGTCCCACCCACCCCCTTCTACCAGCTTATATTTCGTCTCCTTTCTATATGTCTTAGTTCTGATGAAGAGTCATACGGACTCAAAACGTCAACTGTATCCCTCTCCACAGATGCTGTCAGACCTGCTGAGTTTTTCCAGGTATTTTTGTTTTAGTTCTAGATTTCCAGCATCTGCAGTATTTTGCTTTTACCCTAATAAGCTAACCCGTTCAATAAAAGCAAAATACTGCGGATGTCGGCGATCTGAAATAAAAACAAAAAGTGCTGGAAAACTCGGGTCTGGCAGCAGATGTGGAGAGAGAAACAGAGTTAACGTTTCGAGTCCCGTATCGCCTACTTGTTCTCTTCTATTAAGTAACCTGTTGACTGAAGCTGCTCCTCGATCTTTTACAGGTCTGGCCCCTGATGGCCAGCTATGGGAAGAGACGTTCACACTGTTGTTTGGGGTGGATCAAGGCCCAGGTTCACCATGTACCTTCTGTAGCCCCGTTCTAGAACTAGGTTATTGGCATGTAAACCACACCTGAGCCCTGCAATTAAATGATGGCTCACTTGGGTGTTCATGTTTAATATTAGTGTTTTGCAGTCCAACATCGCTGCCTTGGGGTGTCTGACTCAATAGGAATTATATTTGCAGAATTTCCCCTCTGTAACATAAACAGAATGAGTCAGTGTCTCACCTGGCTGTTGGCTTCACACGCTCAATTACACAGGAACAGGAGGTGGCCATTCAGCCCTCTGGCCTGCCTCATAGGAACAGGAGGAGACTGTCCTTGTTTCATGTTTGTTTTTTTTTAGTGATGCACATAGGCTGTAGACATTGTAGCTGAGCTAGCTTTACTGATAGTGCGTTTTCCTAACACATACATCTGCAGTGTCTGAACTCTATCAAGACGGGCTCCACCATTTGTGGTATCTGACCCCTTCAACCCCCAGGTCAGGTGACCCTGTATAGAGTACAGAGTACTGCACAGTGTCTAATACTGGAGTCCACAACCACAATCAGCTATTATCATGACATTTCCCTTTTTAAATGAAAAACTTTTATACCACTGAAGTACGCAAAGCCTCTCATCTATTCTTCCTCACTCTGTTTTGACCAGTCTGTTTTGTCTTTTACTTATCTATGTATCTGTGATTTTTTTTTTTCCCACATTTCTTCCACTGGATGTTCTGAATGGTAACAGAGGTGATTTTGAAGGACAAGGGGCTTTCTCCAGCTCTCTGTCACTATCACCCCTTGGATAGTTTTCAGGACTCTCAGGCTTTGTCTGGTTACCTGTTGCTTCACTGGTGCATTCTGGTTTCAGGTTTTCAGCTACACTTCCTGCTTCAGAGCAGGGTTGCGTTTCATTTGTTTTGCGTAAGAATTGCTGGTTTCTCCTGTATCATTGTCCATTTTGAGTCTGCGCTATGTAAGGCCTTGGTTCTCCTGTGATTCCTGTGACAACAGCGGGATTCCAGATCCCCGCGTGCTGAATCCTCACTGTCTCTCCCACGTTCAGGCCAGGCAGAGGTCGAGCGCCTCGATCAAAGTACTGCTTCTGCTTCTGCTGTCCCAGTTTCAGCAGGTCCTGCACGCTGTAGAGCTCACTGGCTGTGGAAATAACATCTGGGGCGCTGTTGGAAGCTTAGTTCTCAGTCTTCTCCCCATCGGGGGCTGTGCTGGAGACGATCCAATGCCCTCCAAAGTGGTATTCCCAAAATACAGCAGAGTCAGGTGTGAGGGTCTCTTCTGTCTGCCTTTACCAACGCTTTCAACAGGTGTGTTTCAGGTCTGCACTGTACGTTCCACCATTCTGTTGGATTGTGGATATTTGAGACTTGATGTAGCGTGGCAAAACCCCCCAGTCCTGTGCAAATTTATGAAACTCAGTGCCTGAGAATTGTGGACCGTTATCTGAGGTGAGCAGTCCAGGTATCCTGTGGGGAGCAAAAACTGATTTATTTCAGTGATGCTCTTACTATCGTTTCTCAGCAGCGCAGACTCAAAAAAAAAACGGAGTAATAATCTACTGCTCGTAGGTACTCACTGTTATCAAACGTGAAGAAGTCCGCTCCACTTTTTTGCCAGGGCCTCTCTGGAACACTGTGTGGTTGAAGTCGTTCTTCCTGTTGTGATTTACTGTACTTTTGGCACTCTGCACACGCATTCACCATTTCCCTGACTTGTGCACCGGTCCCAGGCCAGTGCATTACATCTCGAGCTCCTCTCCTGCATGTTTCTATGCCGAGGTGACTGTCATGTGTGCGCTGCAGCATTTCTTTCCTCGTTGTTGCAGGAATTATGATCTTTTCTCCTTTTTGAAAAGTATTCCTTCTGCTACATGAGGTTCCTCACGCAAGTTCCCGTACCCTTGTACAACGGAACGGGCTCCGCTCCGCTGTGCAAACTGCGCTGGCCCGCACAACCTGCTGCTCTTTTTTTCTCAGGGTGGTGTCGCTCTTGGTCGCTTCTCTGACCTCGTCCAGTTTGGTTACAGCCACAGCTAAGTTCTTTTGTCAGCATGTGAACCTGTGCTTCTGTTTCTTTTATCCTCTTCCTCCGAGATGGGTCGTGACTCTGCGATGCACGTTTCCTTGCCCGGTTCGTATTTAACTCTGACCTGGTACTTCTGCAGATGCATTAGTAAGTAATCTTTGGACTCTTGGTGCACAGTTCGGGGGCTTTTTAAGTATAGCTTCCTAAATCTTATGATCAGACTCAACTTCCACATCTTTGCCATAGACAAACTGGTGGAAGCGTTCTAGGCCAAATACAATTGCTAGCATTTCTTTCTCTGTTTGGGCATACAGATGCTGTGTTTCACTCATTGCCTATGAAGTGTATACCTTGGTGCCTCACTTTGCAAGAGGACAGCTCCCAGGCCAGTCTTTGAAGCATCCACTGAGATCTTGACTGGCTGGCTGACATCATAACACTCTTAACACTGGCGCCTGGGTCGGTGGTCTCTCCAGACTGGCCAAAGCGACTTAGTTCCCGGTTCCATTCCACATCGTTTTGTAGAAGTTCTCCAAGAGGCGCTGTCAGGTCTGACAAGCTCGGAATGAATTTTCCAAGATAGGTCACCTGTCCAAGTCTTTCGTACATTCTGGGGGTGGCATGTTCACGGCTGCTTTGATTTTACTCGGGTCTGGCTTCAGTCTCTCACTTGTTAGCACACGTCCCAAGTCCTTGGTTTCATGAAGACCTACTTTGTACTTTTCCTCCTTCAACTGGAGGTTCCTTTCTCTAGCTCTGGGCCAGTACCCGGCCTCGGTCTGTGGTTGTGTTCTTCTAGTGAGGCACCCTAGACCAGCACTTCATCGATATAGGTTTCCACACCCTCTAACCCTTCAAACAACTGCTTCACTGTTCTGTGGAACACCTCCGGAGCTGAATTAATACCAAAAGGTAAGCGTTAAAAAGCTATATCATCTGTATGACGTGTTGAAGGTACAGGGACAGGAACTGCGTTCATCCAGCTTGACCTGCCAGATGCCCGAATTGGTATCCAAGACTGAATAGTATTTAGCATCAGCGAGCTTACACACGATCTCTTCTACTGTGAGCAGCTGGTAATGCTCTCTTTGTGCCGCCTGGTTAGGTCTCTAGGATCCAGACTCTCAGATTCCCATCTGATTATTTTTTCCTACAATTACAATTGGATTAGCCCAGCTGTCAGTTCTTCAATTTTCCTAATGATGTGAAGTTTCTCTGTTCTGTCCAACTCTGCTTTCGAGTCGGTGTCTCAACGTTCCTGGTATTTCCCTGGGCTGGTGTGTTTTGGGTGTCTCAGTTTCGTCGGTGCGTTCTCCTTTTAGGCAGCCGATCCCCTGGAACACATCCTTATACTCACACGCAGGATGTCATCGGTGGTGATAGTCATTATTCTCTTAATTAGCTTCAGATTTTCCACAAGCTTTGACCCCCAAGAATGGGTTTTGCATCAGTTTTCATCACTATGAATGGAAGTGCTTGAGACTGTTTTTTGGTAATAGGGAAGGCAAATAGAATGTTAGTCTTTTATTTCAATGGGAATGGTGTATAAAAATAGGGGAGTCTTGCTAAAACTGTACAAGGCAATAGTTAGGTCACACCTCGAATACTGTGGACAGTTTTGGCCCCCTTATCTAAGGAAAGATTTAAGTCCAGAGAAGGTTCACTAGGTTGATCCTGGGTATGAAGGTATTTTCTTGTGCGGAGAGGTTGAGTAGGTTGGGCCTGTGCTCATTGGAGTTTAGAAGAATGAGGGGCGACCTCATTGAAACGCAAGATTCTTAGGAGGCTTGACAGGGTAAATTTTGAGCGGTTGTTTTCCCCTTAGAACCATAGAAAAGTCACAGCACAGAAGGAGACCATTCAGCCCAACTTGTCCATGCCAGCCTGAGGATACCCAGGTGCCCTTTCTAATTCCACCTTCCTGGACCCAGCCCATAGCCCTGCAGCTTACAGCACTTTAGGTGCAGATCCAGGTACTTTTTAGAGTTTCTGCCTCTACCACCAAATTGGGCAGCAAATTCCAGACACCCACTACCTTCTGCGTTTTAAAATAAAAGTTCTTTCTCGTGTCCCCCCTACATCTTCTGCCACTTATCTTGAATCTATGTCCCCTGGTTCTAGAATTCTCCACCAAGGGAAATAATTTTATCCTGTTCACTCTATCTTTTCCCCTCATAATTTTGTACACCTCAATCAAGTCACCTCTCAGCCTTCTTTGTTCTAAGGAAAATAAACCCAACCTATCCAATCTCTCCTCATTGCTACACTTTTCTAACCCTGGCAACATTCTTGTAAACCTCCTCTGCACTCTCTCCAGAGCTATTACGTCCTTCCTGTAATGTGGTGACCAGAACTGCACACAATACTCCAGTTGTGGCCTCACCAGTGTTTTATACAATTCCAACATTATATCCTTACTTTTATATTCTATACCTCTGCCAATGAAGGACAGCATTCCATATGCCTTCTTTACAACCTTGTCTACTTGAACTGCTGCCTTCAGGGACCTGTGTACTTGTACGCCAAGATCTCTCATTTCATCTACCTGTCTTAGTATATTCCCATTTATTGTGTAATCCCTGTAACTGTTTCACCTCCCTAAATGTATGACCTCACACTTCCATCTGCCACTTTACCGCCCACTCCACCAACCCATCTATATCGTTTTGGAGATTATGGTTATGCTCTACACTATCCACTACTCAGCCAATCTTTGTGTCATCTTCAAATTTCTCAATCATGCCCCCCCATGTTCATGTCCAAATCCTTAATATATAACACAAACAGCAAGGGTCCCTGTGGAACATCACTTGAGACAACTTTCCATTTGCAAGGGCATCCATCAACCATTACCCTTTGTTTCCTGTTACAAAGCCAACCTTTTATCCAGTTTGCCACATTACCCTGAATCCCATGGGCTTTTACTTTCCTGACCAATCTGCCATGTGGAACCTTGTCAAATGCCTTGCTAAAATCCATGTACACAACATCCACTTCACTACCTTCGTCAACCCTTCTTGTCTCTTCCTCAAGGAATTCAATCAAATTTGTGAGGCAAGACCTTCATTTAATAAATCCATGCTGACCATCCCTGACTAGTCCATGCCTTTCCACATGACAGTTAATCCCATCTCTCAGGATTGATTCTACTAATTTGCTCACCCCTGACTAACTGGCCTATAATTGTTTGGCATTTCCTTTGATCCCTTTTTAAACAATGGAAATACGTTTGCATTTCTCCAGTCTCCCGGTACCTCCTCTGTATCTAGTGAAGATCAGAAAATCATCCTCAGAGCATCCACTATCTCCTCCCTGGCTTCCTTCAGCAGCCTCGGAAACCATCCATCTGACCCTGGTGACTTATCAACTTGCAAGGATTTCAACCCTTCGAGTACTCCCCCCCCACCCCACCATGACTATCCCGTCCAATATCTTGCAGTGTTCCTCCTGGACCACATCATCTACATCCTCCCTTTCCTTTGTAAACATGGAGATAAAATATTCATTTAAAACCCTTCCCACAGCCTCTGCATCTACACACAAGTTTCCATCTTCATCTCTGAAGGCCAGAGGGCATAATCTCACAGCAAGGGGTTGCCCATTTCAGACAGAGGAGGAGGAATTTCTTCTGAGGGAGGTCAATCCGTGGAATTCTTTTCCACAGACGGCTGTAGAGGCTGGGTTGTTAAGTATATTCAAGGTAGACAGATTTTTAATCAGTAAGGGAATCAAGGGTTATGGGGAAAGACAGGAAAGTGGAGTTGAGGATTATCCGATCAGCCATGATCTCATTGGTGGAGCAGACTCGATGGATCGAATAGCCTACTTCTGCTCCTATGTCTTATGGGCCTTACAGCAATTTTTTAACCCGTATAAGTAGACAGCTTCCCTTTTTTAGTTAGCTGTTCTTCTTTGCTTATCTTGCAATACAGACTTATGGGAATGACATTTGTTTGTGCACCTGTGTCAAGCTTGAAATTCACCATCACGTTGGCAATTTTGAGATCAACCTTCCATTCATCATCTTTGGAATTTGTTACTGCACCAACGAAAAGTTCCGTTTCACTGTCTGTGTCAATCGTGTGCACTTTCTCTGATTTACACATCTTGGCGAAGTAATTTAATTTATCACAGTTTTTACACTGCTTTCCATAGGTTGGACATCTATGTGATAAATGCTCTGTTCCACATCGGCTACATTTTTTACCTTCAAGCTGTCTATTTGTTCTTTTCTGGGGCTGTTTCTGTTTAACTGCATCGAACTGCTTGACCATGAGCAGCTTACCTTCTGTCATCTGTTTAACCTGGCATTTCATTGCCTCTGCTGCTCTGCAGATATTTATCGCTTTCTCAAGCGTGAGATCAACTTCTCTCAAAAGCCGTTCTCTGAGAGAGTCATTTGCGATCCCGCAAATTGTTCTATCTCGGATGAGTGATTCTTCAAGCTCTCCAAATTCACACAATTTAGCTCGTTTTCTCAGCTCAGTTATGTACTGACTAATGTTGTCACTGCCTTGTGTGCATGCAAAGCAAAAAAAAATCAGTATCTTTCATATGTGATGCTTTTCTTAGGGTTGCGGTAGGCTTTGGAATTTTCCATTATTTCTTTCAAATAATTTTGTTTCTCATCAGAACCACCTCCAGTTTTCAGTGAGATTGCCCTTCAGACTGAGCTCTGTCGGTGGTTTCAGAACCTCCATTGTTACCTTTAGTGTATTCCTGATACCATGTCTTTTTTTTTAATGATGCACACAAGCTGTCGACATAGCTTAGCTAACTATATTGATATGTTATGTTATGACCGATCCAGTTGGTAAAGCAGAGTTATTTTTAAAAACCCCAGAGGGAAACTTTTAAACAACTGTCATAACCAATAATTTTAAGTGTTATGTTTGAGATGTGACTCTAGACTCAGGAATCAAACCACTAGTTCTCAAGGTTTTACATTAAACTAAATGAAACATTTTATTAATTTACACAGTTTAAAATATATATACACATGGCTACAAATTACTACCATCATAACTTTTAACAAATTCCCAAACTAATCTCCATTTAAGGCAACAGCAACTCATAGACTTAACCAAACACCAGGCAAAGCATTTTCACCTTACAAATTCAAAATGAGGATCTTCTCACTGTGGAGCCAGTTGGAGGCTTACAGTTTCCTTTTGATCTTATATTGCCTCTACCTGCACACCCGAAAACTACTGAAGTTATACCTACCACCACTGAGTGATTGACTGATTGAATTCAATTCACCAGTCTCTTTGAACTTTACCTTTTTAACAATGAAACCCCAATCATTGTACCAATTTTATTAATAATATAAACATATTGCTTGGTAGCTGTTAGACAGACACACCGTTTTCACCCCACTTCTTGAATGCTCTATTCAAAAAATACAAATGCATGCTATCTCTCTTGCATATCAAAACTAGTACATATCAAAGCACCCAGATTACCTGGCTTTAATCCAATTAAGTCATACCTGCAGACTAAACCTCTATTTTAAAAGAAAAATATTTTCCAAAATATTAGACACACCTTCATGACATCCCCCTCCTTATCGAAAAATGATCCGTCATAATTCTAAAAGACGGCTTCATTTTAATAACCCATTCACACTATCTCCTATACTTATTACACTATTACGCTACCAGATGCATAATACGTAGATTAAGTGGTTGTGGCAATAGACTATCTGAAAAGCCTTGCACTTTTGTCTCAAAATTTGTCCAAAAACTTCAAAGGATTATGGTCTGTATAACCAATTGTCTCTGATGAATAGTTTGCAACAGAAATTTCAAAATGCTGCAATGCTAACACCAAACTTTAGTCTCTTTCTCGATCGTCGAATATCTTCTGTTGTACATTCAGTTTCCATGAAAAATACCCTATCGGTTTTTCTATTCCAGTGTCATCATCTTGTAACAGTACAGCCCCAATGCCTATATCGCTTGCGTCAATGGTCAACTTGAATTGCTCGGCATATTGGGTACTGCCAATGCTGGTGTCGTAGTTAATACAGTTTTCAGACTATTGAATGACTTCTGACACTCCGGTGTCTATTGAAACTTCTTGATCTTTTTTAACAGTTCAGTCACTTGGCTAAAGTTTAGTACAAATTTCCGGTAAAACCCACTCATGCCCAGAAATCTCAAAGCTTCTCGTTTTGTTGTAGGCACTGGGAAATCCACGATAGCCTTGACTTTCGCCTCTCTCAGAGCCACCTTTATAATGTCCAGTGGCATGGCCTAGATATGTAACTTGGGCTTTTGCAAATTCACTTTTAACCAAGTTCATCACCAAATTAGCTTCTTGTAGTTGAGTAAATAATTCTTCCAGATCCTGTAAATGGTCCCCCCACATCTGACTGAAAACGATTAGATCATCAATACAAACTGCACAATTGCTCAGACCCACAATTACTTTGTTTGTCAGTCTTTGAAATGTCGCAGGTGCATTCTTCATACCAAATGGCATGACTTTAAACTGATATAGTCCACTTGGCATTACGAAAGCTGATATCTCCTTTGCCCTCTCCGACAATGGTACCTGCCGATATCCTTTTAGCCAGTCAATCTTGGTGATAAATTTCGATTGTCCCAATTTCTCAATACAATCCTCCAACCGTGGTATGGGATATGAATCCACTTTTGTCACTGCATTTAGCTTTCGATAGTCTACTCAGTCTGTGTTCCATCTGGTTTCGGTACCAATACAACAGGTGAACTCTAGTTACTGCAACTAAACTCAATGATATCATTTTGAAGCATGAAATCAAAAGGTTGTTGCCTCACTGAAGGTGATATTCCTATACATACTACATGTAAAGCTAAATGTGTCTTTCCCAACTTAATTCCACAAATAGGTTTGTGTGACTGCAATAGCTTTTCCAAATCACTTTGACACTTGCTTGGAAGGAACTCCTATTTCATTTAAATGTTCAAGCACTCCCTCATTATCCAATTTGATGAGAGGAAAATCAATTTCAGAGTCCTGCACTTTCTACCTCTTTCTCATCATCCACCATCACTAACACCTCTTTTTGTTCCTCTTCCCTGTCAAAGTACTTTTTAAACACATTTACATGACACACCCTCTGCTTCTTTCTTCTATCTGGAGTATTTATTAAATAATTTACTTCACTCCATTTCTTTTCAATCCTGTGAGGCTCACTAAGTCTTGCATTTAATGAATCCCCTAATACTGGTAACAAAACTAATACTTTCTCTCCAGAAACAAAGCTGTGAATGTTAGCAAAACAAAAACAGAATTACCTGGAAAAACTCAGCAGGTCTGGCAGCATCGGCGGAGAAGAAAAGAGTTGACGTTTCGAGTCCTCATGACCCTTCTGTTGAAGGGTCATGAGGACTCGAAACGTCAACTCTTTTCTTCTCCGCCGATGCTGCCAGACCTGCTGAGGTTTTCCAGGTAATTCTGTTTTTGTTTTGGATTTCCAGCATCCGCAGTTTTTTTGTTTTTATCTCTGTGAATGTTAGCTGCCTATCTGCTTTCACTTTCATCATTTGCTGTGAGATCTTTAAATGTTCCCCAACCAACTCCCATGCTCTATTCAATCTTTCTCTGAACTTTGATATGTAATCCAGGAGAGTAGTTTCTGAATTTTGACCCATCAATTTCAGTGATCCCCTTACCTTATGACCATAAACTAGTTCAAAAGGGGTAAAACCAGTTGATGCATTAGGAGTATTGCCAATAGCAAATAACAAAAATGGAATTCCCTTATCCCAATCCTGTGCATAATCAAGACAGTATACTCTTATAGTTTTTAAAGTTTGTTGCCATCATTCCAAAGACTCCTGGTGATAAGCTGTTGACTTAGAACGGTTTGGAGATAAAACAGTTTATCTCCAAGCTGTTCATTATTTCCTTAAACAGCTGTGACATGATGTTTGACCCCTGATCGGATTGTATTTCTTTAGGTAAACCGTATCTTGTAAAACATTTAATTAACTCTTCCACAATCATCTTAGTTGTAGTATATCTTAAAGGTATCACCTCAGGAAACCTAGTAGACACATCCATTATTGTCAATAAATACTGATTCCCACTTTTAGTGTCAGGGTGGGGTCCTACACAATCAATCATGACCCTGGTAAAAGGTTCTTCAGATGCTGGTATTGGAATCAAAGGCACTGGCTTAATTGCTGCTTGCGGTTTTCCTGTTATTTGACATAGATGACAGGTTGTACAGAATTTGACTACATCCCTGTGCAATCCTGGCCAAAAAAAAACGTCTATCTTTTCCTGTGTTTTCCTAATTCCTAAATGCCACCACCGCCCCCCCCCCCCCCCCAAACATTGGAACTTCATGAGCAATCCTCAGAATCTCATTTCTATACTCTTAATGGGATAACAATCTGATGCACCTCCCTCCAGCTTTCATTTGCTGAGACATGATCCAACCTCCACTTTCTCATTAATATATTCCCTTGAAGATAATAACATACTGGAATATATTTTCCTTCGGTTTCCAAATAAGCTTTCTGATATAAGTGTTTTAATTGCAAATCATTCTTCTGTAACTCCACTAACCTCTTTGAGTTAAACGCTTCAACTGAACTGTCCTGAACAATGTTATCAAATACAGTGCCAGCTAATTGGATTTCAACACCACCTTCTTACCTTTGAACTGCCTGCTTATCTTGTTTATTTTGTTCTTGCTGGTGGGCCTTCGAGCTCGTTACAACACAATCAGGAAACAATCCAGGATGTTCCTTCTGTAGCACTTCCACCGAAAACACTTCTACAAGCTGCTCAACTACCATAGGCATTACCCACATTTGCGATCCAGCTATATCATTATCCAGAATAAATTGAACCCCTGCATTGGGCAATTTTTCCACCACTCCAACTATAACCTCACCCATTCCTGAATTCAAAGAGTCTCTCGTACTCGTAAGCTTAAGATTCGCCAATTCCTAACCAGTCGAGGAATTAGAGATATATAATTTATCCCAGGCACAGCCTCCAATTGTTATGACTGATGCAGTTGGTAAAGCGGAGTTTTTTTAAAAAATCCTAGAGGGAAACTTTAAACAACTGTCAACCAATAGTTTTAAGTGATATGTTTGAGATGCAACTCTAGACTCAGGAATCAGACTTTGAGTTCTTGAGGTTTTACATTAATAAAATGTTTCATTTAGTTTAATTTATACAGGTTAAAATATATTTATATACACATGGCTACAAATTGCCACTATCATAACTTTTAACAAATTCCCAAACTAATCTCCATTAAGGCAACAGCAACGCACAGACTTAACCAAACACCAGGCAAAGCATTTTCACCATACAAATTCAAAATAAGGTTCTTTCTACTGCAGAGCCAGTTGGAGGCTTACAGCTACCTTTTGTTCACTCAATGTCTCTGCCTGCATACCCGAAAACTACTGAAGTTATACCTACCACCGATTGAATTCAAATTCTCATTGTTTACCAGTCTCTTTGAACTTTAACTTTTAACAATGAAACCCCATTAATTATACCAATTTTATTAGTGATATAAACATATTGCTTGGTACCTGCTAGAAAGACATAAAGTTTTCACCCCACTTCTTGAATGCTCTATTCAAAAAATACAAATGTATGCTATCTCTCTTGCATATCAAAACTAGTACATATCAAAGCACCCAGACTAGCTGGTTTTAATCCAATTAAGACGCACTTGCAGACTAAACCTCTATTTTAAAAGAAAAATATTTTCCAAAGTATATACATTAATAGCTTCATGACAATATATTAGAGTACCGTATAGAATCTAATACTGGAGTCCACTACCACAATCATGTTATCATGACAGAGGCCATTCACCCTGTTCCAGGACTCTGTAATATCATGGCTGATCTCTGTGAACTCTATTTACCCATCTTAGCTCAAAATCCCAACATTCTTACTCCTAACCAACAAAAATTCATCAGTCTCAAGTTTTGAAATTTCCAATTGAATCCCCAACCCCCAGCCTCGACGATAGCAACTGGCGGAGAGTATTGCGTATTTAATCATCTTAAACATCTCAATTAGATCAGCCCTTAATCTTCCATTCTCTAGGGAAAACAAGCCCAGTCTATGCAGCCCATCCCTGTAACCCGTTTAGCTCCTGGTACCAGTCTGGTGAATTTACAGTTACGTTGTCTTGTCTAACTCCCTTACGTTGCTTGGACCTAGCAACGTGGGGAAGGGTGGGGGGGGGAAGGTGGGAAAAGGGGGGTATTGCTCAACAAAATTCCAATTGTTTGCATTTTGCAATTGCCTCACTTGCCAGGTGTGCACGGTGTCTCTCGTGACAGTTTCTCTTGCTCCTACACCCATCCAGCGGACTTGGGTAGGCGAATGCCTAGCTTGTGTGCTGAATACGGGTTTTGCTCTCTGGGACGTGCAGGACATGGGAACATGAGGCCATTCTGCCCCTTGATCCTGTCCCGCCATTCAGTGAGACCACAGCTGCTCCAACTCCATATGCCTAACCACCTTTCCCCCCCCCACTCCCCATATCCCTCTAATACCTTTAGTTAACCAAACTCTATCAACCTCTGAGTTAAGGTTGACCATTAATCTTGAGAGAATCCAAGTCCTGGTCGCCATCCAGTGACCCTGATCTCTGTGTTGGGTGAGGGCATGGTCAGGTTCAGCTGCGATCACTTCCTCTGTAAAAGCCCGTGGATAGTCCAGGCTCACGCTTGTGGAGGCAGCCTCCACCCTCGGGCACCTTGCCCCCAGCAGAGGTTTCCTGGGACACACCGTTCCAGGCGCCCTCGAGCGGCTTCCCAAAGCCAGGCCGGGCAGGGAGCTCGATGGGCTATTCGGCTGGAGGAGCTGAGCCCAAGCCTTATACCTGTGCTTTGTGGCAGAGGTTACCTGGGTAGTGGTGAGCAGCAGGGGCCCTGTTAGTTATTCACACCTCACACACCCACTACCTCCCACCCAATAGACAACCAGCCCAATTGTGACCTGTAAGCCATGACTCGCCACAGAGCAGGGGTGGAATACTCCATTGTTGCACATTTAACCCCCGCATCCCCAGGGGGTGTTATAACTTCCATCTCTCTGGAGCCAGGTGACTTTTAATAAGGAACAATAATGGGATTTTGGGATTTGAATGGTTGCCAGTGACTTCCTCATAAAACTTCCGCTCAAGGGCGTTTTTAAAAATGATTGATTGGGTGGGGTGGGTGCAGGGTGTTCTGATCCTGACCGTCCACACCTCCCTAGCTCGTTGGTGACCGCTGCCCGCCGAACTGATTGATTGCGTTGGGGTTGTTGGGGGGGGGTGGTGGGGAGTGGACTCAGCCAGTCTTGTGCCATGTATGAACCCCGGTTTGCCGGCGTTTGGACTTTCCGGGGAGATTGGGGGTGGAGGAGGTGGGGGGGTGGTGGCTGTTGGCGAACGGATGGGAGCCAAGTTGACTGGAGGGATATCCTGCGAGAGGGAGGGGAAAGGGACATGAGGCGACAGTGGGGAAACGGGGAGGGGGAGGCAGGGTTTTTTTTTTTTGATGGGTTGAGGTTATCACTGTGCTGACCACACTTTTTTTTTTTCCCAATGCTCCTGTCTTTCCAGGAATCCTATCCCTCAGTGCCACCTATATGGTTTGTGGAGTCAGATGACCCGAACCTGGCTGCAGTGTTGGAGCGCCTCGCAGATATAAAGAAAGGCAGCACGCTGGTGAGTTTGGGGGAAGGAGGGTGGGGAGGGGAGGCGAGGGGCCTTCTGGTGGGCGGGAGACCTTGCCTCTACGCCCTATTCGTTAATGATTGCTGACCCACCTTGACGAATAAGAACCTTTTTAAAGGGATATACAAGAGGCCAAGGGCAAGTGGAGGGAAAAGTGATCCACGGGGATTAATTTTTCCGGGGTTGCAGACACTCTGGTTTTTTTTTGCCCCGCCTTTTGCGTTGCTTCTTGGTGTCACCTGCAAAGTTTTTAATCCTCGTCCCCTGTAGGGCCTAAGAAATCAGATCAGGAGGCGACCGTTCCGGCCCCTCCAGTCTGCTCCACCCCTTCAATAAGATCATGGCCGGCCTTTGACTTCAAGTCCACTTCCCTGCCCCATTTCCTTCCCCCACAACTGCTCGAAAATCTCTCGATCTCGAATGTACTGAACGACGGAGCATCCGCAGCTGTCTGGGGTAGAGAATTCCAAAGCCTCACAACCCTCCGAGTGAGGCAATCTCTCCTCGTCTCAGTCCATAACGGCTGACCCCATGTCCTGAGGCTGGTACCGTCCCCGCCTCTCCCCACCCCGCTCAATACTAGCCTTTCCCAGCCAGGAGGGGGGGGAGACTGCCTCTCAGCACCTACCCTGCCAAACCCTCTCAGAGTCGTGTCTGTTTCAATGAGGTGACACCTCATTCTCCTGAACGACAGAGAATTATAGACCCCGCTCTACTCGATCTCAACGTGCAGGACAATCTTCCTATCCCCCCATGAATCGATCGATATTCCTAGGCAGCCAAAATGTTTTAGGGCTTCCTTCTCCACTTGAGGTAATAGCATCAAGAACTGCTTTTTCTAAACGTCCCAGTGCAAGGAATTTAAACAACTTGGTGAATAAGAAGTGTGAGGACGATGAGGAAGGATCCTGTTGCTTGGGCTTCAGGCCTCTTGTGAATTGTGGGCGGTCGCTTGGACTGAGGTGGCTGTCGAAGGCTTGGATTTGTGCTTGTTGCTGTGGTCGATGGAGTTGCTCCAGGAGCCATAGGCGGGTTCCTATCAGAGTAACTGCTAGATTTGGCAGTGGGGGGGAGAATATCAATTGAACATCTCGACCACTGTGTTCGGGGCTGGGCACCACAATAGGGATGTTATATTGGCTTTAGCGGAGGTATGGAGAACAAGAGTGCAGGGCAGATCCATCAGGATGATACCAAGGCTAAAAGGGTTAAATTTACGAGGACTGGTTGCACAGACTGGATTTATATTCCTTCAAGTTTAGGGGATTAACGGTTGATCTAATCGAGGGAGAGAAACTGTTTGCTCTGGTTGAGTGGGTGGGGGGGGGGGGAATACAGAACAGAAACTCCGAAAGAATGTAGATCTGTCGTTTAGAGAGACTTTAGGATCTGGTGGGGTTGAATGTCCTTTTCCTCCAGTTCCTTCGCTGATAGACTTGGACATGTTCTTAAGATCAATCCAGGAGACAGCGATGTGCAAATGGCAAGTGGGGGGGGGAGGAGGAGAGGGGAGGCCCATGATTAGGTGGATGGAGTGGCTGGGCTGAATGACCCCTCTGTAGGCCGGAAACTATCCTTGTACTGATTCTCTCTCTATCTCTCCCTCTCTCTCTTTCTCCCTCTGCAGCTTCTTCAACACTTAAAGCGAATAATCTCTGACCTGTGCAAACTTTACAACCTCCCACAACATCCGGATGTGGAAATGTTGGATCAGCCACTACCAACAGAACAGGTAGCGCGGGAGGGGAGAGGGCGGGAGGAGTGCAGGCGCGAGTGGGGAGGGGCGGGAGGGGATAGGCTGGCGGAGGGCGGGCGCAAGGGGGCAGGGGGTGGAAGGGGCCATGCAAAGAGAGGCTTGGCCTGTGGACTTGCATCCCCCTAGTGTCTTTCATGGGACTTCTGAAGCGCTTTGCCAGTTTGCACATGGCATGGTCCCACAAACAACAGTATGATGATTATCAGATAATGATTTTTACGATGTTGGCTGCGGGATAAATATCAGCTTCAGGACACACCTGCCCCCTGCTCTTCTTCAGAACAATGGCCCTGGGATCCTTTATGTCTGCCCAAGAGGGTGGGTGGGGGCCTTGGTTTAATGTCTCATCCAAAAGGCAAATAATGCGGTGCTGCCTCGGCACTGGCACTGGGAGGTGTCGGCCTGGAATTTGTGCTCAAGTCTCTGGAGTGGGGCTTGAACCCACAACCTTGAAATGGAGGCGAGGGAGAGAGCTACCCGCTGGGCCATGGTTGCTGGGTTAAAGCAGGAGCCTGCAGGATTGAGGAGGTATTGCTTTGGCGGGATGTGTGGTGGTCTATCAATGTGAGGCCTGCCACAAGGAGCTTACCCACATGACACGTACAAGAGGTAAAGAGGAAAAATATTCTCTTTTTTGCTAATCCCTTCCCTTCCAATGTGTCGTGGCTCAATTTCTAACTGATTAGTCCATTAAGGTCTTGGGGTGAGCGGTAATGCTGCTTTGTACATGGCACTGGTTTGACTAAGGATTGGGCACTTGCTGTGTTGATTTTAGTGATGTTGGTTGAGGGATGAATACTGGTCCCTGGACACCAGGGAGAACTCTCTCTGCTCTTCTAAATAGTGCCCTTGGATCTTTTATGCCCATCCGAAGACAGCGCCTCCGACAGTGCAGCACTCCCTCACTACTGGCACCAAGATGTGCCTGGTGTAGTGTAATGGGTTAATAGAATATAGGGATGAGCGATGCAGAACATGAGGTAACAGTGACATCAGCAGTCATGTGCTAGACTCTCAAGGGAGAGGTTGAAACACTCTACTCATGAGAGACATACCTACTCTGCAACCTATCTTTGTACAATGTTAATAAACCAGTTTAAAGTAACTGCCAGAGTAAGGCTCCTGTCTCTCTAGGTAAGATGGGCCACACCTACCAGAAGCCAGCAACCATGCCACCAGTATGTGAAATGCCTGTCATGTGTTGACTTGTGATGCTGTGCGCCAATGCTGCTGTTTCCGAGTGTTGATTTTGAGGTTTTCTCTGTCTCTTCACTTGCAGAGCACACGGGATGATGTGACATCTGAGGAGGAGGACGAGGAGATGGCAGAGGTGAGGTGGCTTCGACCCAGGCCTTATCCCCACTATTGGGGTGTGGGTGCCTTCTTTGGCTCAGGGTCTCCCTTGTGCTCCCACCACTTTTTCCCTTGAAGTCACAAGTGGTAATGTGCAGGACATAACCCTCGACTCCCTTGCCTAACAAAAATCTATCTAACTCAGCCTTGGGAAAAATTCAAAGGCCTAGCCTCCGCTACTTTCCGGGGAAGAGAGTTCCAACAACCCTTTGGGAGAAAAAGTTTCTCCTCATCTCCCTTGAAAGGGAGACTTCTTATTTTTAAACCGTGCCCCCTAATTATAGTATCCCCCGCAACATCCTCTGGACATCCACCCTGTCAAGCCCCCTCAGGATCTTATGTTTCAATAAGACCACCTCTCGTTCTTTTAAACTCCAATGGGTATAGGCCTAATCTGTTCTAACCCTTCTTTCATAAGAAAGCCCTTCATCATTGCCGCAGAAGGCTGTGGAGGCCAGGTCATTGAGTGTATTTAAGACCGAGATAGATAGGTTCTTGATTGGTAAGGGGATCAAAGGTTACGGGGAGAAGGCGGGAGAATGGGGTTGAGAAACTTATCAGCATGATTGAATGGCGGAGCAGACTCGATGGGCCGAATGGCCTAATTTCTGCTCCTATGTCTTATCACAGGAATGTGTCCAGTGAATCTACTCTGAACTCTTTTTAAATAAATTATATTTTTTTCTGAAATAAGGCTAAAACTGCCCATACTACTCCAGATGTGGTCTCACCAAGGCCCTGTACAGGTGTTGTAGAACGACAGTGACAACAGACTGAACCTCTCTCTCTCTCTCCCCCACCGCTGCCTCTTGTTGATTGTTCATGAAAATCTGTCAACTTTGGACCTAAGAAGGATAGATCAGAACATTTTCGAAACGGTGGGAAACTAGCACCAAAGGAGCAACAGATAGATTGAGGGATTCCATGTACCCACAGATGGAAGTTATGCTAGTTGTATGAAACCTGGTTAGACCCCATCTGGAGTACAGCACCTCAGGAAAGATATATTGGCCTTGGAAGGGGGTACACCAGAGATTCACGAGGAGGATAGGGTTAAATTATGACAACTGGTTTCGTTGGCTCGACTTCTAGTTTCAGCTGTTTTGCCATTCAGTTGATTTCCTGACTGATCCCTGTATTGTAGCTCCATCCGGCTGGCTCCATAACTTTTTAGTACCTTTACTCGACAAAAATTACTTTCGACATTTTCAATTGGTTGGGGAATCTAAAACACGGGGGCCCTGGCTCAATAGCCTTTTGTGGGGGTGTCGGGGAGGGGGGGAT
Source organism: Carcharodon carcharias (assembly GCF_017639515.1). Classification (NCBI taxonomy): domain Eukaryota; kingdom Metazoa; phylum Chordata; class Chondrichthyes; order Lamniformes; family Lamnidae; genus Carcharodon; species Carcharodon carcharias. Next base: position 7,375,711 of record NC_054502.1, read on the forward strand.
GGATTTCCAGATTTCCACTCCCCTCTGTGTGAAGAAATGCTTCTCAACCTCAACCCTGAATGGCCTGGCTCTTATTTTAGGGTTCCGCATCCTTGTACAGCAAGCAATTAGGGAGACAAATGGCATGTTGGTCTTTTATTACAATGGGACTGGAATGGAAGAGCAAAGAAGTCTTGCTCCTGTTTTACAGGGTTTTGGTGAGACCACATCGGGAACACTGCGCACAGTTTTGATCTCCACATTTAAGGATAGGCTTACATTGGAGGCGGTACAGCGAAGGTTCACTAAATTGGTCCCTGGGAAGAGGGGTGTGTCAGATGATGAGAGGCTGAGCAAATTGACTTTATTTTCTCTGGAGTTTAGAAGAATGAGAGGTGATCTCATTGAAACTTACAAGATTCTGAAGGCGTTTGATAGGGTGGACGCCGAGAGATTGTTTCCGCTGGTCGGAGAATCTAAAACACGGGGGCACGGTCTCAGGATAAGGGGCTGATCGTTTAGGGCTGAGATAAGGAGAAATCCCTTCACTCAAAGGATTGTGAATCTTTGGAATTCTCTACCCCAGAGGGTTGTGGATGCTCCATCGCTGAATACATTTAAGACTGGGGATAGACAGGTTTTTGGTGACTCAGGGAATTAAGGGAAATGGGGAGAGGGCAAGGAAGTGGAGTTGAAGCCCAAGATCATCCATGATCGTATTGAAAGGCAGAACAGGCTCAACAGGCTGTGTGGTCTACTCCTCCTCATTTTTGTTGTCGTGTTCTTGATTCCCTGCCCCAGAGGAAATGGTTTCTCTGTGTCAACCCTACCATATCCTTTAGTCATCTCTCAAACGCTGCAATTAGATCATCTCCTTATCTTCCATACTTCAGGGAATACAAGCCTTGACTAGTCACTGGCCACTGAGCTGATGAGACTCTGCTGTGCTTGAGATTCCGGGAGGGTGCTGGGAGAAAAAGTTGGTGCTAACCCATTGAACTCTAACCCCATTGAACTCCAACCCTCCCTGCTGACTTCCCTGGGCCCCCCTCTCCAAGTTTATACTGTTCGTGAGCGTTTGCACCCAAGCTAGTCTTGAGAATAGTGATTAATTTAGACATAGAGATGATGTTTCCACTTGCGGGGGAGCCTGAACACAGCGGGGTAGGGGACTGTCCTCAAAATATAAGATGGCCAGGAATAAATCTGATGGGGAATTCAGGAGAAAGCTCTTTACCCAAAGACTGTGGAAGTCACTCCCACCGGGAGTGGTTGAGGCGAATAGCAGAGACGCGTTGAAGGGGGAAGCTGGATAAACACACGAGGGAGAAAGGAATAGAAGGATATGGTGGTTGGGGTGGGGGAGGAGGCTCGTTTGGAGCAGAAACATCAGCACGGAGCAGAGGAGCCGAATGGCCTGTTGTTCTTCGGGGAATGTTGTGTAACGTTGGCTGTGCAGGTTTGCTGGGGATTTGGGGTGAACAGACAAGATGGTGGAGGGGAGGAAAGAGAGAAGGTGCATTGAGGGGTCCAGCGCCCCACTTGTTTCTGCCTGTGCCTGGAAGGTATTGTACTGACCCTGCCAGTGACTCCTGTCGGCTCACCACTCCTGGTCTGCTCCTTCAGGACAATGAGGACCTGGATCATTACGAAATGAAGGAGGAAGAGCCAGCAGAGGGCAAGAAGTCTGAGGATGAAGGGATCGGGAAGGAGAACCTGGCCATCTTGGAGAAGATAAAGAAGAACCAGAGGCAAGATTATCTAAATGTACGTGTCTGTAGGGGACTTGAACTACCTGAATTACTGTGTGACTTCTACTGTGCGATCTTTGGGCTCTGTTACTGGTGCGTGTGAAGTCTTTAGATGCCACGGCATTAAGACCGGGGGTGGTACTGCCAAACACAGCAGCAAGATCCCGGGTTCCCGTTCCTGGCCGGTGCTGCAATGTTTGGAGGTTGGGTGACTGGTCGGCGGTGTCAGGCCTCCATGCTCCGCCCTCCTCTGGCCACGGCAAGGTCAGCAGTTTGGGGGTGGCGGGCAAGGCTCACCGGGCTGTGGATTCCCAGACCCCAGCCAGGATAGGAAGGTGGTCAGAGCCATCTGTTCCCCACCCTGGAGATCTTGGACAGCACCGTCTGTGTGAGGAGTTACCTCTCGTGTGAGGAGGTGATGCGGTCTCCTCCAATTCCGGCCTCTTGCGCATCCCCCGATTAACCATCGCTCCACCGTGGGCAGCCGTGCCTTCAGCTGCCTGGTCCCTAAGCCCTGGAATTCCCTCCCTTAACCTCTACACCTCTCTCTCCTCCTTTAAGAAACTCCTTAAACCCGACCTATTTGACCCGCGCTTTTGGTCACCTGTCCCTAATTATCTCCCTGTGTGACTCAATTACAAATTTTGCCTGACTTGTGCTCCAATGAGGTGCCTTGGATGTTCTGCCATACTGAAGGCGCTATACAAATGCAAGCTGTCGTGGGGGGGGGGAGTGTGTCAGAGAGCTGGCCAGCACCAGACTGCAGCTAAACAGTTGGAGCTGAGAAAGGGAAACTCAGCATTGAGAGTGAAGGGGGGTGGGTGGCGAAATCCAGAGGCATTAAACCAATGTAACGTTGACAAGAATGAAGGTTTTATCGATGATCTTGATGTTCTGCTCACTGTTTTGCAGGGGGCAGTGTCCGGTTCTGTTCAGGCCACTGACCGACTTATGAAAGAGCTGAGGGATATTTACCGGTCAGAGAGTTTTAAAGCGGGTAAGGAGACGCTGCTAATTGAATTGTTTGTTCCCAGCCCAGGACCATATGGGTTTAATGCAGTGGCAGATATTTCAGCTACACTTCTTCCCTGTGCGCCCCACAAATACAAACCATTTCCCCTCCTTCACTCTCATAGACACTGGCGCTTGTTGTGGGGGGGAGGGGGGGGGATGCTGCAGTCTCTCATGGCCAACTGTGTCTCAGCCTCGGGGGTGGGACAGGCTATTCAGCCATGTGATACTGCGCAAAGTCAGATCCTGATTCCACGCACGTGCCTGTGCCAGCTCTTCGATAGAACAATCTAATTATTCTCTCTCTTCCCCACCCCACCCGTCTCTTTCCCCTACAGCCCTGCAAATTTTTCTCATCTTCATCAATTTTCCAATTCCCTTCTGAAAGTTGATGTTGAATTTGCTTCCACCACCCTTTCAGGCTGCGCTTTCCCAATCATAACTCTCTACGTTTGAGTGGAAAATAAAATTTCCTAAGTTTCTTTTGCCAGTTACCTCACGTGTGTGTCCTCTGATTACTGACCCGCCAGATTTTGGAAACTGTTTCGCTCTCTCGCTTCCTGTGCACTAATTAAAATTCTTCATCATTTTAATTTCTTTTATTGCTCCACTTAATCTTCTCTGCTTTAAAGAGAACAATCCCAGCTTCTCTGGTCTCCCCACCTAAAGTCCCTCATCATAACTGAGTAGGGGTGGTAAATTGGGTGTCCCGAGCCAGGATGGACAAAAGTGGCCATGGTTCCCTTGCCTGATCTCTCTCTCTCTCTCTCTCTCTATGGTCAGGTGTGTAGCTTGCTCTCAGGATCAGGAGGGGGCGCTGCCTGGTGGGGTTGGGGGGGGCGGTGGTCAGCACTGAGTGGGGCTCAGTCTTTCAGATGAGACCGGGCTGCCATCAGGTGGACATAAGATTCTAAGGCCAGTATCAACAGCCTGGGGGTTACCATTGACCACAAACTGAACTGGACTAGCCATATAAATACTGTGGCTACAAGAGCAGGTCAGAGGCTGGGAATCCTGCGGAGAGTAACTCACCTCCTGACTCCCCAAAGCCTGTCCACCATGTATAAGGCACAAGTCAGGAGTGTGATGGAATACTCCCCACTTGCCTGGATGAGTCCAGCTCCCACAACACTCAAGAAGCTCGACACCATCCAGCACAAAGCAGCCCCGCTTGATCGGCACCCCATCCACAAACATTCACTCCCTCCACCACCGACTCACAGTAGCAGCAGTGTGTGTACTATCTACAAGGTGCACTGCAGCAACTCACCAAGGCTCCTTAGCATCTTCCAAACCTGCGACCTCTACCATCTAAAAGGACAAGGGCAGCAGACACATGGGAACACCACAACCTGGAAGTTTCCCTCAAAGCTACACACCATCCTGACTTGGAAATATATCACCCATTCCTTCACTGTCGCTGGGTCAAAATCCAGGGACTCCCTCCCCAACAGCACTGTGGGTGTACCCACACCACATGGACTGCAGCATCTTCAAGAAGACAGCTCACCACCACTGCCTTGAGGGCAATTAGGGATGGGCAATAAAAATGCTAGCCTGTCAGTGACACCCACATGCCATGAAAGAATATAAAAAGATCAAAGAAGAGTTCCTCCCTGGGGCCAACATTTATCCTTCAATCGATGTCATTAAAACATCATCATTCCCACACTGCTGTTTGTGAGAGCTTGCTGCGCACAAATTTTTGCATCCCTTACCTTGCAACTGTGACTGTGCTTCAAAAGTGTTTCACTAGCTGTTGAGGGCTGTTGAAATGCAAATCTTTACAATCGCACTTGCTTTCAACTACTAGTGGGGGGCAATTGAACGCACAGGATCAACGTCCACTGTTGATGCCCACCACAGTCAAACAGTCGGTGTCTAAACACATGCCGAGAATGGGGTACTGGTGGGTAGCTTTTGGCTGTGGAACCTGCGCTCCAGCTAGAATTGGCATCTCTAGGTGAGGAGATCGTTACAGGGTTGGAGGGGAAGAAAGTGATTTGAAGGCTATACGTTTGGCGGTGTTGACTTTTTGGAGACAGTCTGTTGGCAAAGGATGCTGATTGGCTCGTTCCTTTGCCCAATAGGAAACTATGCAGTTGAACTTGTCAACGACAGCTTGTACGACTGGAACGTAAAGATCCTTAAGTAAGTGACTCTTCCTGACTGATTCTTTACAAAAGTTTAAAATTCTAAGTGCACAAGGTGTCTATCAAGTTCTGGTAACACTGCAAAAGGGGTGATAACAGTCCCTTGCCTGTCATGTGATCACTATCTGTATCCCTCCTCTTGAATTTGGTTCCAGTGTGGCTGCCTCCTTGAGCCAATCAAAGATAGTGGGGTGCGGTGCTGAGATATTGGGACATGGGTGATTTGAAAGGTTGCCTGATGACTGGTGGAGTCCAAGGGTAGGTCAGCCCCCAAATTCTGACTGTCCATTTTAACTATGGCCTGGGTGGTCACCCTAAAGGCGGGAGTTACACACGGGTACAGCGAGTAATTAGGAAGACAAATCGTATGTTGGCCTTTAATGCAACGGGGTTGGACTTTAAGGGTAAAGGAAGTCTTGCTGCAATTATATGGGCCTTTGGTGAGATCACACCTGGAGTATTGTGTACAGTTTTGGTTTCCTTGCCTGAAGAAAGAAATACTTGCCTTGGTGGGGGTTTTATTGAGAGTTAATTAAATTGATTCCTGGGATGGGAGAGTTGTCCTACGAGGTGAGATTGAGTAGAATGAGCCTAGACACTCCAGAGTTTAGGAGAGAGAGAGAGAGGCCTCCAAAATTAAAATTTAATCAAGGGCTTGGCGGGGTAGATGAGTGTGCTTTTCCCCTCCTTTGGGGTGTCTAGAATTTGGTTTCACGGTCTCAGGATAAGGGATCACCCATCTCAGACTGAGAAGGTGGTGGGGGGAATTCTTCACTCAGGAGGTTGTGAATCTTTGGAACTCTCTGAGCCTCCACAGGCCTCTGGGCCTGTCAGCGAGTGTAGACAAGGTTGGGACAGGGGAGGCGGGTTAACCCTAATCGTGCTTGACTTGTGACAAAGGAAAGGAGGATCCCGTTCACTCGGGAGTGTTTTGAGTGGGAAGTTGATCTGATAACGGGATGGTGATTGTCTTTTCAGTTGGGGATGTAGAAGGGGAATCTTGTAGCTTCACACCCGAATGAGCCCTGAGTAAGTGTGCAGGAGGAGAGCACACACAGTTCCTGGTAATGGGGAAGCTAGAATGTAAAGAGGCTATTGTGAGGGGGTAGTTTGGTCTGGGTGGGGGGTGTCACAACTATCGAGGGTCGTGCGTTCATCCTTTTGCGCAGATGCATCGAGTCCCCCGCCCCTGGCGATTCGGGGTGTTATGAACTGTGACCACAGTGAGGGGAAGGAGGGTGTAGGCACCGCCATGGTGTTCTTGACTGATGTTTGCTGTTTTGCTCGCAGAGTTGATCAGGACAGTGCTTTGCATAACGACCTCCAGATCCTCCGAGAAAAAGAAGGCGTCGACTTTATTTTGTTAAATTTCTCTTTTAAAGTGAGTATGAGAAGGGTGTCCCAGGGGAGCGAGGGAACTGGGCTGGGTAACAGGCTGCTGGCCAGGAGAGAGTGGCGGCTGTAGCGTTGTGTTTGTGACTGGACTGGTAATCCAGAGAACGCAACATCAGATCGCACCATTGTATGGAGACCCTACTTGTGAGCACCTGGATTTGCAGGTCTCCATGTCTCGTTGAGGTGCTAGGGGGATTCAAACCAACGGCCCAAAGCAGTTAACCAAGTGTTGGGACAACAGGCCATGTTAATAGAAGCAGGCCCCAGCATATTAACCCAGGCCGTTAGTTTGACCATTTCCCAAAGGGGCTGGATAGCTATCTGATTGGGAATGTGAATTGGTCTGTGGGTGGAGAGAGTCTAAGAAGGGAGAGTGTACTTGGGGCTGTGTGAAGGGATTAAATGGGTGGGGAGAATGTACATGGGGCTGTGTGAAGGGTTTAAATGGGTGGGGAGAGTCAGTGACAGGGGAGAGTGTACATGGGTATGTGGGAGGAGGTTAAATGGGTGGGTAGAGTCAGTGATGGGGGAGGGTGTACGTGGGGATGTGGGAAGAGTCAGTGATGGGGGAAGAGTGTACACATGGCTACGGGAGGAGTGAAGAGATGAATGTGCTTTGTCAATTTGAAAATGCAGCACAAGCTGAATATCTGACAATTCTCTTCCTTCCTAGGATAATTTCCCTTTTGACCCACCCTTTGTAAGGGTCGTATCTCCAGTGCTCTCCGGAGGGTGAGTAATAGCATTTCTGGTCGATTTGACAGGTTTTTAAATGTCGGGAATCGCAAGCAGTTCGGGAACAGCGATCCTAGCAGGGAATGGGAGCTGTGAGCCGAGCGGTGTTTTGAGTACGTGTTGCCTTGCTGCTGCTCGTGCTTGGGAGTCACAGCCTCTGATTCAAACGCACAGTGCAGCCCTATGGCTTTCCATGTCTTCCTCTGCACCCACTCTAGCCTCAAGGCAAAGGGTTTCAGTGCAAGCCTGCCAGAGACAACTATTCCTCAGAAGCCAACCCCTTTCCTGTCTAACCAGGTGTTTAACCTTGCCAAAAATTTCCAGCCTATCACAATTGAGACTAAAAATGACTGATCATTTCCACCACCACCAGCCCCCACCCCCGTCCCCACACACACCCTCATTAGTTCCCCCCCCCCCCCCCCCCCCCCCCCCCGAGGTAAAAAATAGGTATGTTGTGGCCCTGCACGAGCTCACAATTGAGTCCGGCACTTCAGCACAATGCAGAGGGAGTGCTGCGTTGTCAGGTGCTCTTCAGCTGAAATGTTGAATCAAAACCCCATGTTCAGGTGGATACTGAAGTTTCCTCTGGATTTAACAGAGCAGAGCGTACGCCAAGGGTCCTGATCAACGTCTCCCATCTCTGGCAACACCAGTAATGTTCACTTTTTTTTCTTCTTAAACCTCCGTGCAGATTGTGGAATAGTGCTGTGTAGCAAACAGCTTTTACGTTTGTCTACGCAAGTCTTCAAACGTCAAAGTAATTTGCCAGGCATGAAGGACGGAGAGATGTGATGTGATGCTTTAAGAGTTGAAGCCTCCTAGAGTTACAGCCATGCCTCTGTTTAACAATCCCTCACCTCTCGCTGCCTTTTTGTTCACAGTTATGTCCTCGGAGGGGGAGCAATTTGCATGGAACTCCTCACGAAACAGGTGAGCAAGTTACTCAACTAGGAAACAATTAGTGGGTCTTGGCTGAAAAATGTCACTGTCCTTAGCATAGAATCAGAGGGGGGCCATCGAGCTTGTTTCCGCCCCCCCCCACCCCCCATCACTGACTCTACCTACCCATTAAGCCCATCGAGCGCTGGTCCCCGCCCCCCATCGCTGACTACCCGCCCATTCAGCCCAGCAAGCTGGTGTCAACGCTGTTCTTTCTACTGAAGCTTACCTACTCTAATCCCATTTTTCTTATTCCTTTCGATATTCTTAACTTCACATTGGTTAATCAGTGCAACTGCCACGTTCAGTAACCACTTGCAGGAAAATTACTCCATCGTTCTAAAAACCCTGTGGCGAGATGGGGCACAAACCGTTTCCAGTGGCAGAAGGGTTGGTAACCACAGAATTGTTAGGTTGCTGAAGGAGGCCGTTCAGAGCCCATCATGTCTGCACTGGCTGTCCGAATGAACAATTCCCTGAGTGCCGTTCTCCCCATAACCCTGCACATTCTTCCTTTTCAGATAAGTCTAGTTACCCTTTGAATGCTTCAATTGAACCAGCCTCCACCATACTCTCAGGCAGCGCATTCCAGACCTTCACCACTCGCTGAGTTTTTAGAAATAAGTTTCCCCTCATTTTTAAAACTAATTACATTAAATCTGTGCCCCCTCATTCTCGATCCATTCTTGAGGGGGAACAGTTTCTCCCTACCTATTCTGTCAACACTCCTCATGTTCACCGATTGAAGATAATCGGCCAAAGAGCCAGTGGGGGAGATGAGAATTTTTTTTTTAAACACAGCGAGTTGTTGTGATCTGGAAGGCGCTGCCTGAAAGGGTGGTGGAAGCAGAATCAATAGGAACTTTCAAAAGCAGATCCGGTTAAACACTTGAAGGAGAAAGATTCACAGGGCTGTGGGAGAAAGAGTGGGGTTATGGTTGGTGGGGAGGAATAGTGGAACCAATTGGATAGCTCTTTCAAAGAGCTGGCATGGGAACAACACGCTGAATGGCCTCCTTTGCAATGATGCAACAGTTTATTACAACAGAGTGCCTTGATGGGCTACTTGAGATGGCAGTTAAGAGTCAACCACATTGGTGTGTGGGCACTGGAGTCACATATTGGTTGTGACCGGATAAGGACAGCAGGTCTCCTTCCTTTTAAAGGGATATTGGTGAACCAGATGGGTCTTCATGACTAGTAAAACGACCACCAGACCATTGTACCCATCATAATAGCCTTGGACCATTGAGTTTATTGGCATCCTACGGGCAAAGGCTCCTGCTGGAGTGTAGGACCCCATAGCTGCTCTATCTGCCTCGACGGTTGAGGGGTATTCAGCTCTGGTGGGCGCGCAGCCCAGCATGGTCCCACATTCACTAGGGGCCTCACGCTGGGAGATTCAACTCGTAATCCAGGCGTGACTTGGAGGTGCAGTGCTGCAGGTGAGCCACTGAAAACTAGGGGTCTCTCCCAGGCGAACATTGAAGGTCCCAAGGAGTATCGTGGTTTTAGTTTGTCAGTATCAAACTGAGGAATGATTGCCTAATCCTGCGATAAGCATGTTCACAGCATACGGTACCCTACACATGCCAGGCTAACCTTCATGCCGTCATTACCCTCTCTCCCCACCCCAGGGCTGGAGTAGCGCTTACTCTATCGAGTCCGTCATTATGCAGATCAGTGCGACACTGGTGAAAGGCAAAGCAAGGATTCAGTTTGGAGCCAATAAGGTAAGGGAGTTGTGCATCGAGAGATGGTGGGATAATCCCTCCCGCCTCACCAACCCCCTGTGGTGTCCACTTGTTATCCCTGGTATCATTGTGTGGTCACTGGGAAAGTAGTGACTGTCCCTCTGCCCTCCTTTCAGACCCCATAGTAAGGAGGGTTCTGTGGGGGTGAACTTGCGCCCTGCTGTACCATCATGACACCACCCTCCCTCTCCTGCGCCCTCTTTAAGTAAATTAAACATCCCATCGTTCTCGCCAGCATGTTTCCTGCTCTGTGCAGCCTGCTTCCTTCACAGCTCTCCTGGACTCTGCCCCTCCCATTTAATCCAGCAACTCTTGGTCAGAAGGTCATGTGAGAAATTTGAGCAGAAAATCCCAGCTGGCACTCCACTGAGGGAGAGCAGCATAGTTTTTTTTCCCTCTCTCTTTTATTCATTCATAGGATTTAGGCATCCCTTCCCTAAAGGACATTAGTTGAACCAGATGGGTTTTTAACAACAAATCGACCAATGGTTTCGTGGGCATCATTAGATTTTTAATTCCAGATATTTATTGAATTTAAATTTTACCATCTGCCGTGGTGGGATTCGAACCCAGGTCCCCAGAGCATTACCCTGGGTCCCTGGATTACCAGTCCAGTGACAATACCACTACACCACCGCCTCCTCCCCTTTTGACAGGGGCATCGCCCAGCGAGTTCCGGACAGGCAGTGTTTTGAATGATCAGCTGGACCCAGGACCCCGCTGCCCTCCCCAGGTGGATGTAAAAGATCCCACAGCCTGAAGAGCAGGCGGACTTCTCCCCACGGCCAATATTTATCCCTGTGCCAACATCCCTAACAAAAAAAAAACAACAGCTCATTATCTCGGTACTTTTTGGTGGGGTTTTGCTGAGTCTAAATTGCCGATCCTGCTTCACTATTATAACAGTGACTACACTTCCCAAAAAAAAAAAGTAATTTGGCTGTAAACCACTTTGGGATGCCCGGGGGCCATGAAAAGCGCTACAACAATTCGGGTCTTCCTTCCTAACAAACTGTCTTCTCTTTTCCAGTCACAGTACAGTCTCACCCGGGCGCAGCAGTCCTACAAATCACTGGTTCAGATTCACGAGAAAAATGGTATGAATCATCAAGAGAAATCCGAGCTGAATGTGCTTGAAACTGTAAACCCTCTCCATTTCCCACTTTTTCCCCCAAAGAGTCTGTGTGTTTGTACCCTTCGGGCAATAACTCTCACTGGGGTACAGGTCCTAAGGCTGCCTCAACCAGTTCTCGGAAGAGGCCTTTCTACAATGCATGAAGCTAGGCGGTTGAGTGTTGGAGGGATAGTCATCACACCCCAGCTTGTTCTGTCTTCACCTGATGACCGGACCTCGTGCTAAGAGATTGAGCCCTTTGTCCAGGCTTGAATCTCCAGCGGGGTGCTAAAGGAGTGCTGCGATATCAGAGGTACTGTTCCTCGGAGGCAATGCTGGACCCTCCCAGTGATTCCTGTCGATGTTAGAGATCCCATGGAGTTCCAGGTTGGAAGGGACTTGGGATGGGATTTGTACCAGAGCATTGAGTTTACCAAGTGTTGTTCACATTGGTGTTCGTGGAATTTCCCTGCAAAACCATCACTGATATAAAAACACAATTAACTAAGCAGAGTGTTTTAAGGCATTTTTGACATTAAGATGTGATGTTAGTGTTATAACCTGATTCCATTGAGACAGTTGAATATTATCAAAGTGTCCATTTCAACAGCACGTAACACCCTACACTATATTTCCCCTACACTATATTTCCCCATCATGCCTGGAGAAACAACATTGAGCCTTGTAATATTGGTGTGTAGTACATTGTGGGGACGGATCCATCACTGTATAACACTGGGGTACAGTACTAGTGGGGATGGGTCCGTCGCTGTATAACATTGAGGTACAGTGCTGGTGGGGACAGGCCTGTTACTGTATAACACTGGGATACAGTACTGGTGGGGACAGGTCTGTCACTGTATAACACTGGGATACAGTACTGTTGGGGACAGGTCTGTCACTGTATAACACTGGGGTAGAGTACTGGTGGGGACAGGTCTGTTACTGTATAACACTGGGGTGCAGTACTGGTGGCGACGGGTCTGTCACTGCATAACACTGGGGTACAGTACTGGTGGGGACAGGTCTGTCACTGTATAACACTGGGATACAGTACTGGTGGGGACAGGTCTGTTACTGTATAACACTGGGGGACAGTACTGGCGGGGATGGGTGTGTATCTGTTTCACATTGCCCATTAGTTCCAGTACATTAAGATCAGAAACAATAATTCTGTTGGTTGATTTGTCAGATCCAGATGTGATTTATAGCTAAGTGGTTAGTCTTATCAAGACTGCATGGCACACTGAGTTAGTGCACTTGTACTTTCACCTCTGTGTCCTGCTTTGATTCCAGCCCAGATTTTCCCAACTGTTGGCTGTAAAATAAGCAGCTGTGGGTGACCTTAGCTTCAACTGTACAGCCCTGCTTGTAATGTGGCAGAAGCTGATGTGTTGTTTTGTTCACCTGCTCTGGAACGTGTCAGGTGGTTTTAAGCTCAGTGTTTCGGTCCTTGTTTTGGGCACTCATCGGCTAATGCACATCACACACAGCAAGCCCAAACCCGCTGCTTGAGCTGAATATGGATTCTGTTTGTAAATTCTGCTCCTTCAGTTAATTGAAGAAAGGAATTGGGAAAGGATGTTGCTCAGTTCAGGAAATGGGAACTCCGTTAGCATTCTAGACAGTGGGAGTGAATGAAAGGGGTTTGGGTCCATTGGAATTGTGTACAGTGGGAGTGAATGGAAAGGGGTTTGGGTCCATTGGGATTGTGCACAGTGGGCGTGAATGGGAAAGGGTTTGGGTCCATTGGGATTGTGTACAGTGGGAGTGAATGGGAAGGGGTTTGGTTCCATAGGGATTGTGTACAGTGGGCATGAATGGGAAGGGGTTTGGGTCCATTGGGATTGTGTACAGTGGGAGCGAATGGGAAAGAGTTTCGGTCCATTGGGATTGTGTACAGTGGGAGTGAATGGGAAGGGGTTTGGGTCCATTGGGATTGTGTACAGTGGGAGTAAATGGGAAGGGGTTTGGGTCCATTGGGATTGTGCACAGTGGGAGTGAATGGGAAAGGGTTTGGGTCCGTTGGAGTGAATGGGAAAGGGTTTGGGTCCATTGGGATTGTGTACAGTGGGCGTGAATGGGAAGGGGTTTGGGTCCATTGGGATTGTGTACAGTGGGCGTGAATGGGAAGGGGTTTGGGTCCATTGGGATTGTGTACAGTGGGAGTGAATGGGAAAGGGTTTGGGTCCATTGGGATTGTGTACAATGGGCGTGAATGGGAAGGGGTTTGGGTCCATTGGGATTGTGTACAGTGGGAGTGAATGGGAAGGGGTTTGGTTCCATAGGGATTGTGTACAGTGGGAGTGAATGGGAAGGGGTTTGGTTCCATAGGGATTGTGTACAGTGGGCGTGAATGGGAAGGGGTTTGGGTCCATTGGGATTGTGTACAGTGGGAGTGAATGGGATGGGGTTTGGGTACATTGGGATTGTGTACAGTGGGAGTGAATGGGAAGGGGTTTGGGTCAATTGGGATTGTGTACAGTGGGAGTGAATGGGAAGGGGTTTGGGTCCATTGGGATTGTGTACAGTGGGAGTGAATGGGAAGGGGTTTGGGTCCATTGGGATTGTGTACAATGGGAGTGAATGGGAAGGGGTTTGGGTCCATTGGGATTGTGTATAATGGGAGTGAATGGGAAGGGGTTTGGGTCCATTGGGATTGTGCACAGTGGGAGTGAATGGGAAAGGGTTTGGGTCCGTTGGAGTGAATGGGAAAGGGTTTGGGTCCGTTGGGATTGTGTACAGTGGGAGTGAATGGGAAGGGGTTTGGGTCCATTGGGATTGTGCACAGTGGGAGTGAATGGGAAAGGGTTTGGGTCCGTTGGAGTGAATGGGAAAGGGTTTGGGTCCGTTAGGATTGTGTACAGTGGGAGTGAATGGGAAGGGGTTTGGGTCCATTGGGATTGTGTACAGTGGGAGTGAATGGGAAGGGGTTTGGGTCCATTGGGATTGTGCACAGTGGGAGTGAATGGGAAGGGGTTTGGGTCCATTGGGATTGTGCACAGTGGGAGTGAATGGGAAAGGGTTTGGGTCCGTTGGAGTGAATGGGAAAGGGTTTGGGTCCGTTGGGATTGTGTACAGTTGGAGTGAATGGGAAAGGGTTTGGGTCCGTTGGGATTGTGTACAGTGGGCGTGAATGGGAAGGGGTTTGGGTCCATTGGGATTGTGTACAGTGGGCGTGAATGGGAAGGGGTTTGGGTCCATTGGGATTGTGCACAGTGGGAGTGAATGGGAAAGGGTTTGGGTCCGTTGGAGTGAATGGGAAGGGGTTTGGGTCCGTTGGGATTGTGTACAGTGGGAGTGAATGGGAAGGGGTTAGGTCTATCAAGGATGTTTGTAATGGGAAGAGCTTAGGCCAAGGGGGATTTTATACAATGGGAACGGAAAAGAAAAATTCTGCTCCATATGACATTGATCAGAGCCTTGTCTTGTTCTTAGCTCCAGACTCTGTTTGATACCATCTACTACTTTGAGTTCTTTCTGCCTGCAGGTTGGTATACTCCACCAAAAGAGGATGGCTAGCCATGCCAGGTGCCAAGTGCTTCAGGACCAACTTAAGCTGCACCAATTGGGAAAACTCCATTTTATCGATAGCTGCCTCTTTCCCTGAGAGACGAACGGGCTTCAGCCGGAACCTTGGATCATATACTTATTATAAAATAAAACCCTGTATATAAAAGTATACATCTGTACACTCATGGACAAATACCGCAACTCCTTTCTCTCGCCAGGCCCCATGTACTGGGTATCCTGCACCTGCAGACTCTTAAATCCACTTCATATAAACTGGATTTCGAATAGTTTCGGATCAATTTTGCATCTAGTTTTTTTTTGCCTACACCCCCTCCCTCCCCACCTCACTCTAACTAGGTATCAATGTGGACGTTTAATTTATTTTTTCCCTATCTTCACATGCACCTTTTATCTTTTTTTTGTTCAAAATGTATGCTGGTTTTGTGAAGATGTGTATCTTTCTGAATTGATAATTACAGTTTATTAATGACTGCAGTCGATGGTTTCCTGCCTGGTGTCTGTCTTGTGCCAGTGTCTGCAACATAGAGAGCCAGGGTGGGCTGGGGGAAGCATGTCAGGAGACAAGCCCATGCAGTGGTTTTTTTTGTGTGTCTCTCTCTCTCTCTCTTTCTCCTTGCCCCAGATGGCCTGACTGCAGAAGACCAGTGACTGGAACTGCCCCGTGAGGTGACCTGATCGATGGTGACAAACGGTTAAAAAGCAGGGGGTTGGGGGTGATTCGTACAACCCGAACTGGATTTTCATCTCCGTTCTGTGCAAAGCCAACATTCTCCTCCTCCTCCCCCGCACTGGAAGCAGATGCTTTGAGCTGAAGGGTAGCTGAGATCGCATGATGTTGGAGCTTGTCTTTCTGTACCTGCTGAAACCAACCTTGATTCCACATGGACTACTTCTGTCATTTCCCACAGGGATGATCCCGTTAAGGGCACACCGCCACGTTTTTGGTTCTCCCGTATCTCCAGAGTTCTAGGAAGATCTCCGTGAATTGGAAGGTAGCAAACACAAACACCTCTCTCAGGACTTGGGGAAAACGTTTGCACCCATTAACCAGGAGGTTAGAACAGAACGCCGGACAGAGATGTCAAAGAATCTGGTTTGACGAGAGATTTTTGCGGTTGAATCCAGCAGGGTTTCATAAGGCGCTGCATAATAGCACGGGCTGGGGATTAGTTAATGGACAGAAAAGAATAGGAACGAACAGGATATTTTCAGAATAGCAAGCTTTAGCTAGTTGGGTATGTCGAGGATTGATGCTTGGGCCTCAGCTATTTACAGTCTGCGTCAATTACTTAAATGAGGGCTCGGAGTGTCATTTATCCAAGTTTGCTGATGATACAAAGGTGGGGGAAGTAAGCTCTGTGGAGGACGTGGGAGGCTGCGAAAGGATTTGCACACCGATTTGAATGGGCAAGAACGTGGCAGGTGGAACATAATGTGGGAAAGTGTGAAGTTTTCCACTTGAGGAAAAATAGAAAAGCAGACTTTTTAAAATGGTGAGGGGCTGGGATTGCTGGTATTCAAGAGGGATTTGTGTCCCCTTTTGTGTAAATCACAAAATGAACGTGCAGATCCAGAAAACAAATGGTGTGTTAGCCTTTATAACAAAGGGGTTAGAGTATAGGGCACAGCAATTTTTTTTCTTTAAAAAGTCTTACTGCAATTGTGCAGGGCCTTGGTGAGACTACAGCCGGAGTATTGTGTGCAGGTTTGGTCTTGCCTAAGGATGTACAGGTCTTTACAGGGAGTGCAACATAGGTTTCCTGGATGGATTCCTGGACTGAGGGGATTGTCGCGTGAAGAAAGGCCTAGTCAACTCAATCTACCACATTCCCTGCCGTTTAAAAGGATGAGGCAATCTCATTGAAACATAAAATTCTGACATGCTTCTAGATGCGGAGAGGCTGTTTGGCCTAGCCGAAGACTCTAGAACTCGGGGGGTGGGGCGGTGCAGTCTCCGGATAAGGGGTTGGCCATTGAGGACTGATATGGAGAGAGGGGGAAAATTTCTTCTCTCAAGAGGGATCTGAATCTTTAGAATTCTCTATGCCAGAGAGTTGCGGATGCTCAGTCGTTGATCACCGTTCAAAGCTGAGAGCGACTGATGTTTGGCTACTCGGGAAATTGAGGGATATGGGGATAGTGTGGGAAAAGGAAGTTGAAGGTCACCTACGATTTTCATTGAATGGTGGAGCAGGCTCAAAGGGCTTGCGTGTGTTCCTATTTCTCATGTAATCTCTTCCTCTGGCTCAGTTGGTCAATGTACCAGTGTCAATAAGTTATGGCAGCTTGCATTTGTACGGTGTTTTTAATGTAATATTTTCCCAAGGTGCTTGACAGGTGTTATCCCAAAACTGACTGAGCCAAAGAACATGAAACTAGGACAGAGGTAGACTTTTAAGGAGCACCTTGCAGGAGACAGGCAGAAAGGGTTAGGGAAGAGATTCCAGAGCTTAGAGCCTAGGCAGCTGTGGTGGAATGAATTAAAATCTGGAGGAGTGCAAAGACCTCTGAGGCTTGTGAGGCTGGAGGTGGGGAAGAGACCAAGGAGGGATTTGAAAATGAGGATGAGAATTTTGAGAGGCTTTGCTGGAATAGGAGCACGGAGGTGTCATGTATAGACAGGACTTCGTGCCAGTTAGGATACGGGTAGCAGAGTTTTAGCTGAGCTCAGGTTTATGGATGGGTGGGAGGCTAGCTAGAAGAATATTGCAATAGTCAAGTCTGGAGGTAACCAGGGTGAGGGTCTCAGCAGCTAAGTTTAAAGCAGGGCTTTGTCACAATGGTCAAAGTAGGCAATCTTGGTGATGGAGCGGATATGTGGTTGGAAATTCCTCAAGGTCAAACACAGAACCCAAGATTCTGAATGGTTTGGTTCAACCTCGGACAGCAGCCAGGGAGAAGAATAAAGTGGAAGTGTTACAACAATTGAACGAGCCTCTTAGACCCCATCTTGAGTAGCTGCATTCAGGATATATTGGCTTTGGAGGACGTGCAGCACAGACTTGCCAGAATGACTCTTGAAGGGTTAAAATACAAGCACAGGTTGCACAGACTAGGCTTGTATTCCCCTGAGTATAGAAGATTAAAGGCTGATCTAATTGAGGGGTTTAAGATGATTAAAGGATTTGATAGGGTAGATAGTGACACTATATCCTTTTGCAGGGGTGGGTGTGTGGAGTAAATAACCTTAAAATTCGAGCTAGGCTATTCAGTTCTGTGGAAAGGTCATGAGGACTCGAAACGTCAACTCTTCTCCGCCGATGCTGCCAGAGCTGCTGAGTTTTTCCAGGTAATTCTGTTTTTGATTCAGGGGTGATGTCAGGAAGCACTTCACCAGACAAATGCAAACATGGAATTCTTTCTCTTTTCTCCTCCCCCCCCACCCCACCCCCAAAAAAATAGGGAATCTAAAACAGACTTTTGTTAGGTGGAAGGGTGTTACAGCCATGATTTAATGAAAAGTAGAACAGGCTCAAGAGGATGAAGGCCTACTCTTTATAGACAAACAGAATCTACAATGGTGTAGAGTGATTTTTTTTTCTTTTGAGTTTATACAGATAGAAATTTCACAATTACTTCATTTCAAAGCTCAACAAAAAGGTAACATGTGTAGGACTTGGAGAAGGTGCAGAGGAGATTTACCTGGATGGTAACAGGGATGAGGGACTTCAATGATGGGGAAAAGCTGGGGTAGCTTTTCCTTGGAGCAAGGAGGTTAAGGGGTTGACAGAGGTGCTCAAAATTCTGGAGAGTTTGGACAGAGTACATCAGGGGAAACTGTTTCCACTGACAGGCTTGTCGGTAGCCAGCGGGATACAGATTTAAGATAAATGGCACAGTTACGATGTGGAGCACGCTGCCTGAAAGGGTGGCATCAGCAGCTTGGAAAATTTGTCAGGATAGGAAAGAAAGACTTGCGTTTCCATAGTGCCTTTTGCAGCCTCGATGTCCCAAATCATTTTACAGCTGCCAAAGTGCTTTGTGAAGTATCAGCACTTGTGTAATGTTGGTAACATAGCAACATGATAACAGACAGACAATCTGTTTGTGATACTGGTTGCGAAATGAGTATGGGCCCCAGGACACCGGCATCGTTTGCATCCACCTGACAGGGCAGATGGTGGTGAAAGGGCAGAGGGGACTCTGTTTCATGTCTCAAATGAATGATGCACCTCCGACAGTGCAGCACTCCTTCAGTATTGCATGGGCATGTAGCCTGGATTACGTGCGTAAGTCTCGAGTGGGGTTTGGACTTTACCCACCCGTGGCTCTGGGTGTAGCCCTCACCTCCGGGTCTGAATAACCCTGGCTTCTGCCCCAAATAAACAGAATACCTGAGACAATACAATCTGATATTGATGTTAAAGTAAATGGATAATGGTTGTTACTTTCTGCCCACATATAAGCAACTGTCTTCTTTAAATATGACCCTTTTGAGTGTTGGCGGTTGTATTGGGAATAAATTGCTATTGATAGAGCATAAGCAAATTCAAGAGGGAACTGGCAGAGGAGGGGGTTAAAATGTGTGTGTGTATAATGCATTAGACATTCAACTGACCAGGTAATGTGAAAAGTCTTGGGGTTGTAACTAAAAGGCATTCACTAATAAATCCAATGGGGAGTTCAGGAGAAAACTCTGCAACCTGAGAATGTAGAACTCACTAGCACGGAGTGGTTGAGGTGAACAGTTATAAGGGTGAATAGATAGCTATGAGGGAGGAAGGAATGGGATTTGTTAGAGGCACCCGTGGCTGATCACTGTAAATTCTATAGCTCCCATTCTTATACATTTCCCCAACT
Organism: Carcharodon carcharias; assembly: GCF_017639515.1. Lineage (NCBI taxonomy): Eukaryota > Metazoa > Chordata > Chondrichthyes > Lamniformes > Lamnidae > Carcharodon > Carcharodon carcharias. The sequence continues at coordinate 7,394,879 of NC_054502.1, forward strand.
GCAGAGTGATGGGAACAGGCTTTGATTCAGCGCTTGTGAAATGGCTGTTCCTTCAATCACTATTCTAAAGACTGATTAGAATTTTCCCTTTGCTCCATCTTTATTGCAGTGTCTGTGTAGACAAAGCTGTACATCTATCTAACTCCGTGCTGTACCTGTCCTGGGAATGTTTAATGGGGACAGTGTAGAGGGAACTTTACTCTGTATCTAACCCCGTGCTGTATCTGTCCTGGGAGTGTTTAATGGGGGACAGTGCAGAGGGAACTTTACTCTATCTAACCCTGTGCTGTACCTGTCCTGGGAGTGTTTGATGGGGGCAGTGTAGAGGGAGCTTTACTCTGTATCTAACCCCGTGCTGTACCTGTCCTGGGAGTGTTTGATGGGGGCAGTGTAGAGGGAGCTTTATCGTGTATCTAACTCTCTGCTGTACCCGTCCTGGGAGTTTTGAAGGGACAATATGGAGGGAACTTGACATTTTACCACATTATCACAGAATGGCTACACCACAAGAGGTGACCATTCACCCTGTCATGTTTCTGCTGGCTCCCTAAAGAAGCAGTTCATCTAGTTTGCTGCTTTTTAAAAATTATTTTTGAAGTTTTGAAGGTTCATCACACATTAAATTTTTTCTCCAGTTTTGGATGAAACAGCAGGGATTCAATCCGCCACTTTGGGACAGAGGGTACAGCTGCCCCAGTGGATGTCTTGCAGAGTTAGGCCAAGAAGTTTAAACCCAATTCTGATCAGACTGAGTTGCTGTTCTCCTTTAGATCTGAAAATGTTCCAGCGCATGCTGGTCGAGACTCTGGAGAGGGTGGGGGACTGAGTGCTGAAATATCTTTGCTAGAAGTCCCCCAAACTTGTGGAGCAAGAAACAGCAGCAAACGTATCTGGATGTGGCTTAAGGATGGGAAAGCCATTCCATTCCCCACCCCTCCGCTGTGATAAAATGTAGGTGTATTGAAAAGGGTAAACTGGAGAGTCTTTTGAGAGACAGGAGCAAATAGAGACTGGTGGGATAGGAATCTCTTAATGTAAAAGTCAATTTGATGTGCTTGTTCTGGCTTTTTTTTGTGGATTCAGTGCTGTCGATGTTTCCCCTTCCCATCAGGGTTCGGGGGGGTAATGTGAATTTTCCCTCAACCTCACACATAGTCTGCAAGAAATCAAAGACAGGCAAAAAATTCAAAATTGACAGATTCAAAGAGAGCGTGGGAGAGACTGAATCTAGGAGGAGCTCCTCCTCCAATCACAGATTGTCTTCCTCCCACGCTCGCTGCTCCAGCTCCTCCAATCACAGATTGTCTTTCTCCCACGCTCGCTGCTCCAGCTCCTCCAATCACAGATTGTCTTTCTCCCATGCTCGCTGCTCCAGCTCCTCCAATCACAGATTGTCTTTCTCCCACGCTCGCTGCTCCAGCTCCTCCAATCACAGATTCTGTCTCTCCCGCGCTTGCTGCTCCAGCTCCCTCAACTACAGGTTCTCTGCCTCCCATTCTTGCTGCTCTCCAGAGACAGAATCTACGATTGAAGGAGCAGCAAGGGAGGGAACTTGTGATTGAAGGTCGAGTAGCAGTTATTCTGGCTGCTTCTGCTGCTCCCATGCAGGAAGGGGCTGGTGGCCAGAAAGGCAGTAACAAGGTATATGGAGTACAGATCAGGTTACATTTTCAGTGTGTCTCACATAGCTCCAATTTTGATTTAATGTGCCAGTCGACCTTCTAAGTTACACATCAGGTGTCCAGGCCAAGTGCAGCATTGGGGTCCGGCACTGGAAGGTGAGGGAATTATTGGGAATGGCATTTTGCTGCCTGGGGCAGACAGGGGTAGGTTGGAGGAACCAGGACTGGCTGCTTCAGCCTTCAGGTTTCTTCTCGGATTGGGGGAAAGAGACCCTTCATTGAGTCACCTGTTTAAAAGTAGGTTGGGGATAGATGGTATTGAATTAGCCTCTCTTCCCAGCACCAGCCAGATAACTCCACTGGCAGGTGGAACCTTCGATTTTTGCAATCTTCTCTGCTGAAGGAGATAGGGGTGACCATCAACACAGCATGCCTGTTTCTAGGCTACAGCGTGGCAGGCATGGTGCAGGTCGTCTGGGATGGTACAGCGCTGGGGACATGTTGCCAGAAGTTTTGCTTCAACTATGTCTGAAATACGTCTGTCTCTCAGCGTTCTGCCAATTCCCGGTTAAATAGCCAATGAAAATTGTTCATAATGCTAAAGCTTTCGGAGACGATGGAAACCCCGTAGAATGGAGCAAAGATAAAGAATTATCCATCGATAAACAAATCTTAGGGTGGCCCCCAACTCAAAATACCTGTCTGAAATTATGACTATCTAGTGGTACAATATGACCTTTCCATTTTACACACCAGCCATCGAGGTTGGCAATCTGAGGCTGTATTTGTAGGTCTTGTGGGGCCCAAGCCCAAGGAGAACTGGGTCTATGGCTGTCATTCCACACAGTATACATCAAGACAGCAGAGGGACAGGAAAGTGCCTCTCCCACAAACCAGGCCTAGCACTAAACATAGGTCATGAGGTGAAAGTGAAAAGACAGTGGCACACAAAGTTCCACCCCAAATTTCTGCTTCCCCCCCCAACCCGGCCTAGTCACCATTCCACTTGGGGAAGCAACATTCCAAAAACAGAATATCTGGCCATTTTCAATTTTATGCTTGTGGGAGCTTGCTGTGCACAAATTTGCATTACCTCAAAGGAAATAGTGAAAATGAAAAAGGACCATCCAAGGGCCATAAAGTAGCCTCGAAAATCAAAAAGTAGCGCTCGGGAGTGGGAGAAACGACCCCTGCTTCCCGTTCTTTATAGCTCAGAGTTCTACAAAATGGAGGGTGATTAGCACATAGTCTGGTTAATAATTTTACAATTTTCCTTTATTTTGTATTCTCAAGTGTTCAGGTTTGTTCCCGCGCACTGTGCTGCCTTCAGTCCTCATCTGTCATGGAGAATCTTAGGATGTGGGGCTTTTATTTAAAAACAAAACACACAAGACAAAGTCTTATTCCACAGAAGGTATAAGGGGACGGACACTCAACTCAGCTAATCAGAGACTAGTCCCTTCCTCCTGGCATCCCCGCTGTCCCTGCTCCCACCCCATCCCTGGGCATTCTCACCCTCACCATACTCACCACTCACAGTGCTATGCATTATCTTGAAAGTCTGGTGTCTCAGGCATCCAAAAGGGATGCTTCAACAGGACTTGACTGCCTCTCTGAGGGCCTCGGTCTCCTTCCCCTCTCCTGTGAACCACTATCATTTCCAACGAGGAAACCACCTCCGAGTTCTCTCCAGTATGTTCTTAACGAGGGGGTAATTGGAATTCCCCGTTTTATTAGCAGCTCACCCTGCCCCCTGCTGCTTAGATGATTCCAGAAAGACAGACTGGATTGGATGTGACTCCCACTGCAGTCTGGTCACCTGCCCAGGTTCACACTTGAAGAACCAGCTGCCTGGCCAAGTACCAGAGGGCAGGCAGCCAACCCACAAGTGGAAGGTGGTGCGTCCAGAGAGAGAACACAAGAAATAGGAGCAGGAGTAGACCGCATGGCCCATCGAGCCTGCTCAGCCATTCAGTACGATCATGGCTGATTTTGGGCTTCTCCACTTGCCCGTCTGATCCCCATATCCCTTAATTCCCTGAGAGACTGAACATCTGCCTATCCCCAGCCTTAAATGTATTCAGCGATGGAGCATCCGCAACCCTCTGAGGTAGAGAATTCCAAAGATTCACAACCCTTTGAGTGAAGTAATTTCTCATCTCAGTCCTAAACAATCGGCCCCTTATCCTGAGACCATGCCCCCGTGTTTTAGATTCCCAGACCAGCAGAAAAAAATCTCTCGGCGTCCACCCTATCAAAACCCTCCAAAATTTTGCAGGTTTCAAGGAGATCACCTCTCATTCTTCTAAACTCCAGAGAACATAAGCCCCATTTAATCAGCCTCTCATCATAAAAAGGATCCCAACATATCTCAGTCATGTGTTTTTACCTCTGCCTCGTGGAATCCGACAACCCTTCCCTTCAGAATGCTTCCATCCATCTTGCGGTTACCCATGACTCCTGTTTATACAAAGGAAACATTTAATAGGTTTATTAATGCTGACTTTAATAGTGGGTCAGATTTTCAGTCACCACAAATCAAAGGGTCCTTGTGTTTACAGATCTTCGTCTTCCCCCTCCAATCCTTACATCCTCTCCCTCTGTGACTCCTGAATGTGCATTGTTTCACTTTTGATCCCAAATTTGTACCAGTTCTCAATTTCAAACACTTGGGTCCACTGCTATGTTGAACAAGGCAAGTGAAGACATTTTCTGATTTGATAAGATTTTTCCTACAGGGAGTAAAGGCACTTAATCCGTGTGTTGATAAAGGGACAGTCCCAGTTAAACCCCAATGAGTAGGCACTGAAGGAGAGCAGAAATCCGATGTAGTACCTTGCTGCAGTAGACTTCCCTGGGGAGCAAGTGCACTGAATGGGCAGATTTGAGCTCAGCTGAGAGGTTAATTGCTGTTGCTCAAGAAAGTGTGTTTCTAGATTGGCAGATGCCTGTAAAATTTGATCTCCTCCCTTGTGGTGACAGATTAATGTGATCAGGGCAACTAGCAGGAAATAGCTATTTTTTTTATTATCCACAAACTATCAGCAGATAACTGAATAAAAACAAAGATTTGCATTTCCAAAGCTCCATTCACATCTTCAGGGTGTCCCACCAAAGTGCTTTACAGCCAAAAGAGTACCTTTGAAATGAAGTCACTCTCGTTACAGAGGAGGGGGGAATGAGGGGAAGTGGGTTGGGGGTGAGGAAGAGCAGGATGGGGGTGAGGGATGTACAAGGATGGGCTGACTTCAGTGACGCACGCAGAGAGGGGTACTGGCAGGCTGGACACAGCAGAGTGACGTCATTGGATTTCCGCATGGGCAAGGACCAATGAGCATATGCAGACGGCTGTCAGCAGCCATCTTGTGTTGGCAAGAGACAGAGTGGTAGTTACATAAAACCCATCTGGTTCACTGATGCCTGCTCTCCGTACCCTGGTCTATATGTGACTCCAGACCACAGCACTGTGGCTGACTTAACTGCCCTCTGACCCTTAGCAAGCCACTCATTTCAAGGGCAATTAGGGCTGGGCAACAAACGCTGGCCTGAGCAGCAATGTCCCAATCCCAAAAAAGAATAAAGAAAAAAAAATCTAGGAAATGCAGCAACCAACTTGTGCAGAGAGCTCCAACAGCCAGCAGATAACGGTCAGATAACTTTCCCTTTTAAGTGTTGGTTGAGGGGTAAATATTAAATAGGGAGAACTGCCCTGCTCTTCAAATAATGCCCTAGGATCGTTTATATATACCGAAAGTGTACATCTCGTTATAACGTCTCATCTGAAGGATGGCACCTCTGACAGTGCAGTTCCCTCAGTGTTGCAATGGCGGTGTCAGATGGGATTATGGGACTCAAACCCGTAACCTTCTGAAATCAGAGGTGAAAGAACTACCCACCGAATGAGCTGACCAATCAATCAGTTGGCGAGTGCCTGAAGGACGAATGGAAGATTATATGTTGAGACAGATAGCTACGTATCCAGATTTGGTTTGTGGGCCAAACAACAAGAAGTTTGGGGGGGGGGTGGGTTGGGGAACACAGGTTAGAGAGGTTCCCTGAGGGTCTAGAACTGAAAGCAAACGTGACAGACGGACTTGCCTTGCCGAGGGTCTAGAACTAAAAGCAAATGTGACAAACAGACTTGCCTTGCTGGAGGACGAAGGGCTGAACCAGAGGCGGGACAGCCCAGAACTTATCGTTGTCTAGAGATTTCACACATCCTGCTGGGACGCAGGCTGTGCTCCCGGAATCCACGTAAAATAGGATGACCCAACTCTCCACCACGTCGACTATCCAGCATCTTAAAACAAAAAGGAACGAGGTATGATTTAAGGTTTAACCCTCACATTAGAACGCGAATGGTGGGGGGGGGGGGGGGGGATGGAAATGGCCAGCAAGCGGAGTCATTTGCTGGTGGAATAATGCCCAGACACTGAGGGGGGGGTGGGTGGGTGTGGGTGTGTGTGTGTCCGTCCGTCCACTGGCAGCATCCTGCTGCTTGCCCCCACCCTCAGCTCAGTCTTTAAATCCCTCCGTTGCTGCTGGGTACACCGCCCCGCTCTGCCACCCCCACCCCACCCCCTCACCTTCCACAAAACCCCAAAGGTGTTCGTAATCTTAAAAAAAACTGCTCTTATCTTCCTGGAGTCTTTTTACAACAACCTGCATTGATACAGCAAGTTTAATGTCCTAAGGTGGCACTTAGGAGTGTAAATCAAACCAAAAAAATTGACACCGAGTCAGGAGAGATTAGGAATAGGTGACCAAACGTTCAGTCAAAGAGATCGGGTTTAAGGAGCATCTTAAAGTTGTGGGGGGGAGAGAAAGAGAGGCGGAGAGGTTTAGGGAGTGAATTTCGAAACTTGGGGGCCTTGATGGCTGCTGACACAGCAGCCAACGGTGGGGTGAAGGAAATCAGCACGCACACCCTCGATAGGGGTTACGAGATAGCGACTCATCTTTTGTATTCCACCACCCTCTTGCCATCACCCTTGGAGGATGGGGCCAGTTGTTGTTGTGCACCCCACCACCACCCAGCCGAGATCAGCTCAGGGAGTCGAACACTGATTGATTCTGGCCTGGATCTTGACAAAAGGATGTTTCTGTACTGGTAAGCGGCTTGTTTGGTAGTACTCATTCCAGGCTGCTGGTGGCACTGTGCATCAACAGTGACTGCACAATAAGCCACAAGTCACCAAAATGACTGGGAACAAACAACAAGGCTGGAGCTGACTTCAAGAGTTCAGACAGACTCTTACCTCTGCCTGCTCAACTTTTTTTTAGTGAGTTTAGGGATTTAAATTTTCCAGGACATCACGGGGAACTCCTCTGCCCCTCTTCCAATAGTGGCAGCAGGATCTTATGTTCGCTCGAAGGGGCACAGTTTTTAACGTTTCACCCAAAAAATGACATCTCCAACAGTGTGGCACTCCTTCAGTCCCAGCTCAAGTCTCTGGAGTGGGACTGGAACCCACGAACTTCTGACTTGTGAGGCGTGAGTGCGATTTACTGAGATGCAGCTAACGAACATCATAGGAATGCAAGGGATATTTAAATGTGCAGTACAAGTCATGATGGGGTGTGTAGCAATTAACATCACAGTTAAAATGCGGAGGTGACAAAAATCAGGCTCTCAAAGGAGGGTCCTGGATCCCAAAGAGAGACAATCAGATACCTTGTCAGTTGTACCCTGTGTTACGAGCAGTGTTAAGGTGGTTAGCAAGTCAAAAAAGTCTCATGTTTGTTGCTGTTTTACTAACTGGTCTTATATCTATACCGTCAGTTTTTGTTTTACATAGAGCAGCGGACACTGCTTTGGGGGTTGGGTGGGGAGGTGGTGTTCCCTGGATCTCCATCCCCAATGCGTTTTGAAAATGATCAAATCTGAACAGTTTCTGCCCCTTTTGCAGCAGGTCCAAAATAAAAGAGTGACGAGGACCATTTATCTCGAGTGATGAGTTGCTTTAGTCCCAGTGCAGTAACCACGAGCAAAAATATGAGGCATGAAATCCCTGTCCTCAACATGAACATATGCAGCTTCCGAGCAGGGATCACTGTGCTGCAACATGAAGCAGAAACCTAGTTTCTTTGCACCCCGTCTAGCCCCTAGGGCATGGAGCCCAATGCCCCTACACCCCTAAGCTAAGGTTAGCTAACTCACATTTGGAATGTGTTGCCCGAAAGGGCGGTGGAAGCAGTTTCAGGGGTAACTTTCAAAAAAAGGGAAAGTGGATAAATAATTTCTTGCAAAGAAATAATAAAAATTTGCAGGGACAAGCAGGGAACGAATTGGGTAACTTCTTAAGAGCTGGCACGGGCACGATGGGCCAAATGGCCTCCTCCAGTCCTGTATCATTCTATGGCGATTCTATGGCGAGAGGTTGAAGTTGGCATTGGTCCCAGTGATGTGGCTGCAATATCAAAGCAGATAGCATGTAAATCCTCCTGAGCCACTGGAATGAACACCTGGCCGGATTTCGTGGCTAGTATATACTTCACCCATTCCCCCCTACCCCACTATCTCCCCACACCCCCTCCAACACTGACCTGTTCCATTCTCCGCCTTCTCCTGGGAACTCAGCCATGCACCGCTGGCCCCTCTGCACTTCTTCTTTCTTGAGAAACGGCTGCTCCCAAGTAACCACAGAGAGCGCGTTGAACAGTTGGCACATCTTCACGTAGGTCTCCTAGCGGAATGGTAATCATTCCCATTAAATCTCAAACCCAACGGCTTTGACATTTGCTTCTTTCTCACTCTTTGCGCTCCCCTTCCACCCCCCTCACTCCTTCCCCGACAAAACAAAATGAGGAACTTGCACTTCTACAGCACCTTTTAAGAATCAGGATATCCCTTGGTCCTTTATGGCCAATTAAATACAGCCTCTTTTGTGATGTAGGGAAACGTGGGGGGTGGGGGGAGAGAGAGAATGATGTTGGGGGGTTGCACAGCAAGATGCCATATTCCTCATCACAACCACTGATGGTGGTTTAAGATTATTATAGCATCCACAGCACAGACATGTCCCCTTGTTCTATGCTTGCCCCACCCCCGCAACACTACAGGAAATAATTTCCATCCACCCTGTCAATCCCTTTAATCATCTTGAACACCTCCATTAGACCACCCTTCAATGTTTCATGTTCAAGGGCATAGAGGTCTAATCTGTGCAACTTGACCTCATAACTGGATGCCTTAGTATCATCCTGGTGCATCTGTACTGCAGGAAGGGCATCGATTTTAAACTCTCGTCTGAGCAACTGCCCCTCAGAAAATTCAGTGCTCCCTCGGTACTGTGAAGGGAGTGTCAATTTAGATCATTCTTCAAATGGTTCCGTAAAAATGGAACGAGCCGTTCAGATGTGCTCTCACCAACCAGCCAGCCCCCTTACCGGAGTCAGGTTCATGGCCCAGAAGTATGGCATGTGGGGGAACGTGTCCATGACCATGAGGCCAACCTCCCCGTGTACCTTCGCGCTCTCTGTGATCCACCCGACATCCTTGAAACAGCTGGTCAGCATCTGTACCAACGTCAAACTCCTGGGAAGAAATAACTTACGGAGGATTACACAGAATTTGCAGCAGAGAAACAGATCACTCAACTCATGGGGGGGAGAGATGGTGGTGTAGTGGTAATGTCACTGACTAGCAATCTAATGTGCTGGGGGACGTGGGTTCAAATCCCACCGTGGCAGCTGGTGGAATTTAAGTTCAATTAATAAAGATCTGGATAGTCTCAGTAATGATGACCGTCAAACTATCATCGATTGTTGTAAAAACCCATCTGATTCACTAATGCCTTTTAGGGGAGGAAATCTGCCGTTCTTACCCGCTCTGGTCCATGGGTGTCTCCTGAGCCACTTACCTGCCCTCCGAAATGGCCTAGCAAGCCAATCAAGGACAATTAGGGATGGGAAACAAAAGCTGGCCTTGCCAGCAACACTTTCAATCCCACGAAAGAATAAAAAATGACCTGTATCAGGGTTTATGCTCCACAGCCTCCTCCGCCCACCTGTCTTCATACCACCCTATCAACACATTGCTTTTGTGCTTCTCCAGCTTCGCCTTAAATAGAATAAATCATAGAATAGTTACAGCATGGAGGCCATTCGGCCTGTCATGTTTGTGCTGGCTCTCCGCAAGAACAACTCACCTATTCCCACTCCTCCACCTTTTCCCAGTAGCGCTTCCATTTCTTTCTTTTTCTCTTCAATTAATTATCCAAATCGCTTTTGAAAGCCACGATTGAATCTGCCTCCACCACTCTCTCAGGCATTGCATTCCAGGTCCTAACCACTTGCTGCATTATATACATTAAAAAAAGCTTTCCTCATGTCGCCAGTGTTTCTTTGGCCAATCACCTAAAATCTGTGCTCTCTGGTTCTCAATCCTTCCACCAATGGGAGCAGTTTCTCCCTATCTATTCTACTCAGACCCCTCAGGATTTTGAATACCTCTATCAAATCTTTCAATCTTCTCTTCTCCAAGGAGAACAGCCTCAGCTTTTCCAATCTATCCATTGAAATTCCTCACGCCGGGAACCATTCTCATGAATATTTTCTGCACCGTCTCTGATGCCTTCACATCCATCCTAAAGCGTGCGCTACTCTCTTCAGCCACACTCTATGGTGGCAAAGTGTACATTCTTACCACACTTGGGAAGTTTTTCCTAAACTCCTTGGTGGATCTAATAGCGATTATCTCATGTTTAGGGCACCTGGTTGTGCCCATGAGCAGAAACATCCTTTCTGCATCTGTCCTTTCGAACCGTTTCATAATTGTAAAGATCCCCCCCCTGTTAGATCACTTCAGTCTTCACATCTTTCACTTTCTCAAGGATGTCCCACAGGTGGTCACCACCAATAGGTCCCTTTTACAACACAGTTATTCTTTTGACGGCAAACAGCAGCAGCCAATCAGCACACAGCAAAGTCCCAACAAAACGGGAAATCGCTAGATCATTGGCAGTGCGGGCTGAAGGCCAAATGTTGGCCAAGGCATCAGGGAGAGCTTCTACTCTCTTCAATAGCGGGCACGATTGACTGAAACGGACAGAGGGGGCCTCAGTTTAAACTTCACCTCAATCGCAGCCTGGATTGTCTGCCTGAACTTCTGACTCAGAGGCAAGGGTGCTACTCACTGACCCGTACTGACTGATTAACAAGGCTAACTTAAACCAAGCTGGATCCCAAGAGTCGAGATTCCCCACAACTGCACCAGACGATTAGATAATCCTGGTGAGAGGATCAGTAACCGGAGCGCAGAGAACTAAGATCACCAGCAAAGTAACCAGACTGACAACGAGAATTTTTAAAGCAGAACTTTACACAGCGAGTTGTTGTGATCTGGAAGGCGCTGCCTGAAAGGCCGGTGGAAGCAGATTCAATTGGGACTTTCAAAAAGGGGAATTGGATAAATACTTAAAAAGAGAAATCTTCAGGGGTATGTGGGAAAGGGGGAGTGGACTGGGACCGAGTGGATTGCTCTTTCAAAGTACTGGCATAGCTACGACGGGCCAAATGGCCTCCTCTCGGCACTATGTGATTCTACGAACTCAGGACAAACCAAGGATCAAACCCAGGTCTTTTCGGGCCTGTGCGGCTCAGTGTTTTTTGAGCCATTGAGAGTAGCAACCTTTGACCTTGTGGCAATTATTCTAGCGCTCTACACTAGTGCAGAAAACAAATGTTTGACCATACCTCATCTCCAACGGGATTGCGTAGCTGGTCTGACTTCCACCTTTAACTAGACAAGAGACAGACAAGGTTTCTGCGGGAAAGAGATCAAAGGAGGGGAAGTAACACTCCACAAAAGCGATGGAAGAAGCTACTTTACAAAACTTCCCTGTTCCCTTCTCCATCCCCATTCAAGGTTTATTAGTACAGCGAGCAGTGTTATTGTGCCTAATAGCATACTGGTTGTTCTACGCAGCGACTGACCCTGGGGTGATACTACATGTTGTGTTTGCAACAGCGGCCTCAATGGATGACTAGCTAGCTGACACACTTTGCCTCGATGTTAACATTCGCCTCCTCATGTTCAAATTCCTCCATGGTCTTGCCCCTTAACACTGTAACCTCCTCCAGTGTGACTCTTGTGCATCCCCCACTGTCTTTGCTCTACCATTGGCGGCCGTGCATTCAGCCGTTTAAGCCCCCAAGCTCTGTAACTCCCTTCTTAAACCTCTCCACTTCTCACTCCTCATTCAAGATGTTCCTTAAAACCTGCCTATAGGACTAAGCTGTTGGTCGCCTGTCCTTAATATCTCCTTATGTGGCTCAATGTCAATTTCTGCCTCATTACACTCTTGTGAAACACATGGGGGAATTTTACTAAGATAAAGGCACTGAGTGAACGCAAGAGTTGTCGTCTGGGTCCAAACAAAAAATAGGTGAAGTTGGAGACAGACTAGCACCCAATGAGAGTCAGTGCCTTCAGATGGACAATGTCCAGTGGGCATCGTACCTCAGGAAGGAAACGTTGTGTTAATGTCATGTCAATTACGATGTTCAAGTTAAGAGAAACAGGTGATGGGTATTAAAGGTCTTTGAGCAGATATAAATAGGAGATAGCTGGGACACTGGGTGGAGTAGGAGGAGAGTGAGAGACTGAACAAGTCAATAAACTCTCTCAATAAAGAAAAGCTCCATGTCTTGGTTTTGGCTTCACTAAGCTGCTTAGATTAACACATTGATCTTATAGAAGGGTGAAGCAGCACAGGTTTACCAGAACAATACCAGGGCTTAGAGGGTTAACTTTTAACAACAGGTCAATTAAGCTTCACTTGTGCTTCCTTGACTATAGAAGATAGAGATGTTTAAAATGTCAAAAAGGTTTGATAGGGTAGATACAGAGAAACTATTATCTCCAGTGGAGAAGTGGAAAGCAGAGGGACATCATCCTAAAATTAGAGCTTGGCCGTTTAGAAGTGAAATCAGGTTAATGGAAATCTGCAACCCCCAAAAAGCCATGAATGCAAGAGGCCCGTTTGAGCTTTTGATAGATTTCTGTTGGGTAAGGGTAACAAGGGATATGGAGTAAAGGCTGGTAAATGGGGTTGAGGTAAGTGGTATGTAGACCAATGATTTAATGAAATGGTGGGTCAGACTCGGAGCAGAATGGCTTCCTCCAGTTCACAAATAAACATTGTGCGAAAGCAAGAGCTTAAAACCAGGTCACGCACTGACTCATCCCGATTGTACTGCAAGCAGAGAGTAGATTCTGCAAATAACAATTCCCGTTGACTCAGACACCCAAGGCAGTGATGTAGGACTGCCAGACAATATTAATCATGGACACCCACCCAGCAGTGGTGAATCAGCCATAATTTAATTGCAGGGCTCAGGTATGGTTCACTTGTCAAAAGCCAAGCTGTATGATCGCCACTCCCAGAAAGGGGGTACAGGGGGTAACATATAGTACCTGAATTAGGGTATCAAGGGATATGGAGCAAAGGCACTTGAGATAAGTGGAGATTAGCCGTTGAATGGTGATGCAGGCTTGAGGGACTTCTCCTGTTTGTAAGCTCCTTCTTATGAATGGTGCTAGCCAAAGTGTGCACATGGGGGTGGGGGGGAAGCCAAAGAAAGTACTTACTGCTACCTACGCTGCAGTCTTTGTCAACCTTCTCCAGAGGCTGTGAAAAACAAGAGAGGGTACAGGATTAGGGTGGCACAGCCAACTGAGGCACCAGCAGCTCAGGTTAGAACCATTTCCCTCTGGACAAGGTCAGCTATGCCCTGTTTACTTCTGCCCACTCCTCATGGATCAGCAGCTCTCTGTCTGGAGTTCAGTATCACAATGGGCAGTGCCAGCCTCCTCGTTGGCTGGTCTCCTTCAGCTCTGCTTCAAGTCTACAACAACCCATGACCTCCATTGCCTAAAAGGACAAGGGCAGTAGATACATGGGGGACACCAACACCTGCAAGCTCCCCTCTGAGTCACACAGCATCTTGACCCGTTCTTTCACTGTCGCTGGGTCCAAATCCTGCAACTCCCTCTCGAACAGCATTGCAGGTGTACCTCCACCACTCGGACTGCTGCGGTTCAAGGCAGGTTCGCTACCACCTTCTCAGGGGCAACCAGGGATGGGCAATAATTGTCAGCCTTGCTGGTAATGCCACATCCCAAGAATGAATAGCTTTTTTTTTTTAAAGCCAGTCATTAGGGAGCATTGTAAGGGCAGCTTCATGCCCATTCTCTCCAAGACCACAACTTGGATTCTACCCCTTTACTAGGTTATTCGTGTATTCCAATGCTAACGGCCCTGCAATGTCAAGCAAACTTATTACTCCCCATTTCTAATGCTTCTGTGACTAAAAAATGAAAGTCTTCAATGAACGTGGAGGAAGAACATCTTTGTGGATTATTCTCCTGAGCTTGCTTACAACAGTTTTCCATGAGATTAATTTCCAATCCCTGGGGACTCCAGGGCAATCCTGGAGGGTAGGCAACCCTACCCATTACTGATGACAGATTGTGCACCTCACTCCAGACCACCATGGTGCCATTTGCCACCACCTACCCCACCCACCAAATCTTACCGGCAATTCCAGTTCCGTTGCTGCTGTTGATCTTTCACAGCCTCTGGACTCGCACAGCTCTCTCACGACCAGGCGTCGCCCGTTGTAAATGGTGTTGTTCAGGTGACTGACGGCGAGCGCCACATTTTCAGTATCCCCCACATCGACAAAAGCGTAGCTGCCAAGGGAGAAAGGGGACATCAACGGGAATGCAGCACACGCAGCTGTTCCCCCCCCCCCCGCCCCCCACACACAAGACACCCCCCCCTTCTGTCAGGTAACCAACTACAATTTATAAAGATCAGCCAATGTTGGCTTAGGCAAGTTACTTTTTGGTTGTCCATAATAGGCAGGGTACAGATTGCACTCAGCCAGCCCACACTTGCAAAATCCATAACATCTACCGTTAGACATGACTCCGTGATTGGGAGGCAATTTCTGATTAATCCTGAGTGTGCTAATGGCTACAGGAACAACTAATTTAAGATAATCAGTCAAGCTCGTAATGTGGCTCATTTATGCTTGCTAAAAGTGACATTCGTTCATATGCAGGGACCAGTTCCCTGCAAAAAAAAAACCTTGCTTTCTTCATGGCAACATCTAGGCCAATCAAGAGTCGACTTGCCAAACAATCAGCACCCTTTCCTCCTTTAGTATAAACTGTTGTGATTGCTTGAAATTTGGTATTCTTGCATCTGTCCTGATGAGTGCAAGGTGAAACGTCTCAGCAACATGTCCCTCTTACAGCAATATTTAAGTTAGCTTTGTGATATTTAAGCATGGAGAACAGGGGAGCCCTCCCCACAAGAAACCAAGCTCCCTAAACCTCTCCGACTCTCTCTCTCTCTCCCCTTGAGGATGCTCATCTTTGACCAAGCTTTTGGTCACCTATCCTTAATATCTCTTTATGTGGCTCGTCGTCAAATTTTGTTTGCTAAATTTCTGGTGAAGTGCCTTGGGATATTTTACTATGTTATAGGCACTATATAATCACAAGTTGGTGTTGAACAACAAATCTGTAGCTTACCACTTTAGCCCTGACACTATTTTGCGAACCTTCACGGGCTCGAATGCAGCAAACAGCTGCAAGATCTGCTCCTGAGAACAAATAGAAATGTAGCCATTAGATGCCAAATCTCCAAGTTCTTTCCAAGTCATACTCTCCAAACAGGGAGGAAGAGGAGGCAGGTCCAACACCCCCGTTTCCCCACTCCCATCCTTTCCTTCAATTGTAGGAACTGATCACGAGATAGATACAAACACAGCCTATCTTAATTCCTCCAGAGAAGATCGTGCTGCACTATCCTAACTTTGTGAACTGGATCCAGGAAGTTTATGAAATAAAAATAGAAAATGGTGGAAATGATCAGCGGATTTGGCTGCACCTGTCGGGAAAGAAACCGAGTCAAGGTCTCAGGTCAGTGACCCTTCCTCAAACCTGGAAGATGTTGGAGATGCAACAGGTTTTAAGAACAACACAAGAGAGAAACTTCTGTTGCAGAGAACAGCAGAATTTGAAGGTGAGATTTCCTGGAAGAGAAATGGCAATAAATCAAACACCAACACAAAAGCAAAATACTGTGGGTGCCGGAAACCTGAAATAAAAGCAGAAAAGGTTGGAAATACGCAGGTCAGGCAGCATCTGTGGAGAGAGTTATCATTTGCGTGAGCTCTGTTCCCCTCTCCACAGATGCTGCTTGACCTGCTGAGCACTTCCAACATTTGCTGTTTATGTTTCTCCGGGGATCCAGCCCAGTCTGCAGGGTTCAAAGGTCTCCTGTGTGACTGTCCGGTCAGCGAGTCAATGCATCGCCCGAGTCAGCTATACTGCGGCTGGGTGCCAATATATTCTGGAATTTCTAAGGCAAGCTGCAGGATTGCAACACACGATGGTTGCATTCAGGCAGTCACATTAAAGGGAGCAAGATCAGAAGATATCCTGTGAAGGCCAAGTTTGCAGTAACCTTAACCTTGTTGTGAGGGCAGTATACAACTGGGAGATATAGCTGATACACAAACTCTCTCACTTGTAATTAACAATCACATGCATTGTGAAACTAGTCCAAGATGAGGCTCAGGCAGAGCAAAGCTGATCACTAAAAACTGCAGACATTGATAACGATAAATCAAAAAAGTGTCCTGATTTACCTCTGCGATCTCAGATGGAAGGTTTCCGATGTAAACATCCTTCCTCAGACCTATGAGAAACCAGAATGAAAAGGGTTAATTATATACACATTAAAAGAAGGGGAGAATGATGAAAGGTCCACCCCCTGCAAATCCCACCCACCTTTCCACATAGTCCCTGACTCCTGCTGGAATATGATTCCATGGGAATCAGAGTCTCACTGGTATTGGACCCCAATTGGCAGGGAATTCAATCAAGGGATGCATCACAGGCAAGGCCATTACTCTCCTCTGTAGGTACGCATGCACACAGGAGTCAAGTGAATGGAGCAGGAATCCCTTCTCTCCTTAGCCAAGTTGAAATGGTACATCATCAAAGTGGTGCCCTCGAACGGATCAGCGAACTAGCCATAAACCAGGAATAAAACCTGGGAACTTTCCAGGTCTAATTTGCCCTCTTGGGGAATGTAAAAGATCCCATTATACAATCCAGGTTTCCAGACTGCAGTTTTCATGGGAACATAGGAATTGTTACCTGGGGCGGGGGGGAGAAGGGGAATGTCAAGGTCCGTTTAATTCACAGCCTATCATCCTGATAGTCCCGTGGTACAACAATAAATGGAGTGACTAATTATAGCAATCAATCTCTATCAATTAGTCTCTAAAAGGGAGAAACAGAGAGAGTTGGGAATCTACACTTTACAGAAGCATAGATGTAGGAGCTATCTGATCGAGGCTTAGTGAGAAGTGAATAGATGGTCTATTCTAATTAATTAGATCAAGGTGGACCAGATTTTGAGCGGGGGGGGAGATTGGGGTGGTTAGAGTTTTACTTTACACGAGGCCAGAAGTTAGATGTCAGGAGGTGGCCCTTTTCCCAGGGGTATGTGGGCCTCTGGAACCAGCTGCTGCCACGTGTGGTTCTTTGTTAAATTCTTTCGGATGACAGCTGAACCCGTTTCTGGTTGGGGTAGGTGGAGATCAGATTGTATGGGAGAGAGGTACGGCCAGGAATTCAGGCCCAGAGCCAGCTCCTGGACTAGTTTTTGATTGCCTCCATGGGTTGCAGAGCATTTTCTCCTTTCTTCCCGCCCCCCCCCCCAATTTGATCTGGGTTTACCTCTCCCAGATTTTCGCTGGGCTGGTGAGCGTGTGTATCCATGTACAGTAGCACTGTGACACCTCATGCAGTTGAACAGCTGTGTGGACAGGCTGTGTAGGCCCAGAGCATTGTTATTGTTCATAGGCCAAGACCTGTGGTGAGAAATACCCCAGCGGTGGACAGCTTTTGGAGCCACAGGCCTAAAGTTGCCTGTTCCTCGAAGGAGGATACACTTGACAGAGAGGTGATAGCATAATGGTAATGTTATTGTACTGGTAATCCAGAGGCCTGCCCTAATGCTCCCAAGATGTGAGTTGAAATCCCACCATGGCAGCTGTGGGCATTTAAATTCCCACATTAATGATCATGAAACTACTGGATTGTCATAAAAAATCCATCAGATTCACCAATACCCTTCAAGACAGGAAAACTGTCGTCTCTACCAGTCTGGCCTGCGGGTGACTCCAAACCCACAGCAACATGGTTAACTTCTAATTTTCCTTTGAAACAGCCCAGCAGGCCACTCAGTTGTACCAAAACTGCTGCAGAACAAAGCACTGTGGCTGTAGCTACACCACATAGACTGCAACGGTTCAAGGTGGCAGCTCACCACCACTTCCTCAAAGGCAGTTAGGGATGGGCAATTAATGTTGGCCTTTCCAGCGATACAAAGCCTAAGAACGAGTTAAATAAAAAAACGAGTTACGGTATTTCCAATCATTCATTTACTCTGTCCCAAGACAAAAAGAAGTCCCTCATTTGTTGAGCTGGTTAAGAAAATGATAGATGGAAGCCCTTCCGTTTACCTTTTGTCTTCTTTGGTTCCAGCCTCCTGTTAGATGCTCCATCAAGGTGAATCAACCTCCGCATCAGCTGCTTCTCACTGCTTTCGTTCTTCGCCCTGGGACCAACACAGGAAGAGACAGTCCAATTTTGTCTGTCTTCTAAGAGCATGAGTGCCCGATAAGACACTGGCATTCCCAGTAACTCAACCATCAGTGCCCTGCATTTCTATTGCGCCTCTCGTGACCTCAGGACATCCCAAGCACTTTACAGCTATTGAAGTACTTTTGAAGCGCCGTCACTATTGCAATGCAGCAGCCAATTTGCACACAGCAAGCTCCCACATAAAAAAGTCACCACCAGATAATCTATTTGATGTTGTTAGGGGGATGAATGTTGGCCAGGGCACCACAGTGAATTCACCGCTCTTCTTTGAATAGTGCTGTGGGATCTTTTACATCCACCCAAGAGAGCCGACGGGGCTTATCCGAAAGGTGGAACCTGCACAGTGAAGGGCTCTCTCGCTGTGGGGTGTTTGCTTAATTCACTAGAGTGGGGCTTAAATCCACAGCCTTCTGGTGCATAGTGCTAACCACTGAGTCACAGTTAACTCCTTATCAGAGCCTGGACAGAAGCAGCCAATGTCCACCCCTTAGGATAGGATCTTCTGATTTGGTTAGTGGTCAGGGACAGAATGGTGTGACTGCGAGTGAGGCGGGCAAGGGGATTGAAAAGGGAGGAGTCTCAGCCTATGCAACTGTTCAACAGGTTCGAGGTTCTTACAGCCTGTGTAGATGAAAGAGGGGTCTGCAAGGTGGATGGGCGAACCGACTATGACACCGTGGTACAGGAAGCTATTCAAGCAGGTGAAGTTAATAGGCATGTAGTGATGAGAGGGGGCAGTGTAGTCAGGGTCACAGACACAGTTCTCTTCAGCCAAGGTTGAGAGTCCAGACCCAGTGTTGCCTAGGGTTCGAGACATCTGCTCAGGGTTGGAGAGGAATTTACAGTGGGAGAGGGAGGATCCAATTGTCGTGGTCCACGTAGGTACCAATGGCATAGGTAGAATCAGGAAAGAGGTTCTGCTTAGGGATTATGAGTAGCTAGAGGCTAAATTAAAAAGCAGAACCTCAAAGCGAATAATCTCTCGATTACTACCTGAGCCACAAGCAATTTGACAGACGAGACTGGAGGCACAAATGTGTGGTTCAGAGCCTGGCATGGGAGAAATGGGGTTGATTCATGGGGCACTGGCACCAATACTGGCGAGTTGGTTGTAGCGTTGAAACATTCTTCATCTGAACAATGCTGGGACCAGTGTTCTGGCGAGTCACATATATATCTAAGGTGGTAGAGAGAAGTTTAAACTAAATAGTGGGGGGAAGGGATGGTGTGAGAGATGTAACAAATAAAAGGGTAAAAAGTTAATAGAGCAGGGCAGCGTTCTGATAATGATAACCAGAGTGTGGCAGGAAGGGACAGAAAGTACATACTTAGAACCATGGAAAAGTTGTGGCACAGGAAGAGGCCATTCAGCCCATCATGTCTGCACCGGCCAAAAAATAACAGAAAACTAGCTGCCAATTCTAATCCTACCTACAAGTACCTGGTCCATAGCCTTACAGGTTACAGCACTTTAGGTGTAGATCCAAGTATCTTTTAAATGAGTTGAGGGTTTCTGCCTCCACCAAACCAGGCAGCAAATTCCAGACACCCACCACCCTCTGGGTATCTACCAATCCTTAAATCTCTGCCCCCTGGTAACTGACCTCTCCACTTGGGGAAACAGGGCATCCCTGTCTCCTCTATCTCAGCCCCTCATAATCTTGTTCACCTCAATCAGGTCACCCCTCAGCCTCTTCAATTCCAAGCAACCCCCACCTCCCAATTTTTCCTCGTAGCTGAAATTTTTAAGCCCTGGGAACATTCTTGTAAATCTCCTCTGCACTCTTCCCACAGCAATTATGTCCTTCCTATAAGGTGGTGGCCAGAACTGTACACAAAATTCCAGCTGTGGCCTAACCAGCGTTTTACACAGTTCCAGCATTACATCCCTGCTTTTGTATTCAATACCTTGTACTATTTAAAAAAAAGCATTCCCTATGTAACTTAAGGCCAGAGATTGCAAAAGTGGCAAAAAGACAAGAATTAAAGGCTGAATGCATGCAGAATTCATAACAAAATGGATGAATTGTTAGCACAGATAGAAATAAATATGTATAACCTGACAGCCATCAGAAACATGGCTGTAAGGTGACCAAGGCTGGGAGCTGAATATTGAAGGATATTTAACATTTTGAGAAGATAGGAAACTAGGAAAAAGAGGTGGGGTAGCTCTGTTAATTAAGGATGTCATTAGTACAGTAGAGAGAGATGACCCCAGCTCGAAAGAGCAAAACGTAGAGTCAGTTTGGGTAGAGAAAAGAAATATTAAAGATAAGGTCACTTATGGAGATAGTTTATAGGCCCCCCTACCAGTAGTTATACAGTAGGACAGAGTATACAGGAAGAAATAAATGGGGCCTGTAAGAAAGGTACCGCAATAATCATGGATGACAATCTACATGTAGATTGGAAAAATCAGGTTGGCAAAGGTAGCCTGGAAAATGAGTTCATAGAGTATATTCCGAACAATTTCTTAGAGCAGTACGTTCTACAGTCAGCCAGGGAGGAGGCTATTCTAGACCTGGTGATGAGCAATGAGACAGAATTAATGAATAGCCTCATGGTAAAGGAGACTCTAGGCAACAGCAATCATAATTTAAAGTTCAGTTTGAAGGGAAGAAGTGTAGGTCTAAGACTATTGTTTTAAACCTGAAGAATGGGAATTATAAGGACATGAAGGCAGATCTAGCTAAAGTGAACTGAGAAACTAGGTTGAAAGGTAGGACAGTGGAAATGCAGTGGCAGACTTTTAAGGAAATATTTAATAGTTCTCACCAAAGATTTATCCCAGTGAGAAAGAAAGACCTTCTGAGAAGGATGCATCATCCATGGCTGAAGAAGGAAGGATAGCATAAAATTAAAAGAAACTCTACAAATCTGCAAAAAATAGTGATAGGTCAGAAGATTGATCAAATTTTAAGAACCAGCAAAGAAAGACTTAAAAAAAAGAGGGAGAAAGTAGAGTATGAGAGAAAGCTAGCAATATAAAACTAGATAAATGTTTCTACAAAGTATTTAAATAGGAAAAGAGTAACTAAAGTTAGTGCTGATCCTCTAGAGAGAGAGTCTGGAGAAATGATAATGGAAAACGAGGGAATGGCAGAGGCATTGAACAACTATTGTGTGTCTGTCTTCACTGTAGAAGACTCAGAAAAGTTCCCAAAGATATTTGAAATTCAAGAGCTGAACAGGAGGGAGGAACTTAAAACAATCACCATCACCAGGGAAAAGATGCTGGGAAAACTATTAAACCTAAAGGCTGACAAGTCCCCAGGACCAGATGGCCTGCGTCCTAAGGTTTTAAAAGAGGTGGCTGCAGAGATAGTAGACGCATTGGTTATAATCTTTCAAAATTCCTTAGATTCTGTAAAGGATTGGAAAATAGCTAATGTAACACCTAAAGGAGGGAGACAGAAAGCAGGAAACTACAGGCCAGTTAGCCTAACATCTGTCATAGGAAAATTGCCAGAATCCATTACTGAGGAGGTTATAGCAGGATATTTTTAAAAAATCATAACCTGATCAGGCAGAGTCAACACGGCTTTGTGAAAGGGAAATTGTGTTTAACTGATTTATTTGAATTTTTTGAGAATGTAACAAGCAAGTTAGATAAAGGGGAACCTGTAGAGGTTGTGTACTTAGATTTCAGAAGGCATTTGACAAAGTGCCACATCGAAGATTAAGACACAAGATAAGGTTACATGGCATACATGAATAACAAAGTTAGTATGCAGGTGGAAGAAGTGATTAGGAAGGCAAATGAAATGTTGGCATTTATTGCAAGGGGAATGGAATATAAAAGTAGGGAAGTTTTACTGCAGCTCTACAGGGCCTTGCATGAGACCAGATCTAGAATATTGTGTACAATTTGGGTCTCCCTATTTGAAAAAATATATAATTGCAATAGAAGTTCAGAGAAGGTTCACTCGACTCATTCCTGAGATGAGGGGCTTATCTTATGAAGAAAAGTTGAACAGGTTGGGCCTATACCCAATAGAATTTAGAAGAATGAGCAGTGATCTTATTGAAACATATAAGATCCTGACGGGATTTGATAGGGTGGATACCGGGAAGATGTTTCCACTTGTGTGGGAGCCTAGAGCTAGGGGACATAGTTTAAGAATAAGAGGTCTCCCTTTTAAGATGGGGATGAGGAGAATTTTTTCTCTCAAAGGGTTGTTAGTATGTGCTTAAGGGTGCTACAAGTAGTCTCCCATTGCCCCAGGGATTGTGAACACTATCCACTAATTGAATGTCAATCAGGATCAGCTGCAGCGACACCTCCTGCAGTTGAATAGTCTATCATCAATCACTGCTTGAGCTCACACATAAAGAATGGGCACGTACCACGGAAACTCGTGTAGCCCACACCCCGGAGACAGTCAGCAACTCAAAACAAGACCCTTAACACAGATCTAGAGCTTAGAAACACCACCGTATCTCCCTTCCCAAGATTGTGTCCATATTTAAATAAAATAGTGCTGTACACAAGACTCACATTCTCATTTTCTCCAAAGGCTTCCTCAGACCTGCAAGAATTTAAGCAGCCAGTCAGTTTCAATTCTGAGGGAAGATTCTGACAGTTAAAGTTCCATCAGCTAAATAACTGCTTAAAACTGGAATTAAATGATGCAGCTCTCAACAGATGCCATCTCATACCCTTCTGTTCACGACTGCCTTCTGTTGAAAGTGCTACAGCACTGATATACGTGATCCAACAAACCAGAACAAGGGAAGAG
Organism: Carcharodon carcharias; assembly: GCF_017639515.1. Classification (NCBI taxonomy): domain Eukaryota; kingdom Metazoa; phylum Chordata; class Chondrichthyes; order Lamniformes; family Lamnidae; genus Carcharodon; species Carcharodon carcharias. The sequence continues at coordinate 7,417,936 of NC_054502.1, forward strand.
CACATTAAGCAAAGGATAACCAGATAAGAGTAACAGGTTAGAATCTAATCGAGTTGTTTGGGGGTTTATATTGAATAACACTTACCTGGGAGTGGATTACAGGCTGGGATCTAATTGATGGATTCGGGGAGGGGGTTATATTTAGGTTAATTATACTTAGATACTCCAGAATGGGTTACGGCCTAGGATCCAATCGAGGGGTTCAGGGATGGGGTTTTATATATAGGATAAAATATCCAGGAGTTACATGCTGGAATCTAATCAAGGGGTTTATATATAGAATAACGGATACCTGGGGGTGAGTTACAGGTTGGTAACTAACTGAGGTTTTCAGGAAGAGGGTTATATATGGAATAACGGACATCCGAGAGCGGGTACAGGATGGAACCTAATCAAGGGGTTTATAAATATAGAATAACAGATACCCAGGAATGAGTTATAAGCTGGGATCTGATGGAGTGGCTTTAGTGTTAGTTACCCAGTTTTACATTAGGGAGACTGGCAGGTAGATCTCATTCAATACAGGATGAGGCCCTTCGGGCCATCGTGCCTGTGCAATTTAGTCAGTGGCGACACTCTCCAGGTTGGTCCGCAGGCGAGACAGGGATTCGAGGAGACTTCGCTGTCCCAGTGAAGGGAATCTGCCCCACCAGCACCTAACCCTTTACCCAAGCCTGATAGGTGACTCCAGTCCCACTGGGGACACCAGCAGCTTCAGGGTTAGGCTCTCCACCAGAACAGTCCACAATGGCTGAGAGAGTCACTCAGCCGTTTCCAGCATTGGGCTGGAAGCTCAACAGGGGGATTAGATGCCAACCTAGCCTGACCTGACCTGACCTGGCCTGGCCTGGCCTGGCTGAAGAAAAGAGATGGGGGCGAGGAGCCATAATCAACCAGAGAGCCTCACCCTCCACGGCCTCGTGCTCCATCTCCCCACGTGACTCGCGACCAGCCGGAAGTGAATAACCTTTTCCCTCGCGTGACCGGAAATTCACACCCCCCCCCCCCCCCCACCTCCCCACCCTCCCACCTCATTGGGCCCTGCCCCCTGAAAGCCGGTTTGCCCCCGCGATGTTGGAGGGTCCGAGGTCACTTCCGCCCCGCCCCGCCCCGCCCCGCCCGCCGGCCATTTTTGAGGGCGGGCCGGGCCGGGTCGGGCTGGGCCGGGCCGTCGGCGGTTAACCGAAAGCCCACTCGCGGGCGGGAAAGGCCGGCGCGTGAGGCGCCGGCACCGCCGCCATTTTGTGCCATTGACGTTCAGCCAGTCAGAGGCAGTCTGTGGTGCTGCTGCTGCTGTTACTGCCATTCACACCTCCTGTAGATCCGGCATTTAATTCTTTTTAATTTAAACTTGTCCTTTGCCCCCCCTCCCCCTCCCCTCCCCCCTTTGTTTATCCCATCCAGTACTGAATTGAAGAGAAACTTCCCTCAGATTGAATATCAGAAAGGGCCGGAGCCACTGTTTTCAGTCCCCGCTCTAAACTCTGTGCCCTAGTTACTGGCCAACCGCATTCCTCTCCCCCCCCCCCCCCCCCCCCCCCCACCGTTGAGGTTAAGATTAAGCCAGTCTGTTCGCAACCTCGGTGTCACGTTTGACCCCGAGATGAGCTTCCGACCCCCACCTTTGCGGCGGCGGTGAGACCGCCTGCTTCCACCTCCGTGTTATCGCCTGACTTCGTTCCCCCATCTGCTCCCTCCGCTCGTGCCTTCGTCACTATCCAGGCTCGACTATTCCAACACTCTCCCGGCTGGTCTCCCACGTTGCTCCCTCCGCAGACTTGAGTTTACTCAAAAGTCTGCTGCCTCCTTTGTCTGGGACTCAACAGTCCCTTTCCCCTGTCGCTGTGCACCGTACACGGGCTCCCATTCAAGCAACGTCTTGATTTGCAAAATTCTCATCCTTGTTTTCAAGTCCTCCATGGCCTCGCCACTTTGTAGTCTCCTCTGGCCCCACAACCTCTAAGAGTTGTGTGCCCCTCCAATTCTGGTTTCTTGCCCATTCCCCGATTTTCATCGACCTACCGTTAGCATCCGTGCCTCCCTGTGCCTAAGCTCTGGAATTCCCTTTCTAGGCCTCTCCGGCTCTGTCTCCTCCTTGAGGACACCCCCTAAAATCTATCCCTTTCCTCAAGCCTTTGGCTGCAAGTCCCAGTATCTCCTTATGTGGCTTGGTGTCAAATTTTGTTTAATAGCTTTGCGCGTGAAGTGCCTTGGGACGTTTGTTATGTCGAAGGTGTAAATGTGTGTTGTTTTTGTACATCTCTTATTTTTGCTCGTTCTACTAAAAGGTCATCGATCTCAAATGTTAACTCTGTTTCTCTCTCCACGGATACTTTCTGGCGTGCTAAATTTCTTCTGGTTTTATTTCAGATTTCCAGCAACAACAATATTTTGCATTTGTGGAAAAGGTGGACGATGAGCCAAATGGTGATGGTGTTCAGATGCAGATCAGCCATAATCTGATTGAATGTTGGAACAGGAACTCCCTGGAATTCCCTCCCTGACAGCACCGTGGGTGTACCTGCACCACGTGGACTGGAGCAGTTCAAAAAGGCAGCTCCCCACCACCTTCTTAAGGGCAATTAGGAATGGGCAATAAATGCTGGCCTAGCCAGCAACGCCCACATCCCATGAACAAGTAAAAGAAACAGGATTGAAGGGCTGAATGGCTGCCTCCTGTTCATATGTAACAGATTAAAGGAGCCGAATGGCCTCCTCTCATTCCTAGGTAACAAGTCTGAGGGGCTGAATAGTCTCCTCCTGTTTCTATTATAGAACTGAAAAGTATGGAAGTTATGCTAAAACTGTACCGAACCTTGGTTAGACCACACTATAGGTACTGTGTATAGTTCGGGTCTCCATATCATAAAAGGGATTTTGAGGCATTGGAGAGGATGCAAAGAAAATTTACTAGGACATTACCAGAAATGCATGGGTATACACTTCAGGAGAAGATTGACAGGCTGGGTTTGGTCTCTCTTGAGAAAACAACAGTCATATGTTCCAAAGAAGAGATTGGACTCGAAACGTTAATTCTGTTTCTTTCTCCACAGGTGCTGCCAGACCAGCTGAGTTTTTCCAGCACTCACTGTTTTTATTTCAGATCTCCAGAATCTGTGGTGTTTTGCTTTTATTGAAAAAAGAAGGATTCCTGGGGAGGGACTCGAACTGGCTCAGAGATAGGGACACTATCTAGGATGCAACAAGACCTCCACTTCAAAATAAGATAGTCACCAAGAAATCCAAAAGGGAATTCAGAAGAAACTTCTTTACCCAATCAGTGGTAAGAATGTGGAACTCACCATCATAAGGAGTGGTTGAAGCGAATAGTATAGATGCATTTAAGAGGAAACTAGATAAGTATGGAAGGGAATAGAGAGTTATGATGGTAGATTTAGATGAGAAAAGTTAAAAGGAAGCTTGAGTTGAACATTAACACCAACATGGACTGGTTGGGCCGAATGGCCTCTTTCTGTGCTGTATATCCTACGTAACTTATGCATCCATCAGATGAGCTGCTGGAGCACTTAAATGGCACTAACGTGTATTCCTTATCAGTCTTTAATTTTCATTCAATTGTTTTCCTCTTTTCATCAATTCTCTATCCCTTCCCTAACTTTCTCTGCACCGCAAAAGTGAGTACACTTCAAGAACATTTAATTGGCTGTGAAACACTTTGAGAGGCTCTGAGGTCATGAAAGGTGCAATAGTAATGCATATTCTTTCCTTCTTCCATCTTTTCTTTCTCCCTTGCCCTCTGTCTTTATCTTTGCCCCATGTTTTTCCTCCTCTCTTCACTAACACCTAGCTGTTAGATCACTGGACTAGTAATCCAGAGACCCAGGCTAATGTTCAGGGGGCACAGGTTCAAATCCCACATTGGTAGCTGGCAGAATTTCAATTCAATCAATAACAAACCTGGAACTGAAAGCTAATCACGGTGATAATGACCATGAAACTATCATTGATTGTTCTGAAAGGTTACCAGGGTAGACAGGAATGTGGGGTTGAGGTTGCAATCAGATCAGCCATGATCTTGTTGAATGGCATTGCAGGCTCAAGGGGCCGAGTGGCCTACTCCTGCTCCTAATTTGTACGTTTGTATGTATCAGGAACCCTTTTGTACTTTCTAGCCAGCTACAGTTTACATTATAGTGCTGCAACTATCCTAGCTGAGTACTGACAGGAGAGTGCATCATGGATGTTCTGGGTTGCATGGCCTAAGACAATATCACACGCCATATTCAGCCACCACATTATAGGAAACTGGGAGAGTCTTTACCCGCCCTTAAAGTACTTTTTTAATGAAGTAAATGCACTAATGCACAGTTTGATGTGAATCCTTCTCCACTGAGTATCTGGCCCTACTGTTTCTGAGGAGAGGTACCAACTGCAAGGCACAGAAGAAAACATTGCAGAAAGCCAATAGCACTCTTTGCAAACAAGCAGAGCATTCTCCCAGTGTTCCAGCCAAAAGCAACAACAAAAACTTGCATTTGTATAGCACCTTTAATATAGTAAAATGTCCCAAGGTGCTTCATAGGAACAAAACTCAGCCCTCAACTAACCAGAAAAAATACACAACCCAAAAAAAGCAGATTAAATGATCATTTACCTTATTGCTTTTTATTCAGTCATGCTTTGCACAAAAACAGCTTCCATGTTTGTGCTCTTGACCATAGTTCCTGCCCTTCAGGTAATTCATTCTATGTAAACTGCTTTGGGATAAAGTGCTACTTAAATATTTATTTTTCCTTTGAGATGCCTCAGGAGGTAAATGCACTCAGGCTGTGACACTGAGCCTTGTGAATCAGACTCAGATTCAACCCTCTGTGCTACATAGGAAGAGCTCAGCTGAGAGTCTACAATTGTTCATGACATGTTCTGAGAGGCACTTGTTCTTGACAAGTACCTTTACTCAATGAACCATTGCAACTCTTCAGTGATGTTTGCTTTGAGCACTATCCTGTCCTACCAGCTGAGACAGTTACTGGAAGGATCATTGCAACCAGCATTACCACTAAAATCAGATTAGCTAGTTATAATCAGCATCCTGGCGGTTATCATTAACTAGAAGTTGAACTGAACCAACCATATAAATACTGTGGCTACCATAGCAGATCAGAGACTGGAAAATCTGCAGCAAGTAACTTACCTCCTGAGTCCCCCCCAAGCCTGTCTGTCTAAAGGCACAAGTCAGGAGTGTGATGGAATACTCTCCACTTGCCTGGATGAGCATGGCCCCAACAACACTCAAGAAGCTTGACACTATCCAGGACAAAGCAGTCCACTTGATCGGCACCCCATACACCAACTTAAACATTCACTCCCTCCACCACCAATGCACAGTGGCAGCAGCATGTACCATATAAAAGATGCACAGCTGCAACAAGGCTCCTTTGACTGCACCTTCCAAATCTACAACCTCTAACACCGAGGAAGGAAAAAGGCAGCAGGCGCTTGGGAACATCACTACCTGCAAGTTCCCCTCCAAGCCACACACTGCCCTAACTTGAAACTATATCATGTTGAAACTATGTCGCTGGTTCAAAATCCTGGAATTCCCTTCCTAACAGCACTGTGGGTGTACCTACACCACATGGACTGCAGTGGGTCAAGAAAGCGACTCACCACTACCTTCTCAAGGGCAATTAGGGATGAGCAATAAATGCTGGCCTAGCCAGTGATGCTCACATCCCATGAAAGAATGAAAAAAAGAGGTCTCACAGGTGTAAGAAGCACCCCCATGTTCCAGCTCAGGATCTTGTAAGTACAAGACATGATGTGGAGATACTTGCCATGCTGTATGTGAAGGACTTTGAGACATTGTAGAGACTTGGGATGACTCATTGTATAAATGCATGACTTTGTAATTCTTTGTCTCTGTGCTTCCTGCTTTCACTGAGCACCGATTGTCGAACTTACATGTAGAGGGTGTTTTGAAGGGTTGGGGACATCAATCAGTATTCATTGTATCACATCACATCACTGTGTAGAACAGCATGTCAGTGGAGCATTGTGATTCACAGCTCAATACGAACAACTGTATTTTAAGTTAAAGGGAGGAGTGCAAAAAAATAGAGGGTCAGTCGCTCCTGCTTTGAATGCTCGTTCTGGGACTGATTGTGTTCCACTTAAACAGGAATGAGTACAATAGCTGTAGATGGAAAATGTGTGCGCATTTTTTTTCAGCCGCATTAAATTATCAGGTGTCCATAGAAGTGGAAGTGGCTGTACTTGTCATCACTCAAGCTCACAATGGCAGGAAGGTGGAGTTTGAAGGCTAATGAGAGGAGCAAGCTGTGTGAAATAGCCCACGTCTGCAACAGGCGGAGGTCTTCAGAGGGAAGGAGGGAGACTTTCGGACTGGAATCCCAGAAAGGCACAAAGTAGAGGAAAATGTAAATGTTGGGTCAAAAGCAGGTTGTGCTGATCTAAACACCCTGGATGTAGTAACAGATTTTGTTTTGACTAACTGGTTAACGTTTTGTGAAGACAAAGATTGTGCAGCGCTCTTTATTTAAGGGACTTAGATTGAGGTTGAAGACCTTCAGGATTGGTGTTACTGTACTTGATAGGAGCCTAAGCCTGTGGCCGTGCAAGTTGTGTTACCACTCCTCACTATGGCAAAGTGGTTCAAGGATTTCCAGCTGAGCCTAAAGACCCGGCCAAAGCCAGAGGGCACAGGAGCAACCCGAGCCGGAACGGATTGTGAGGGAGCAAACAGGAATCGGCGTGCCACCCAGAGTGAGATAAACCCTCGGGGAACTGGGAGAGAGGTAAAAGGGGTTGCAGAGAGAGGGCGTGGTGAATCTGAGCTGGGAAAACTCAGAAAAGCAGTAAATGCTGGGATGAAGGGGAAGTCTGCCGGAACTCAAGGAAAAACCGGCAGCAGCACACTGATACGAGGGAAAACAGAACCAAATAAAAATCTCATTCAAGGGAAAACTCCTACAGGACTAATAAAAAATGGATTGACAATGAAGAAGGATAATGGGAAACCACCCAAAGGATCCGGGGAAATTGGAAACAGTCTCTCTGGAAAAAACAACAAAAATTCCAGCGTGGATCCCGGGAATGGCGAAGAAATTGGAAAACCTGTCAAAAATCCATCGTTGAAACGGGCACAAAATCCCGGTAAATCAGGACAAAGTTTTTCTGGGAAACTTGGTTTGAATCCAGGGAAAATTACAGGGAGGAGTCCAGCCAAAACTGAATTGAAACCTGATCTGAAAGCTGGGAAAAAAGATTCACAAACTGGGAAGGCGGACTTGAAAGCAGAGAAAGCTGATGTAAAAAGTGGTAAAACAGACCTGAAAGCCAAGAAGCCAGATTTGAAAACTGGGAAACCTGAAACAAACACTGGGAAAACACCCGATTTGAAAACTGGGAAAACTGACCCAAAAACCAGCAAAACAACCAGTCAAAGCCCTGGGAAAACTGGATTGAATCTTGGAAAAATAACTGGGACAAACACTGGGAAAACTGGATTGAAATCTGGAAAAACGGGACAAAGTCCAGGGAAGACTGGATTGAATCTGGGGAAACTAACTGGGAAGAATTCCGGAAAAGCGGGACTAAACGCTGGGAAGCTGTCAGGGTCCAGCTACATTTCACCCAAACACAGACTGATCAAAGTGGAAAATCAAGAGAAAAATGGGAAGAACCTGATGAACAGGATTCCAAATGCAGTGGAGGATGAAGAAAGTGGGAAAGCCAAACAGGACACGGTAGGCGGTTGCTTAATCCCTTAACATTATGCAGAACATCACACAATGAAATGCTTTTAAAATTCAGTGACGTGTTACATAGGCAAATACATTGTGCATGAACAATAACCCACAGAAAGTTTTAGATCAATGACGATTTATTGTGTTTTTGGTGGTTCAGGTTGAGGGAGTAATAATAACTTGGACAGCAAGAAAACTCATGTGCATCCACCTTGATTGACAGGCAAGACCTCAGTTCAGTTGTTGTAAGTAATAAAGATAGCTATGAATTTCTATAGCACTTTTCATAATCACAGGACGTTCGAAAGCTCTTTACAGTCAATGAAGTACTTTTTTGAAATGTAATCACTGCTCTAGTGTTAGAAGCACGGCAGCCAATAAGCTCCCAATGTGTTATGATTTTTCTTTTTAGAGATGTTGGTTGAGGGATTAAATATTGGCCCAAATATCTCCCCAAAGTCATTTTGGGGAGAACTCTTCTTCCGATAGTGGCCGCAGAATCTTTCACTTCCATCTGAGAAGGAAGATGGGAAGTTGGTTCAATGCCCCATCTGAGAAATGACACCTCTGACATTGCAGTATATCTCAGTACCTCACTAAAATAACATCTCAGTTTTTTTGTGCTCAAGTGGGAACCTGCAACAGACTGACTCAGAGAGAAAAAGGAGGAAAGTATTTCAGATTTTTATTGTGCCAGTGCCTTCATTCTTATGAGAAACAATGGTACATAGGCACATGTTGTGAGAGTTCCTCTAATGACTCAATTAATAAATGGAATGTTCGGGTTTCCACTAAGCCAGATCGAGAAGGAAGGCTCCAGGTTCTATCTCAGCTAGGGTGCCACTACAGTTATCCTCAATATCCATGGGCAAAAGCAAAACCAGCCAATGACCCTGACCCTGATCCTGATCAGCAGCTCTTGCTGAATAGCATGTTATGTTGGCAATGAGTCAGGAAAGAATCTAATGGTGCCTTCCACAGTTGATTAAACTCCCAACTCTCTGCCAAAAGTAAAGAATGGCCAGTTGAAAGAGGTGCAGAGAAGTTGTAGAACCTTGAGCCACCAAGAACCAGCGGCAGAAGGAGCGGAGAAGAAATTAGGGACAAAATCCGTTTATTGGAATTCGATTTGTTCAGTATTAACTCCCAGTCAATAAAAAAACAAACTTGTATTCAAACAGCACCATTTACAATCTCAGGACGTCCTAGAGTGTGTCACAGCCAATGAAGTACATTTTAAAGTGCAGTCACTGATGTAATATAGGAAATTTGGCAGTTTATTTGCACACAGCAAGATCCCACAATCAGAAATGCAGTAGTGACCAGATGATCTGTTTTAAAGACGTTGGTAGAGGCATAAGTATTGGCCCCAGGACAGAGGGCAGAAATCCCCTGTTGAAATTGTGCCATGGGATCTGAGGTGAAATACGCGACCTCGATTTGATGTCTCCTTCGAAAAACAGCACCAGTGACAATGTAACATTCCCTCAGTACTGCATTGAGAGAGTGAGTCTGGATTATGGGCTCAAGTCACTGGCACATGACTTGCATCCACAACCTTCTGCCTTAGAGGTGAGAGTGCTACCCACTGAATCATAGCTGGCACTTAGTAGATAATGCGCAACATTTGATTTTGGGTGCTGGCTTCATCATTGAAAATGGGACAATTAAGTTCCAGTTTACAACTGCTGGTTTAATAAAACTGTCACATGCATGGGTGTGCAAGACAGATTCATGTTCGTGTAAGTGAAAACTTGTTACATGCATGTGCACACCCCAATCCTTTAGGTACACTGGATTTGGCAAAAGATGGCCAACACCACCCTAGTGTGCACCAGCCTCTGACAATGATTTTCCTTCTCTTCCTGGTCTCATCCTCCACTCTCCAGGATAGTTTTTTGGTGAGATCATAATCCCACCACATGGGAGTCACAGGCATATAGCTCCATCCTAGTATACAGTAAAAGGGTGCTAAACTTATATTTTATCCCCATTATAATAATTTAGTTTAACAAAAGTTTTAGTTTATATTTTCCAATGTTGTTCTTCCATGCTACTTAAAGTACTGATTTAATATAAAGGCTACTCCCATTACCTGTGTCCTCCCATCATGGGAGCATAAATTGATTCGTGTACAGACCACACTGTCAGTCAAAGTAGCTTTCTTCGCTCTTAGGCTATGACACTACAGCTGGTGAGTTTCACACATCTCCTGTGGGTGAAAGGAGACCAATCTCTCCATGAGGAGGTATTAGGTAGAGTGCAGATGTTTTACAGCTTCAAGGGAAGGAAAATTGGAGGGCCTGTGATCTTGGACTGGTCTTATACTCTTGAGCTTAGCAGAGGATGAGGAGCAGATGTAGAATCCTGCACTTAGAGACTAACAAAGTGGAAAAGTAAGAAATAAAAAGTAATTACATCCCACAGGAAAATTAGTATGTTAATCAAGTCATGTTCTTAAACTCTAAATATTGGGTACCTGACTTAACTCTTCCCCTTACAGGTCATCATTGTGGAGGATTATGCAGATCCATATGATGCCAAGAAACGAGAGACAGGACAAAATGACGCAGAGCGGGTAGGGGAGAACGATGGTTACATGGAACCGTATGACGCACAGCAGATGATTACAGGTAGGGTAACTAAGCTGTAGGGCAGCTCAGCTCATCTTGGCTAAGCCATGATCTGGCTTGTTTGCAGAAACTGCACAGCAATTGGTGCAGTATGCTGGAGATCCAGTATGCACACTGGTGGAAAACAGGCATTGTAAATCATACATGGTTGAAATATTGATAAGGAACTCCTTATAGGTTGACAATGGCACTTGTAGTATATAGGCAACCCAGCACAAACTCTTCCTCCAACTAGCCTTCATCATTTTCTGTGAAGAAACATCAACCTTCTGTTTAATGTTCAACCTTACCCTACTCCCGTCCACAGACAAAATGATAGTGACCAAGATCTCCATGTAGGGAGCATTGTGTCCTTTAGCATCATGTAAATGTGTTTAAGGGGAACCTAGTTAAGCACTGGAGGGAGAATGGATTAGAAGGATATATTGATGAAGGAGGTGGGAGAAAGCTTGTGTGGCGCATAAACACTGGCATAGATCTGTTAGGCTGAATGGCTTGTTTCTGTCCTTTAAATACACTGTGCAATAATTTGTAGTTACATAAACTTTAGCTTGCCATTCGCTAAAGGTAGAAATATTTCATTGCCCATTCAGAAACTTGTAGCTGCCTCCTGCCAGGATCTCTTAGAGGATCATACTGTATCATCCAGGTTATTTACTTGGAATGTATTTTCAGTCCAAGCGCAGATGGCAGGCTCATGAATTCAACTGCAGTGAAACCCCACATGACTTTAGTACTAAAAATTCTTTTTATTTGGATTAAATCCATTCTTTGAGTCACAGTTTAGTCTCCTCCTCTCCTGAAGGCACTGACTCTTTTTTGAGGCAGAGGGCAGACATGGGTGAGGAATCCCTGGGATCTCCTTGCAGCAGCACTCTGATACCTCAGCCAAGCATCCATTCTTATTTTTATTCATTCATGGTACTTGGACATCACTGGCGAAGCCAGCATTTATTGTCCATTCCTAATTGCCCTTGAGAAGATTGCAGTGACTTTAGACAGTCAGCATCACTAAGATATAAAAACAAAAAAACTGCGGATGCTAGAAATCCAAAACAAAAACAGAATTACCTGGAAAAACTCAGCAGGTCTGGCAGCATCGGCGGAGAAGAAAAGAGTTGACATTTTGAGTCCTCATTCCTCATGACCCTTCAACAGAACTAGGTGAATCCAAGGAAGGGGTGAAATATAAGCTGGTTTAAGGTGTATGGGGGGTGCGGTTTGGGTGGGGGGAGAGAAGTGGAGGGGGGTGGTGTGGTTGTAGGGACAAACAAGCAGTGATAGAAGCAGATCATCAAAAGATGTCGCAGACAACAGAACAAAAGAACACGTAGGTGTTGAAGTTGGTGATATTATCTAAACGAATGTGCTAATTAAGAATGGATGGTAGGGCACTCAAGGTATAGCTCTAGTGGGGGTGGGGGAAGCATAAAAGATTTAAAAATATTTAACAATAATGGAAATAGGTGGGAAAAGAAAAATCTATATAATTTATTGGAAAAAACAAAAGGGGGAAGAAACAGAAAGGGGATGGGGATGGAGGAGGGAGCTCAAGACCTAAAGTTGTTGAATTCAGTATTCAGTCCGGAAGGCTGTAAAGTGCCTAATCGGAAGATGAGATGTTGTTCCTCCAGTTTGCGTTGGGCTTCACTGGAACAATGCAGCAAGCCAAGGACAGACATGTGGGCAAGAGAGCAGGGTGGAGTGTTAAAATGGCAAGCGACAGGGAGGTTTGGGTCATTCTTGCAGACAGACCGCAGGCGTTCTGCAAAGCGGTCGCCCAGTTTACGTTTGGTCTCTCCAATGTAGAGGAGACCACACTTAGCATCACTAAGATATTTGACAGTGGGGGACATCACAGCTGAGCAAAGGGATTGGAGTACAAGGATAAGGAAGTTTTGCTGCAATTATATGGGGTTTTGGTGAAACCACACCTGCTGTGCTGTATAAGTTTTGTCTCCTTGCCTAAGGAAGGATGTACTTGCCTTAGAATTCCTTTCCTAGGATGAAGGTTGTCCGATGAGGTAAAATTGAGTAGAATGAGCTTATACTCTCCGGATTTCAGAAGAGTGAGGTGATCTCATTGAAACATATGAAATTTTGAGAGAGCTTGACAAGGTAGATGATAAGAAGCTGTTTCCTCTGGCAGTGGAGTGTGAAACCAGGGTTCCTAAGGCCCAATTTTAACTCGAAGTGAATGGGTTTTGAGTGAGTTAAAATCAAATCCTGTGCCTCAGGATAAGGGTTCAGCCATTTAGGGCTGAGGTGAGAAATTCCCTTGTTTGTGAATCTGGCTGCTTTCTTTTTTCTTACTCCCTTATCCAGTCCAGCTGAAACTAATAGTGGGAATCAAGTCCTATCCTGGCTGAGATCAGCTGACTCAGCACAGACCAGGAATAAAACCGGGAGCATCCTAGGCTGTGTGGCTTGATTATCTGTGTAATTACCCACTAAGCTGTCATGGGAAATGTATGTTTTTTTTGCTGTCAGGCCACTACCAGTGCTTTTGTTGATTAGCTACTGGATGGTACACGAGAGAAGCCTCATAGAGTTTGCCCATCCTGTTTTTCCCTCTCTCCTAAAATTGGGAATTCAGTAGAACAGGGGAGTTAATTTTGCAGCGTTCCACTCAGTTCCTCTAATGCGTTTTTCATCAGTACTGATCCCTGAATTTTAATTTTACTTCCTGAGATCCAAAAATCCCAAGAATTTGTCTTTCCTACAATTTCAATGTATTGGAATCAAAACTGATATGTTCAGTGGCTCCTCCTGTGAATTTTACCCATTGAGCAACCTGAAACGCAGAAACCAGGAAGGTAACAGCATTTGCTCTTTGATCTCCTGACCCTCAGCATTGGCGGCATTGTAATCACTCTCATTAGTCCCTGGATTAGGGATGGGTAAAATCAGGGTTCCATGTGAACAACAGGTGAAGCCAGTTTTTTTTTATTCATTCATGGGATGTGGGCTTCGCTCACTGGGTTAGCATTCACCCCCCATCCCTACTTGCCCTTGAGAAGGTGGTGGTGAGCTGCCTTCTTGAATCGCTGCAGTCCGTGTGGTGTAGGTACACCCACAATGCTATTAGGGAGGGAGTACCAGGATTTTGACCCAACGACAGTGAAGGAATGGCGATATATTTCCAAGTCAGGATGATGGGTGACTTGGAGGGGAACTTCCAGGTGGTGATGTTCTCATCTATCTGCTGCCCTTGTTCTTCTGTATGGTAGTGATTATGGGTTTGGAAGGGGCTGTCTAAGGAGCCTTGGTGAATTCCTGCAGTGCATCTTGTAGATGGTACACACTGCTGCTACTGTGCATCGGTGGTGGAGGGAGTGAATGTTTGTGGATGTGGTGCCAATCAAGTGGGTTGCTTTCTCCTGGATGGTGTCGAGCTTCTTGAGTGTTGTTGGAGCTGCACTCATCCAGGCAAGTGGGGAGTATTCTATCACACTCCTGACTTGTGCCTTGTGATCGGCAGACAGGCTTTGGGGTATGAGGAGGTGAGTTACTCTACACAGAATTCTCAGCTTCTGACCTGCTCTTGTAGCCACAATATTTGTTTGGCTGGTCCAGTCAGTTTCTGATCAATGGTAACCCCCAGGATGTTGATAATGGGGGATTCAGCGATGATAATGCCAAGAGGAGATGGTTAGATTCTCTCTTGTTGGAGATGGCCATAGCCTGGCACTTGTGTGGTGTGAATGTTACTTGCCAGTTGTCAGCCCAAGTCTGGATATTGTCCATATCTTGCTGCATTTGGACATGGACTGCTTCAGTATCTGAGGAGTCGCAAATGGTGCTGAACATTGTGCAATCGTCAGCGAACATCCCCACTTCTGACCTTATGATGGAAAGAAGATCATTGATGAAGCAGCTGAAGATGGTTGGGCCAAGGACACCACCCTGAGGAACTCCTGCAGTGATGTCCTGGGACTGAGGTGACTGACCTCCAACAACCACACAACCCACAATCAGCTTGCCTTCCTGTGAGAGGAAGCCTGCAGACACTCATTGGTGAGACTCCCATTCTATGAAGTATTGAAGGACTGCAGGTTGCTTGTGGAAGTTGAATGCCAACAAGACCTTGCACTCTCAGGAGAAGAGGGAAGAGATACAGTGAGAAAAGGAAAACAAAAAAATTCTAATTTATTCCACCCCAGGACCTCAAAACTGTCACCTAAAATGAATCTGCGGACATCTGAAATCTAATTGTGGCTTTTCCTAATCACTCCATCTTAATTTGCTTCATCTCTTACAATCTTGTAAATCTTTGGGTATCCTGTAGTGTGAGCTATGTCCTTCATTTCTCAATTCTAAAAGAGGACAATTGTCCTTTAAGTGCACATGCAGATTAAATAGCAGCATCAGGGATATGGCATCCAGCTTTTGGTGTGAGCAGAGCACTGGTAAATTTGCACCGTAATCCCACTAACTAGGAGAGAAGAGGGAGTATACCATGCTGATGAGACAAAGCACAGAAAGCTGGCATTGGTACAAGCCTTTAAACATTCCCTTCCTTGCAGCTCAGTTCCTGTGACCGGGTCAGGGGTGGTTTTCAGAAAGTGACGCCTCGCTGGCGGAAGGCGGCAAGTTTTTTCCTGCCCTCGTGTGAGGGAGAGATAAGGGACGCCAGGGGAGGGGGAAGTGACAAGGTCAGTGCTGACCTTTGAGGTTGTGACTTCTGAACCCGGCTGTAGTGAATGGGATGCTGATTTACTGTACAGCTCGTGCAAGCAATTGTCCCTTTAAACATTCCTCCTCACCCTCTACCCTACATTCATGGTGAGACCAGTTGAAGAAAATTGCATTCATATTTTTTGCCACATTCTCAAAAATACAAAGAGGGATTCTTATACACTTACTGGTGTTTCTCATCCCCTTTATTCTGATGTTTGATGCCTCAAACATCTTGCTGGAGGCAGCTTTAGATTAACTAATTTGTGTATTATCATCTTTACGTGACATAAGTGTTCTTACTGATTTGTTTTTAAAAGAAATCTCCACTTCTCTCCCGGACACCTTCAAGCTTTTCAACATGTCTCTGCTTACAGCACTATGCTCTCCCAGTCAGAAAGTTGTGGCTTTGAGCCCCACTCCAGGAATTGAGTTTGGAATAGAGGCTGTCACTCCAAGGAGTGAGTGAGTGAGGGAGTGCTATATTTCACAGATGTTGGTCTTTGAGTGAAACATTAAGCCAAAATTGCTTCTGCTTATCCTGCTGGTTCAGTTGAATGTTAATAATCCCATTGCACATTCTGAAGATCAGGGGTTTCCCTGATGGTCTGTCAATACTCCTCCCTCAACCAAAGAATAAATTAATTGATTATCTCATTACTTTTGCAACTTCACAATGTCCAAAATAACTGCTGCATTAGCCTATATAATTATAGAATCTTACAGAACAGAACAAAGCCATTTGGCCCATCATACGTGTGCCCATGATAGCCGTTCAAAAGAGATGTCCAATTAATCCCACTTCCCTGCTCTTTCCCCATAGCCTACATAACAGTCTCCTGCATTTCAAAATAATACATTGTATGTGCAGTTGTTTGAGCTGTTTCTGAGCAATGTGGTATGGTACTTTAAAATTGCCAATCTTTTTTTCCTTAAATCTGCAGTTGCAGCTGCCTCCCATTTCTGATTAAATTAATCCTTCCGTAACTTTTGGTGCCAACAGTGGGTGTGTTCATTGCTCATCCAAGCAGTCTCATTTGTAACCATTCATTGAGGCTGTCTCAATCTGTCATCGACACTATTGTTCCATGGTCCTCACAATTTAATAATACTAAATCCATAATCAACAATATTAACATTTACAGAGCTTTTTAAAATACAATTTCAGGGGCCTCACAACTATGTTGGCACAGTCATTGGTTACAGGCTGTGCAGTGGCATCGGATTCTGTTTTTATATGGTGCTGTATCAGCTTTTTTTATTCATTCACAGGATGTGAGTGTTGTTGGCAAGGGCCAGCATTTATTGCCCCTCCCTTATTCCCCCTGAGAAGGTGGCAGCCTTCTTTGGGTACAACTGAGTGACGTGCTCGGCTATTTCAAAGGACAGTCAACCACTGTGGCTCTAGAGTCACATATAGGCCATATAGAGCAAGGATGGCAGATCTCCTTCCCTAAGGGACAGTGGTGAACCAGATGGATTTTTACAATCTGCTAGTTTCATGGTCACCATTACTGAGACTAGCTTTTTATTCTAGATTTATTTAATTAATTGAATTCGTATTCCCCAGCTGCCATGGTGGGTTTTAACTCATTGTTTCCAGATCATTCATCCAGGCCTCTGGATAACTCACCCAATAACACAACCACTCTGCTTTCATATACTTACACAATTGTTGACTATCTCAAGGATGGTGTGCTGTTTAATAATGTGAGGAGCTTTAGACCAAGTAACACAGATTGTGTTACTCTGCCTGGTGCCAATGGGAATCTGTATCTCTTACAACCGCAAAACCCAATTGCTGTGAATGGGAACATCCTGAGATCAGCTTATAGAATCATAAGAATAACAGCACAGGATGAACTAATTTGGCCCATTGCGTTTGAAGCATTTGGAGATGTTTCGGAGAGATATGGTACTGTATTATAAATTATGCATCTCTTTTTCTCTTGAATCTGCAGTCACAGCTTCCTCCCATCTGCCATTTCTCTGATTAAATCTGGTGTTTTCATCTGAAGCTCTCTGATCCCTTTTCCTGTATTTTATATTCTTCCTTTTCAAATATTTATCCAAATCCCGTGTAAATGAAATTATCATCTGTCCCTCAGCAGCCACATGTGGTTAGCTGCTGTTCGAGTCTGAGTTAGCTGTCTGCTGACCTGACAGCAGCAAGATACGGCTAGTGGCCTCAACGCTCTTGGTCGAGGGAGCGAATATCAGATGGGATTCCAGCTTCTGATTCTTGTACACTGCGATTTTAATCATTTTTTTTCAAATCCTTCCATAGCCTCATACCCTCCCCTATCTCTGTAAATTCCTATAGCCCTACAACTCTCCAAGTTATCTGTACTCCTCCAATTCTGGCCCCTTTCCTCTTTTCATTGCTCCACCATTGGCAGCTGTGCCTCCAGCTGCCCAGGCCCATAAGCTCTGGAATTCCCTCCCAAAACCTCTCTCCTTCTCCTCCTTTAAGATGGTCCTTAAAACTTACCACATTATCTAACTTCTGGCCACCTCCTCCAATATCTCCTTATGTGGCTCAGTGTCAAATATTGTTCAATAACTCCCCGATGAAGTGCCTGGGGATGTTTGACTACATTAAAGGCGCTATACAAATACAAGTTGTTATGTACCATAACTCTCGCTGGGCAGTGCGTGTACATGGACATCAGGGAGGCTAGGATTAGGTTCTCGACAGCGGGAGCCACACTGACGCCCACTGCTCAGGCTCAGACATGAAGAAAGCGACCAATTAAGGAAGGGATTGATGGGCTGTCATGACCTGCGGAATGGAACCCCAGTGAGATTCAGTGTCCTAAGATGGGGAAGGAAGAAAATTAGTCATAGACAAAAAGAAATAGTAAATGAAGGCTCAGTAAGTAGCAGGAGCAGGGTCTCCATCTGCCCTGGAAAAGGTTAATAATTCTCCAGCTGCATAGAATGTCAGGAAGTGAGCGGGCAGGCAGCGGAAGGCCAGAATAAAAGATTTTGTTCTCTTTATTAATGTAATTTCTGCCTGTTGTTTGTGCCGAGTTCCTGATCACTGATATTTATGGAACAACATTTTTGAAATTTACCTTTAAATATGTTAACTCCATGTGAACTGCCATTATGCTAGCATCTGTATCAAACTAGCAACAGAAAAAGGAAGATTTACACTTATGTGGCAGCTTTCATGACCATACAATGTCTCAAATTTGGAGGGATAAAAGGCAGCACAGAACATCAGCGAAAACCCTCCTGTGCTGTTTGAAATTGTAGCTGTGAAATCTTTTACATCCACCTGAGAAGGCAGATGGAGCCTCAGTTTAACAGTGCAGTGATCCCTCAATTCTGGTACTGGTGTGCTACCAACTGAGCCAGAAGCACAAATTGTAAACATAGGAACGTAAGATTAGAAGTAGGTCATTTCAGCCCCTCCAGCCTATTCTGCCATTCAGTAATATGATGGTTGATCTGTGACCTAACCCAATATACCTGCCTTTGCTCTTTATTTCTTAATACATTTGGTTAACAAGAATCCATCAATCTTAGATTTTAAAAATAGCAATTGATCGAACATCATCTTTTTTCTGAAATGTTTCCTAATTTTGCTCATGAAAAGTCTGGGTCTAATTTTTTTGCCTATACCATCTCCCACCCCAGTGCATCCCCCAAGTCCTAGACTCCTAAACTAGCAGAAAAAATTTCTCGCTATTTAACCTATCTGTTCCCCTTAATATCTTAAGCTTTGATTAAATCACCCTTAACCTTCTAAATTAGAGGGCATACAAATCTATTTGTTTAATCTCGCCTCATAGTTTAACAATTGGGAGTCCAGGTATCATTCAAGTAAATTTATGCTGTTCTTCTTCCAAGGCTAATGTGTCCTACCTAAGGTGTGGTGTTCAGAACTGCTCACGGTCTAACCAGGGCTTTGTGTAGCTGAAGCATGACTTCTACAGTGGGAAGTTAATGATTGCAATCAGATAGTGGGTGTAGATGTCACTTCAAACAAACAGAAAATCTCAGAGTGACAATCGGGTACTACCGTTGACTTTATTTTACCCTGGACTTGGAATGGGCATAAATCAGCCTGGGTTCCTGCTGCTGCGTCCTGAAATAATAAAAAAATGATAAGAATCTCTCTTTTTCTCTAATCACCATGAAAGTTACAGGAGTGCTGGGTGTTACACCATGTAATTTCTGGGAATGTGATTTTATTGCTGTGCAGTTGAACAGGTGCTAAGATGGCCCAATGGAGCCCTAGTCATTGAATGCCCATGTTGTCCTTTGCTCTGGAAACTGACTGCAATGGGAATTAAAATCAAGAGAGATGTAGAACAGGCTGTGGCCTAGATTACAATACCGCAGTCAAAATTACAACTGCCCCCCACCATCCCCTCCACCATACCGTATAAACTGGTAAGTATCATTTTCACGGTGCTTCATCCCTGATTGCAGCTCAGTTGCGATTGGGAACTTCCAACTGCACTTATTTCAGAACCATTTTAAATCCACCTGTGTCTGCTCATTACTGGGATACTTGGTATTGAACAGAATAGATGAAGGATTTGCGACTACTGAAAGCTTCTGTGGAGCCAAACCCAGCCCCTGGGTCTTCATACTTCACTGGAGCATGCAAAATATATTATGGAGTTTGGATATTTTAAAATAAGACCCATTGGACTAGAGGCCAATGATTTAAAAAAAGTAACCTGAACCAGTGTCATATTTCAATGTAGAACTATCTGCCCAGAAACAGCAATGAGATAATGACCTGATAATTTGCTTTGGTGATTTTGGTTGAGAGAAAATTGTTGGCTAGGACACAAGGGAGAATTCCCTGCTCTTCTTCAAAGCAATACCATTAAATCTCTGATCTCCACCTGAAAATGTAGACAGAGCCTTAATTTAATGTCTCACCTAAAAGGCAGCACTTCTAACCGTGCAGCACTGCAACATGAGCCTAGACTTTCTGCCCAAGTCTCCGGAGTGGGACTTGAACCCATAACCTTCTGACTCAGAAACAAGAATGCTACTGACTGAGCCACAGCTAACAGGAGAAACATAGCCCAGGCACTTCCATACAAAAACAGCAAGGAAAACGCGGAACCATGTACACCCTAAATGTGCT
Source organism: Carcharodon carcharias (assembly GCF_017639515.1). NCBI lineage: Eukaryota > Metazoa > Chordata > Chondrichthyes > Lamniformes > Lamnidae > Carcharodon > Carcharodon carcharias. The sequence goes on from NC_054502.1 coordinate 7,438,092, forward strand.
TCTTGTTGCGATTTTTATAGCAATACTGTGGAAGTAAGTTATGGGGAAGCGGCGATGTAGACATCCAAGCTTAGGCCAATTCTATCTTCACCTGACACCCACATGCAAGCACTTTTCAGCAGGCATTACTGGACTGGCATCAGGAGCAGGAAGTCTACCTAATTTTCTCCCTCTGTTACCCATAAGCATTAAACTCCATGGTAGCATCTCTTTTGCTATTTCCACTAAGATCAGATAAATCAGCGTGGAGCAGAGATTAAGCTCATTGCTTCCTTGTTTTGTAAGGACTTAGTGATGGCAAGTTTTTCCCTTTAGCTATCAACCACCTGCCTATAGACCTGAACCGGTGCTTGTTGATAATTATGAAGTGATGGACTGTGGCCGCAGGATTATTTTGTCACAACACGGCTTCCTGAGCATGCAAGCCCAGTGTCGCCGGAGCAGGGGCGACGCCGGGCTAACAGCAACAATCCCATTGCTGCAAGCAAAGACTTCCTCTCCTCAGTACGAATGTGGCATGTGAGGCCCAGAGAGGAAGCAGGAGAGAGAGGGAGGAAACAGGCTGAGGAAACTGCACCCTGGAAACAATACAACACATCCACATTTGGAAATCTTCAGAAAGGAGACAGGTTTCCGAGAAAGCAGGATTAACCATTTTACTGCTGAACGGTGCATACCATATGGGTTAAAATCCATGGGCCCTTCTACTGAACTATATCAGTTCAGCTTGCCTTTGAGTAGAAGGTTATGGGGTGGAGGCCCACCTCTGGACTTGAGCACATGGTATCACCTGAAACTCCAGTATGGAAAGATTGCTGCTTGTCTGAGCTGGGTAGCGTTCTTTGGATGAGACATTATACCGAGATCCCAAATGCCTGTTCAGGAAGAAGAGCGTGTTGCGTGGGTGAGGGGAGGGGTTGTTGGTGAGGATGCGGAGGTGCAGTCCTCCTGGTCCTCTGCCCAATATTTCCTCATTCCACCACCACCACCAAAAACAGACAAGTAATTCATCTCATTTTTGCTTGCGGGATCTCACTGTGCATAAAATGGATACCACAGTTGCCCACAGAAAGATCAGATCCCCTTTCCCTATCCAGTAACTCCTGCTGGAAAGTGTCTGTGTCTGTGTGCAAGTGGATTTGTCAAGTATGGAGAGGATCAGGCTGGGCTGTGTGAGACTCACAAGGACTCCCCTCTAGGGTCACCCCATGAAGGAAGGCCATTTGGGTGGGGGAGGTGTTCAGAGAATCATAACCCGGGAAGAGGGCAACACCTTCAGGGGAGGAGGAAAGAAAATAGACAAAGCAAAAGAGACGGCTGGAAATACACAGCAGGTCTGGTGAAGAGCCTACACCCAATACATTCATCTGGTGCCTCTCATTTCTTATACATAGGGGCCTGCTGCCTGTTTTCCATTGTCTGTTGTGTGATGCACAGTTACACTAGTATCCCAAGGCATAATTTCAGTCATTTCTTCATGGACCTGCCCTGCACAACCTCTTTTGTGCAGTTCTGCACTTCCTATGAACAGTGAATTGATATTAAAAAGTCCCAGTGAAAATGTTGCCTTCTGACCTGCTCCCTGAAACTGCCTTCAGGTTGCGTGACATCTGCCTGTGGTGCCGAATGCTGCAGGTCCCCAGGGTATGCACAGACAGAAACCACTGGCTTAGCAGGCTGCCACTGTAAATGAGCTGGGTTCTGACAGGTTCATGTACTGCTTAGCAAAAAAAAAACCTCCTACCTTATTCCAATAGAGCTGATTTTAAAAGAAGTCCAGTTTTATATAAGGCAGAGGATGATCACCCAAGGAGCAAGCTGTCAGGAGCTGAGGAAAAGGCAGTCAGCTTATATGGCAGGTACATCACATCCCTATTCCTCATCTTGGGAATCAGAAGATTGTGGGTGCCGCACTGTCAGCGGGTCAGTACTGAGAGAGCATTACACTGTTGGATGTCAGTACTGAGGGAATGCTGCACTGTCGGAGGTCAGTACCGAGGGAATACTGCACTGTCATAGTATTGAGAGAGCATTACACTGTCAGAAGGTGACTACTAAGGGAGTGCTGCACGTTCAGAGGGTCAGTACTGAGGGAGCGCCGCACTGTCAGAGGGTCAGTACTGAGGGAGTGCCATGCTGTCGGAGGGTCAGTATTGAGGAGTGCCACACTGTCGGAGGGTCACTATTGAGGGAGTGCCGCACTGTCAGAGGATCAGTTCTGAGGGAGTACCGCATTGTCGAAATGTCAGTACTGAGGGAGCACTGCACTGTCGGAAGGTAGGTACTGAGAGAGCGCTGCACTGTCGGAGGGTCATTACTGAAGAGCGCTGCAGTGTCAGAGGGTGAGCACTGAGAAAGCACTGCACTGTGGGAGGGCCAGTACTGAGGGAGTGCCACACTGTCAGAAGGTCAGTACTGACGGAGTGCCGCACTGTCAGAGGGTTAGCCCTGAGGGAGTGCTGCACTGTCGGCGTGTCAATACTGAGGGAGTGCTGCACTTTTGGAGTACAGTACTGGGGGAGTGCTGCACGGTTAGAGAGTCAGTACTGAGGGAATGCTGCACTGTCGGAGAGTCAGTACTGAGGAAGCAATGCACTGTCAGAAGGTCAGCACTGAGGGAGGGCTTCACTGTCAGAAGGTCAGTACTGAGGAGGTGATGCACTATTGTAGGTGCCATCTTTTGGATAAGACTGAAGCCTTGTCTGCCCTCTTGGGTAGAAGTGGAGGATATTTGAGGAAGGGTAAAGGAGTTCTCACTGTTCTGCCCAATATTTATCCTACAGCCAATATCTTAAAAAGAGATTATCTGGCCGTTATCTGATTGCTGTTTGTGGGAGCTTTTTGTGTGTGAATTGGGCTGTCATGTTTTCTACAATATATCACAACAGTGACTACATTTCAAAATAACTTAATTGGCTGTAAAACACATCCTGAGGTTGTGAAATGTGCTATAGAAATGCAAGTCTTTTTTTCATTGGGGATCCCACTCATTGGAGAACTAGAAGTACGAATGCAGTAGCCTTGTATGTAGAACAGATGCACCTTTTATCGTCTCCTTTCTGTGCTCCTCTATTAAATGCGCTGGCTGTCGCGGAACACTAACTGTGCTCCATGGGCACTGTGCCATCCTCCCCTGTTACACCCAAGTAGTAGTTACAGAAATCATCTATCAACTTGGACACTTCGTCTCAGTAATGTCAATATCTTAAGTAGGGTACCACTACCAATCAAATTCACATCCAAAACTACAGACTTTCCACCCAGGCTGAGGGCTCTCTTAACCACTTGGGGAATGGAAATCTATCCAAAGCAGTGGCTGAAATTCCTGCCTACTTTGGTCTTGTAGGAATGTTTTAACACATTTGTGACAAGTTCCTTTCAACAATGTTTTTAATAGAAGCATTAGTTCAATCCACTCTTTTCAAATATCACACAGTGGGGTTCGTTTCCAACATGGCAATAATTCATATAATCCCTGAGCAGATCAAACCTCCCACTCTTGGTCCGTTCCCGAGTTAGTAGATTAACTGACTTTTTTGCCCCCAATTTAGAAATCCGAAGACGAGGGTCGAAGGATCCACTTGGGAAGCAGTCCCTGTTGTATGACAGTCCCTATGAACCGGGGGAAATTGGGACAAAGCAGGAGGCACTTGGGAACTCTGCCCTAGAGAGGACAGGAAACCAGCGGCCAATTGACAGCTGTCTGCCGGAGAATGATGAGCGTCCCGCAGCAGAGTATGAGCAGCCTTGGGAGTGGAAGACAGAACAGATCGTAAAAGCACTTGCAGGTACAGCAGGAAGCTCTGAAGGTAGAACTGTTCACTGTTTGTGCAGGAGGTTCAGGTGGATAAAGGGACCAGCTAATGCGGTTCTGAGGCATCAAGGCCAGGAAGGTCTGGGGTTCCTTCACTGCTGTGCGCTGAGGTAAATTACCTCAGTTCAGGCAAAAGTTGACATCCAGTCTGGTTACCACACTTTAGGAGGGATGTGAGGGTTCTTGGGAGCCTGTAGGAAAGATTTACCAGAATGATTCCAGGGATGAGGAATTTTAGTTACAAGGTTAGGCTGGAGAAGCTGGGGTTGTTATTTTTGGGGCAATGGAGATTGAGGGGAGATTTGATAGTGTGTACAAGATGATGACAGGTTTCAAAAAGGTAAACAAAGAAAAACTGTTCCCATTTGCTGATCATACAAGGACTTGAGGCACAAATTTAAGGTTTTGGGCAAGAGATGCAGGGGGATGCAAGGAAGAACTTTTCTATGCAGCAGTAATAACCTGGAAATTGCTGCCCATGAGTATGGTGGAAGTGGAGACAATCACTAATTTGATGTGGTACTTTGAGGGAAATAAACTTGCAGGGCTATGGAGATAGAACTGGGGAATGGAACTGACTGGATTGCTCTACAGAGAGCCGGCATGGACTCAATAGCCAAATGGCCTCTTCCTATGCCATAATAGCGCCAAGGGCTGGATCTTACAGGGCGCTGTGTTCCCTGTCCTCTGGCTAAAATGTCAGGGGAGGTGGTGGGGAGCCCATCTACAATCCCAATGGCTGCCCCACAGTAACAATGCTGGAAGCAGCATTAATTGCTTGAAGGCAAGACTTCAGCCCCTACCTTAATGGTTAGTCCTGCCTTAGAGAGCTGCCAGCCCATCAGATGGTCAGCAGCTCTGTAATCTCAGTAGTGCTGCTAGGAGCAGTGGCCTTTGCTAGAACTACAGGCAGTCCCACCACGCTCAGGAATTTAGGTAAGTCTGGAGTTGGGGGTCTCACCAGAGCATGCCAGCTGTTCTGGTAAAGGGGTAAGGGGCATTGAGTTAAAGAGGTCAAGGGGCAGGGTAAAAAGTGGGTGTTATCTTAGGTGTTTTGGATGGGCCCAGAGGGCCTGCAAAGGAGATTCCCCACCAGTTACCCAACACCTAGCCCATGCATCTAAAGCTGCCACATGGTGTGTGTCTCCCCCTGTCCTGGATAAAATAGTGGTGAGATGAAGCACTTAAATGGCCATTAATTGGATACTAAGGGCATCAATAGGCCCAAGGGTGGGTGGGCCACCAGCCACCTTTCCTGCCTGCTGTAAATTTTCAGACAGGTTGGTGGTGAGCAGGTAGGTGGTGGGAAGGCAGCCCACTGGATTTTATGTGCCTCCTCACCTTCAAACCCGCTGGGGGGGGGGGGAGCGTAATATCCAGCCCTATGACTCTACAAACAACTCCAGCAACTCAGGTTCAAAGAGGGAAAATCTGTCAGTTTCCCTTTTCCCGATCACTATCTACTGACACCTACTGGAAAATTTGTGTCTTGTGCATCGGATATGAGCAGGCTCAGCTGTGATACTGCCTATGTTCAAATAGTCTGTCAAGACTTTCACTTTGAAGAATTGGGTGAAATGCCAGAGGGGTTGCTGGGGCTCTTAGAACAGGACCTCAGCACAAGCAAAAGGAACAAACATTAGAGGGGTTGTGATCTACTGTTTGGCAAAGAAATTTTTGTTTTTTTTTGTAAAATAAGGTGAGTAGACCCTTGGTGGATATTTTGTCTAATAGTTTTTGCTACTTTCTGTCTGTCCCACTCAGTCCAGTTCGAGTCCACAGAGAGATCATCTCCACCCAAAGAGGAAAAGGTCAAACACCACCATAGGCAGCCGAGCTGGACCCAGAAGGTCCTGAGGCAACAGAGTCCAGAGGGCAGCGAGATGGGAGAGAAGGTGGATCCAAACATCCCTTTAGAAAAACAAGTGTAAGTGACCATATCCCCACTACTGTTCCTCCAAAGCTACCAGTACCCAATTCTGCACACTCTTCCTCCTTTTCCCTATTGAAATCCAAAATCATTGAGCCGCTCTATGTCTAACTCTTTCCTTTCCCGATTCAAACTGTGCAATTCCTCACGTTGCTCCCTCTTCCAATCAACAGAATCCTGAGACTCCTGCATGGTGTAAACTAATCATCACTTCTTGATTTACCACATCTTTTCTCCTCCATCACCTTGAGCTTTAACTAGCATTTCCATTTTTCCACAGCTGGTATCACGGCACCATCACCCGAATGGAGGCAGAGTCTCGTCTACAGGCCTGCAAGGAGGCCAGTTACCTGGTACGAAACAGCGAGTCAGGAAACAGCAAATATTCTCTGGCCTTAAAGTAAGTATTCGGGAAGCTTTGTACTGGGCATCAGAGGGTCGTACCTGAAATATGTTACAACAGGAATTAAACAGAGTTGTTGTCTGAGCCTCATTCCCGAGGCTGTACTTGTTGACAATAACAAAGCATTGTTGTGATTGGCCGTCCCTCGATTCGAGGATGCCGTCTACTCAGGGTCATGAGTTTTTGCCATGGCTGTTCAGGTGACTGAGCAGGCCGATTCTGAACTCGCAGCTCTTTGGGCACGCGGGGCAGGATTTACTTCTTTTTCCTTCTTTGCCACTGCTCTACCACATCATGAAATGGGTTGGGACTGAAAAATTGATGGTAGAAGCAGGATGTCAGAAAAAGAGACAGGAGCATGGGAATCAGGAGTTTGGATGGGGCAGAGGCAGGGGTAATTTTCTAGGAATATGACGCAAGTTGTGGGGATGGGGTAAGGTGAGAGAAGGGTTAGATGAAAGGGTCCACACTGCCCAACACCAACACCTGAATTGGATGAGACGATGAAGGAAAGTTGACCTGAAGTACCGTGTTGAGTCTCATGATTTTGCCATCTTTCAGATGTGACCCCATAGCACAGAAACAGGCCATTCAGCCCATCAAATCTATATCTGTAATTTTGTCCATATGAACCATCTAGTCTATTTCCCATACCCATTACTGTCCAAGTCCTTAACCTTCTCAGCTCTAGTAAAACCACCCTAACGTCTCAAGTTTTTCTTTAAATGAATTCTCGGAATGTGAGTGTCACTGGCAAACCCAGCACTTAACATCTGGCCCTATTTGACCTGGTGGGCCCTTTTTGAACTGTTTCAGTCCATGTGGTGAAGGTGAGGGGTTTGATAGAATTGAGTGGCTCGCTCGGCCACTTCAGAGGGCAGTTAAGAGTCAACCATGCTCGTGCAGGGTCTAGACCCACATGTAGGCAGAGACAGCAGGTTTTCTTCTGTATAGAACGTTAGTGTAGCAGTGAGTTTCGTGACAATCCAGTAGCTTCCGAGTCACTTAATAAAACCATTTTCCTATTTCCAGATTTTAAAAAGAACTATATTGAAATTCCCTAAAATAATAAAATAATAATCTAGGTCTCTAGATTACTAGTCTAATAATTTTCTTTATAACTCTATGCCCCTCTTCCCTTGTAACAGCCCACTGAATCAATGCTGCTCATTTTCCATTGTTTTCATATCCTTGGTATCATGACCAAAGTTGTAGAGTATGCCAACACTGGCATAAGGTCCTGTATAACGTCAACATTACCTCCAAACTTTTGCATTCTATTTGTCTAGGTAAAACGAAGGGATCCATTGCCATTTTTAATTACCTTATTCAGTCATTAGTGGTAACATCACAAGTCAACTAACTAATGCTCAGCCTCTGCAGAGGTTCCTATGAATAAGGATCTGAGATTTCAACAAGGCTTTTGGTTTTCATACAAAAATAGACAGAATCACTGAATGAGATCCGAAAACAACCATAAAAATCCCACACACGGAACTTGACTTATTCAGTGCCCACAAATTAATGTTTTCATTATGGGTGTAAATCAATGTTCCACCAGATGTCCAATCTTTAACCAGTGTTTGAGAGCACAGCTTGATGGTATTAAGCGGTGTCCATCAAAAGCTCTCTCTCAGATACTTCCAGCTGATCCCAGCAGTTGGATGCTACAGTGACATTGGTTTTAGCTTAGAGTGAGGAAAATAATCAGCCCTGCCTGTTTCTTTTCATCTACTAATTCCTGATGGGGAGCAGAGAGAGGGAGAAAGAGTCAAGTGAAGTTCAGATCAGGGAAACCTGTGATGCTCCTCCTGCAGACACTCACTTCAGTTCATGCATAAAGACTGGCCATTTGAATGAAGTATGTGTGGTGCCTGTGGTGCCTATAACCCTTACAGCATAGATCAGTTGGGCTGAGTGGCCTATTTCTGTGCTGCGCAGTCTTCAGTACTGGGGGGAAGGGTGACTTGGGGATGAGTAACAAAAGGCAAATGAGAGGTGACCTTTTTGAACCATAGAGGATTCTGAGGGGCCTTGACAGGTTAAATGCTGAGAGGATCTATCCCATCGTGGGGAATCTTGAACAAGGGGCACAGTTTAAAAATAAGGATCTCCCATTTAAGATGGTGATGAGGAGGAATTTCTTCTCTCAGAGGATCGTTAATTTTTGGAATTCTCTTCCACAGGAAGCAGTGGAGACTGGGTCACTGACTATTTTGAAGGTTGAGTAAGACAGATTTATGATCGACAATGGAGTCAAGGGTTATGGGGGCAGAAAAATAGAGTTAAGGCCACAGTTATCTTGTCGAATGGTGCAGCAGGCTTAAGGAGCTGAATTCCTATTTCTGATGATTTTATGGTCTCTTGATGATACTGATACTTTCTCCTGTGATTTGTCTACTCTGTACAGAACCAGCCAAGGATGTGTTCACATCATTCTGGCCCAGACAAAAGACAATAAATATACACTGAATCAGAACAGCGCCCTCTTTGACAGTATTCCAGAGGTGGTGCATTACTATTGCAATGAAAAGCTTCCATTCAAGGATGCGGAACACATGACTCTCCTTTACCCTGTGCAGAATAAACAGCAATAATTTGTGCAACTGCTCGTCTGTACAACCTGATGGCGAGACAATAGTCCATAAAAAAGACACCCACAGCGGCCTCCCAGTCAACTCCAACCAACAGACAAGGAGGACATAGAGAGAGAGAGAAACCGTAGCTGGAGAACACTCAACAGCAGCCTTCCCAACCAACTCCACCTGACAGAAAGAGAGAGAGATAGGGAGGATGCAGCCAGATATTGCACATGGCAGTAGTAATATGCATGACAGACAGCTTCCAAACCAACTGACAGGTACGAGAAGAGACAGCATAGCCACAAATCGCACACTATAGCCGGGCCTCCAGACCAGCAGAAGTGAGCGGCTGGGAGGACACCAACAGACTTAATCTTCTGACAAAATAGTGGAAGGAGAAAGAATATAATCACAAAATAGCACATCTTCAAGCCCAGGGACAAACAGTATAGAAACACATGAAGAAATGTGCTGGAATTGAATAAGAAATGAACTGGGTGCTTGGGTGGCGCATACTTAAGTTTCATCCTGGGACCTGGTTTTAAATTCAGCCCAGGATGATGGGATGAAAATCTCTTTGTTCTGTTGACCAAATGTGACGTGAGTCTACAGTACCCTTAACCTAACTCCTTGGTTCTCATTAAATTGGCAATTTCACTCAGAGGCCACAGCACAGTTGAAGTGGAGAGTGGGAAAATGGTACATTGATACAAAAAGGGCCGGTATGCTGATAGTGGGTTCAGGCACATTGTGCAAACTGTGTAAAAGGAGCTCTGCGTTCAACCTGTGCTGTATCTGTCCTGGGAGTGTTTGATGGGGACAGTGTAGAAGGAGCTTTACTCTGTATCTAACCCTGTGCTGTACCTGTCCTGGGAGTGTTTGATGGGGTCAGCGTAGAGGGAGCTTTACTCTGTATCTAACCCTGTGCACCACCTGCCCTGGAAGTGTTTGATGGGGACAGTGTAGAGGGAGCTTTACTCTGTATCTAACCCCATGCACCACCTGCCCCGGGAGTGTTTGACGGGACAGTGTGGAGGGAGCTTTACTCTATATCTAACCCCATGCTGTTCCTGTCTTGGGGGTGTTTGATGGAGACTGTAGAGGGAGCTTTACTCTGTATCAAACTGTGTTGTATCTGCCCTGGGAGTGTTTGATGGGGACAGTGTAAAGGGAGCTTTACTCTATATCTAACTGTGCTGTACCTGTCCTGGGAGTGTTTGATGGGGACAGTGTAGAGGGAGCTTTACTCTGTATCTAACCCCGTGCTGTACCTGCCCTGGGAGTAAATGATGGGGACAGTGTAGAGGGAGCTTTACTCTGTATCTAACCCCGTGCTGTACCTGTCCTGGGAGTGTTTGATGGGGACAGTGTAGAGGGAGCTTTACTCTGTATGTAATTTGTGCTGGGAGTGCTTGATGCTTTCGCTGAGAAGGAACCTCATTTCCCAGCAACAGCAACTCTCACTATAATCAGCAAAAAAAATATAAATAAACAACTAACTTGCCACTTGACAACAGTTGCTAGATTTCACTGTGCAAAGTGTTTTGAGGTATTTCACAAAGTAAGGAGCGAGATTAATACAAGTATTATCTTGTTCCTGATGTCTGCTACTCACCTGGAACAACAGGTTGTATTTAAGTAGTCCCTTTAACATACTGCAATGTCCCAGGGTGCTTCACTCGAGGGTTAGCAACTTTTGACACTCCAAAGTTTGTTTTTCTTTATTAAAAAAAATACAAACTCTTGGTCTTATTGTTTACTTCTTTTGCTGGTGGAATATTATAGGCCGTAAAAAATGACGAGTTGTCATCATTGAATTGTCCTAAATTGTTCAAAAAATATACGTTTAATTAAAACACTTAACAAATGGAGAGAGTTTGAATTTTCTTGTTTAAAATACAATGCCTCCAGAGATGTGAGATAAATTATTAAACGTTGGCCTATTAATTTTTCCACCTCCTTCTGAATACTGAGGCCAATTCTAGCATCCTGATGTCCAGTCTGAAATTAGATAATGCAACAGAGACACAAAATTGAACCTGGGATCTTCTGTTCCATAAGCAATGGTTACAGCACAGAAGGAGCCTAAACAGCCCTTCATGCTTGTGCCGGTTCTCTGCAAGGTCCACTCGCATAATCATACTCCCTGACTTTTCCCCATAGCACTGTAATTTTTTTTCTTTAGAAAATTATCCAATTCTATTTTGCATGCCTCTATTGAATCTGCCTTCACCACACTCCAGATCCTAACCACTCACTGTATAAAAATGTTTTTCCTGATGTTGCTGTTGCTTCTTTTGCCCATCACATTAAAGTGATTTCCTCTGGTTCTCGATCCTTCTGCCAACGGGAAAAACTTTCTCCCTATCTACTCTGTCCAGACCCTAATGAATATGATACCCTTGGCTCAGCTGAGCATTGTGATCATTTGCAAAACTCTCCTCCCCACCATAAAATTTGAACCATAAAACATTGCAGCACAGAAACAGAAGTTTGAACCCATCAAGCCTGCACTTCACATAAGCCACCTAGTCTCAACCAACTCTTCTGCTGATTCCCCCTACCCAAGAACACAAGAAATAGGAGTAGGAGTGGACCATATGGCCTGTCAAGCCTGCTCCACCATTCTATACGATCATGGCTGACCTTGGGCTTCACCTCCACTTCTCTGCCTGTTCCCTGTATCCCTCGATTCCCTGAGAGACCAAAAATCTGTGTATCCCAACTGTAAATGTATTCAACGATGGCGCATCCACACCCTTCTGGGGCAGGGAATTCCAAAGATTCAAGACCCTTTGAGTAAAGTAGTTGCTCCTCATCTCAGTCCTAAGTGACCGGCCCCTTATCCTGAGACTGAGCCCCGGTGTTTTAGACTCCCTGACAACGGAAACAGTCTCTCAGCATCCGCCCTATCAAACCCCTGCAAATCTTTTATGCTTCAATCAGATCACCTCTCATTCTTTTAAACTCCAGAGAATGTGGACCCATTTGCTCAGTCTTTGATCATAGGACAACCCCCTCACCCCAGGGACCAATTTGGTGAACCTTCACTGTACCGCCTCCAATGCAAATATATCTTATACATGTGGAGACCAAAACCCATTTTTGTTTGCCTCTTTTTTCAAGCAAATCTTTTCTGGAAGCACTCATAAACTTGGTCTATCAACAAGCTGTGACAGAGAATTTCACATTCTAACTGTCTTCTATGTCATCAAATTTCTAATCTCCACTTTCAAGGTGGAGTTTATGGAACGTAGAGGAAGGGTGGAGGAGAGGGCTACTGGAGTTATCAAACCTGGAGGTAACAAAGACAAGGAGGATGGAGTATAGAAGTAGGGAAATCTTGTTTCAACTGTACAGGGCATTGGTGAGACCACACCTAGAACACCTTGTGTTCAGCTTTGGTGACCATTACTTGCATTGGAAGCAGTACAGAGAAGGTTCAAGAAGGTCATTCCTGGGATTAGTGGTTTGTCTTATGAGGAAAGGTTGAGCAGATTTGGCCTATACTCATTGGAGTTTAGAAGAATGAGAGGTGATCTTACTGAAATATAAGATTCTGAAGAGACTTGACAGGGTAGATGCTGAGAGAATGTTTCCTCCCATGGGGAAATCTAGGACTAGGGCGAACAGTTTCAAAATAAAGGGTCTCCCATTTAATACGGGGATGAGGAGGAATTTCTTCTGTCAGAGAGTCATTAGTGTTGGAATTTTTTTTGCCAGCAAGCAGTGGAGGCTGGGTCATTGAATATATTTGGCTGAGTTAAACAGATCTTTGATGACAAGGGAGTCCAGGGTTATGGGGGACATGCAGGGAGGTGGAGTTGAGGCCACAATCAAATCAGCCATGATCTTCTTGAATAATTGAGTGGTTTTGAGGAGGATGAATGAGCCACTCCTGCTCCTAATTCGTGTTTTCTGATGCCTGAGAATTCAGCTGCAGAGCGTCTAAGGTAGAGCACATGCAGAGGCAGAAGTCTTTGTGATGGAGAGGTTATGGAGTTGGAAGTTCACCTCAGGATCGAACAGGGCACCAAGGTTCTGGTTCAACCTGAAAACTGGCTGGGGAGGTGGCTTGGAATCAGTGACAAGGAGGTAAAGACTGTGGGTAGGGGTCAAAGATGATGGGTTCAATCTTCCAGCATTGAGCTGGAGGAAGTTAAGCCTCATCCATGACTGACAGCGTAGACACAATCAGGTCCAAAAGGGATAGAGCTTTCTGGCATAAATCTCATTCATGGAATTACATCAGATTTACAACTTAGAAACATCAACATATGTGGGGAAGGTCAAAAACATCCTCACCTCCAGTGAAAATATTTTTAAGTTTTCAAATCTGTAAACCTCAGTCCAACTGTGGCTAATTAAGCTCAAGGTGTCAGTGGCAGAGGTTGTGAGTTCAAGTCACACTTGAGCACAGAATCCAGGCTGGAACACCAGTGCAGCACTGAGGGAGTATAAGTTGAAAAGTGTTGTCTTTCAGGTGAGGCATTAAACGGAGGTCCTATCTGCCCGCATAGGTGGATGTAAAAGATATTGACATACTATTTCAATATTTAACCCTCAACAAAAACAGATTATCTGGTGATGTTCACGTTATTGTTTATGGGATCTTGGTGTGAGCAAAATGAATGTCTTGTTTCATACAATAGTGACAACACTTCAAAAAAGTACTTAACTGAATAAGGGGCAGGCCACTTAAGACGAGAATGAGGAGGAATTTCTTCACTCAGAGGGCGGTGAATGTTTGGAATTCTCTACCCCAGAGGGCTGTGGAGGCTCAGTCATCGAGTATGTTCAAGACGGAGATCGAAAGATTTCTATATATTAAAGATATTAAGGGATATGGGGAAAGCGTGGGAAAATGGAGTTGAAGGAGATCAGCTATGTTGAATGACAGGGCAGACCCGAGAGGCTGAATGGTCTATTCCTGCTCCTATGCTCATTGGCTGTAAAGTGTTTTGGGATGTCCTAATGTCTTGAAAGGTGCTTTGCACACGGTGATTGTTGTCTCCTTGCATCTATATTTTAGGGGGTCTGCTTCTGCGGCTATCTTTAATGGCTTTAGGTTAAGGCAAAACAAAAACAGAATTACCTGGAAAAACTCAGCAGGTCTGGCAGCATCGGCGGAGAAGAAAAGAGTTGACGTTTCGAGTCCTCATGACCCTTTGACAGAACTTGAGTTTGAGTCCAAGAAAGAGTTGAAATATAAGCTGGTTTAAGGTGTGTGTGTGGGGGGCGGAGAGATAGAGAGACAGAGAGGTGGAGGGGTGGGGTGGTGTGGTTGTAGGGACAAGCAAGCAGTGATAGAAGCAGATCATCAAAAGATGTCAACGACAATAGTACAATAGAACACATAGGTGTTAAAGTTAAAGTTGGTGATATTATCTAAACGAATGTGCTAATTAAGAATGGATGGTAGGGCACTCAAGGTATAGCTCTAGTGGGGTTTTTTTTTTATTTTTTTTTATAATGGAAATAGGTGGGAAAAGGAAAATCTTTATAATTTATTGGAAAAAAAAAGGGAAGGGGGACACAGAAAGGGGGTGGGGATGGGGGAGGGAGCTCACGACCTAAAGTTGTTGAATTCAATATTCAGTCCGGAAGGTTAAGGCAGCCTATGTTAAGACTGCTTCCTCCTTGCAGGTAGTGCCTGTGTTGGTAATGGTTCTATGATGTCATGGTTATCACATTCACTTCACATGAAAATGGTCCCCCGGTTCGAAACTCGGTGGAAACATTATTAAAACCAGAGCAAAATGGAATTAACTTTAGCTGCGGTCATTGTGACAGGCTAAGTAAGATTGCATGCTCATCTCATTGGGCTGTGTGGAGGCATGTTACCAACTGAAGGATTTATAGATTGAAAAGGCTACTGAAAACCTTACCACCCAGAGGCTAAACGGTTAGTCAAGTGCTACAGCTGTGTACTTTGGTCAAAATGAATGAAGATTCAGGGGCTGCTTTAGAATCCTTAGTTATTACAAGCTTTTTAATATCTTTTTTTATTCATTCATGGGATGTGGGCATCGCTGGCTGGGCCAGCATTTATTGCCCATTCATAATTGCCCTTGAGAAGGTAGTGAGCTGCCTTCTTAAACCGCTGCAGTCCACGTGGTGTAGGTATAGTGCTGTTACGGAGGGAGTTCCAGGATTTTTACCCAGTGACAGTGAAGGAACGGCCGATGTATTTCCAAGTCAGGATGGTGAGTGGCTTGGAAGGGAACCTCCAAGTGGTGGTGTTCCCAGGTGGTGGTGTTCCCATGTGTCTGCTGCCCTTTCCCTTCTAGATGGAAGTGGTCGTGGATTTGGAAGGTGCTGTCTAAGGAGCCTTGGTGAATTCCTGCAGCTCATCTTGTAGATAGTACACACACTGCTGCCACTATGCCTCAGTGGTGGAGGGCGCGAATGTTTGTGGTTGGGTGCCAATCAAGTGGGCTGCTTTGTCCTGGATGGTTTTGAGCTTCTTGAGTGTTGTTGGAGCTGCACTCCTCCAGGCAAGTGGAGAATATTCCATCACAATCCTGACTGCATGATTCCTAGCCTCTGACCTGCTCTTGTAGCCACAGTATTTATATGGCTAGTCCAGTTCAGTTTCTGGTCAACGGTAACCCCCCAGGATGTTGATAGTGGGGCATTCAGATATGGTAATGTCAGTGAACATCAAGGGGCGACTGTTGGATTCTCTTTTGTTGGAGATGTTCATTGCCTGACACCTGTGTGGCACGAATGTTACTTGCCACTTGTCAACCCAAGCCAGGATATTGTCCAGGTCTTGCTGCATTTGGACATGGACTGCTTCAGTACCTGAGGAGTCACGAATGGTGCTGAACATTGTGCAATCGTCAGCAAATATCCCCACTTCTGACCTTATGACGGGAGGAAAATCATTGATGAAGCAGCTGAAGATGGTTGGGCCGAGGACACTACCCTGAGGAACTCCTGCAGTGATGTCCTGGAGCTGAGATGACTGATCTCCAACAACCACAAACATCTACCTTTGTGCTAGGTATGACTCCAAACAATGGAGAGGTTTCCCTCTGATTCCCATTGACTCCTGTTTTGCTAGGGCTCCTTGAGGCCACACTCGGTCAAATGCTGCCTTCATATCAAGGGCAGTCACTCCCACCTCACCCCACCTCACTCCACCTCTAGAGTTCAGCTCTTTTGTCCATGCTTGAACCAAGGCACTGAGTGGCCCTGGCAGAACCCAAACTTAGTGTCGATGAGCAAGTTTTTGCTGAGCAAGTGCTAATTGATAGCCCTGTTGATGTCCCCTTCCATCACTTTACTGATGATCGAGAGTAGACTGACGGGGCAACAATTGGCTGGGTTGGATTTGTCCTGCTCTTTGTGTCCAAGGCATACCTGGGCAATTTTCCACATAGCCGGGTAGATGCCAGTGTTGTAGCTGCACTGGAACAACTGGGGTGCCACAAATTCTGGAGCACAAATCTTCAATACAGTTGCTGGAATATTATCAGGGCCCATTGCCTTTGCAGCATCCAGTGCCTTCAACCATTTCTTGATATCATGTGGAGTGAATTGAATTGGCTGAAGACTGGTATCTGCGTTCCTTGTCCAGATCCTTCTGGAGGAGGATCATCCACTTGGCACTTCTGGCTGAAGATTGTAGCAAATGCTTCAGCCTTATCTTTTGCACTGATGTGCTGGGCTCCCCCATCATTGAGGATGAGGATATTTGTGGAGCCTCCTCCTCCAGTTAGTTGTTTATAATTGTCCACCACCATTCATGACTGGATGTGGCAGGATTGCAGAGTTTAGATCTGATCTGTTGGTCGTAGAATCACTTAGCTTTGTCTATCGCTTGCTGCTTATGCTGTTTGGCAAGATCGTAGTCCTGTGTTGTAACTTCACCTGGCTGACACCTAATTTTTAGGTATGCTTGGCGCTGCTCCTGGCATCCCCTCCTGCACTCTTCATTGAACTAGGATTTCTCCCCTGGTAGAGTGGGGTATATGCTGGGCCATGAGGTTACAGATTGTGGTTGAGTACAATTCTGCTGCTGCTGATGGCCTATAGTGCCATGTGGATTCCCATTCTGAGTTCCTAGATCTGTTTGAAATCTATCCCATTTAACACGGTGGTAGTGCCACACAACACGATGGAGGGCATCCTCAATGTGAAGGCAGGGCTTTTCCTCCACAAGGACCTTGCGATGGTCACTGCTACCGATACTGTCATGGACAAATGGATCTGCAGCAGGCAGGTTTGCGATGTCAACCACATGGCTGTGGATCTAGAATCACATGTAGGCCAAACTGGGTAAGGAAGGCAAATTTCTTTCCCCTTGATTGAACCAGATAGGTTTTTACAACAAAAGCAAAATACTGCGGATACTGGAAATCTGAAACAAAAGAAAAATTGCAGGAAAAACTCAGCAGGTCTGGCAGCATTCGAGCACAGATGCTGCCAGACCTGCTGATTTTTTTCCAGCAATTTTTGTTTTGGGTTTTTACAACAATCAGTGGTGGTTTCAGAGTCACTATTATAGAGGCTTTTCAATTCCAGATTTATTTCGTGAATTTAAATTCCACCAGCTGCTATGGCAGACTGGTCAAGAAAGTAAGAGCCCATAGGATCCAAGGCAAAGTGGCATGTTGTTTCCAAAGTTAGCTAAGAGGCAGAAAGCAGAGGGATGTTTCTGTGACTGGAAGTCTGTTTCCAGTGGGGTTCCGCAGGGCTTGGTGCTGGGGCCCTTGCTGTTTGTGGTGTACATAAGTGATTTGGACTTAAGTGTAGGAGATATGATCAAGAAGTTCGAGGATGATACGAAAATTGGTAGGGTGGTAAATAGTGAAGAGGACAGCCGTAAGCTGCAGGAGGATATCAATGGACTGGTCAGATGGGCAGAGCAGAGGTGAATGGAGTTCAGCCCAGAAAAGTGTGAGGTAATGCACTTGCGGAGGGCTCACAAGGCACTATGAGTGGTAGGACCCTGGAAAGTACTGAAGATCAGAGGGACCTTGGTGTGCATATCCATTTACCCCTGAAGGTAGCAGGGAAGATAGATAAGGTGGTTAAGAAGGCATATGGGATACTTGCCTTTATTAGCTGAGGCATAGAATACAAGGGCAGGGAGGTTATGCTGGAACTGTATAAAACACTGGTTAGGCCACAACTGGAGTACTGCGTGCAGTTCTGGTCACCACATTATAGGAGGGATGTGATTGCACTGGGGAGGGTGCAGAGGAAATTTACCAGAATGCTGCCTGGGCTGGAGGCTATGAAGAAAGATTGGATAGGCTGGGGTGATGGTTGAGGGGTGTTTTTGTGACTGGATGCCTTTGTCCAGTGGGGTTCCACAGCGATCGGTGTTGGGTCCCTTGCTGTTTGTGGTAAATATAAATGATTTAGACTTGAATGTAGGAAGGTTGATCAGTAAGTTTGCAGATGACACGAAAATTGGTGGGGTGGTAAATAGTGAGGAGGTGAGCCTTAGATTACGAGAGGATATAGACGGGCTGGTCAGATGGGCTGATCAGTGGCAAATGGAATTTAATCCGGATAAGTGTGAGGTGATGCACTGGGGCAGGACAAACAAGGCACGGGAATACATGATGAATGGTAGGACCCTGGGAAGTACTGAAGGTCAGAGGGACCTTGGTGTGCATGTCCACTGGTCCCTTAAGGTAGCAGGACAGGTAGATAAGGTGGTTAAGAAGGCATATGGGATACTTGCCTTTATTAGCCAAGGCATAGAGTTTAAGAGCAGGGAGGTTATGTTGGAATTGTATAAAATGCTGGTTAGGCCACAGCTAGAGTATTGCGTGCAGTTCTGGAATCCACATTATAGGAAGGATGTGATTGCACTAGAGAGAGTGCAGAGGAGATTTACCAGGATGTTGCCTGGGCTGGAGAGTTTTAGTTATGAGGAGAGATTGGATAGACTGGGGTTATTTTCCCTGGAGCAGAGGAGATTAAGGGGGGGACATAATTGAGGTGTATAAAATTATGAGGGGCATAGATAGGGTAGACAGGAAGGAACTTTTCCCCTTGGTGGAGGGATCAATAGCTAGGGGGCGTAGATTTAAGGTAAGGGGCAGGAGGTATAGAGGGGATGTGAGGAAGAATTTTTTCACCCAGAGGGTGGTGGGAATCTGGAACTCGCTGCCTGAAAGGGTGGTAGAGGCAGAAACCCTCATAACATTTAAGAAGTATTTGGATGTGCACCTGCAATGCCATGACATACAAGGCTATGGGCCTAGTGATGGAAAATGGGATTAGAATTGTTAGGTACTTGTTTGACAGGCACAGACTCAATGGGCCAAAGGGCCTTTTTCTGTGTTGTAGACCTCTCTGACTCTACATTCGTATTAAATGCAAACAAAACAGTATGAACTCAAAAATAAAAATACCTGGAAAAACTCAGCAGGTCTGACAGCATCAGGAGAGGAATATAGCTAACGTTTCGAGTCCGTATGACTCTTCAACAGAGCTAAGAAAAAATATAAGAGAGGTGAAATATAAGCTGGTTTAAGGGGGGGGGCGCTGGGACAAGTAGAGCTGGATAGAGGGCCAGTGATAGGGCCACTCTGCTCTCATGCCCACATGTCTGTCCTTGGTCTGCTGCAATGTTCCAGTGAAGCTCAGCACAAACTGGAGGAACAGCACCTCATCTTCCGACTAGGCACTTTACAGCCTTCCGGACTGAATATTGAGTTCAACAATTTTAGATCATGAACTCTCTCCTCCATCCCCACCCCCTTTCCGATCCTCCTTTTTTCCAATAATTTATATAGACTTTTCTTTTCCCACCTATTTCCATTATTTTTAAATGTATTTCCATCCAATTTTTTATCTGTACCTTTTAGCCTACTTTGATCCCTTCCCCCCACCCCACCCCCATAGGGCTATCTGTACCTTGCTCGTCCTGCTTTCTACTCTTAATGAGCCCATTAGCACAATACTTAGCTAATATCACCACCATCAATGCCTCTTTTGTCCTTTTGTCTATGACATCTTTTGGCAATCTCCACCTATCACTGGCCCTCTATCCAGCTCTACATGTCTCACCCACCCACCCCCCCTTAAACCAGTTTATATTTCAGGGTGTTGAAGGGTCATGGAGGACTCGAAACGTCAACTCTTTTCTTCTCCGCCGATGCTGCCAGACCTGCTGAGTTTTTCCAGGTAATTCTGTTTTTGTTTTTTATATTTCACCTCTATTCTATTTTTCCTTAGTTCTGTTGAAGAGTCATTCGGACTCGAAAGGTTAACTGTGTTCCTCCCCGCAGATGCTGTTGGACCGGCTGAGTTTTTTCAGGTACTTTTATTTTTGTTTTGGATTTCCAGCATCCGCAGTTTTTTTCCTTTTATCTCAGTGATAGGTGGAGATTGCCAAAAGATGTCATAGACAAAAGGACAAAGAGGTGTTGAAGGTGGTGATATTAACTAAGAAATGTGCTAATGGGGACATAAAGGGTAGAAAGCAGGACGAGCAAGGGACAGATAGCCCTAGTGGGGGTAGAGTTCCAGGATGAACTCTAATTGCTGTTAAAATTAAATGAAAATTGTGTTTTCTTAAGAAGAAGCTGTATGACTAATGGTTAAACTGGAGGGCAATGGAAGAGGCAGGACTTGAACGTGCCAGAGACCAAACTTGGCCTTTGATCACCAAATTCAACTCCTTACTTCCGGCGGATGATTGACAGGTGGCAAGACCACACAGAGCACGCCGGCGTGTATTCGACCGACCAATCGGAAGCGGGTATCCAGCCTGTGGGCGGGACTATGGCCGCCGGGCGTAGTTTTCTCTGGTTGCGGGGGCGGGGGCAAAGCAATTCCAGAAATAGTTTTTTTTTCCCCCCTTGTGCGGAGGGTATCCGATGTGGAGTATAAATAAAGTCAACGAAGCTGAAGGCAGTGCCTGATAAGAGACGGAAAAAGCAGACAGAAGTTTGGCGATTAACGGCCGCCGGCTTGATTGACAGCGGGACGGGCCAATCACAGAAGGCCAAGCGGAGAGCGGCGCCATGACGGACAGCAGGTCAACCAATCATAAACCGGAATGGATGGAGGGGGGGGGCTAGACATAAGCCTGCGGCCTTCAATTCGACCCCCTGACTGCGGGAAAGGGGGGGGTTAAAAAAAACACGATTTTGGAAACCGAGTGCGTCGGCAATTAACGGAGGGGGGGGAAAAGATTTCCCAGTGAAGGGCTGTAGTTTTTTTTTCAGTTCCGGAAGGACGATGTAATAATTGCGGGAAGGGAGACGGGCGAGCGCGTTAGACACCCCTAAAAAAAAGAGCCAAGTCGGAGCAAAGGCCAAAAACTTCCTTGACTACGGCAGGTGGGTGGGCGGGGCTTCCAGGGTCATCACGTGATGCCCAGCCAATGGGAGCCCGCGGCCGTCTGATGGACACGAGGCGCAGCCAATCACCGCCGAGGAGGGCGGGAGGTGGGCCTTCCGAGGGCAGCAGTAGTGGTGGAGGTGGGGGGGGGGGGGAGGCTGAAATTTTATTTTTAAATAAACAGGAAGCGCCTGGGAGGAAAAGATGGAGAAAAGTGGTTGAAGAGAAAATGTCCCAGGTCTAAAGTTTAATTTATTTCATATCCGCACATCTATATTTTTTTTTAATTGAATGGTTTTTATCTAATATGTACACATTGACGTTTTTATTTAAATGCTCTGTCGGCTTGAAGTTGGACGTTGGATGTGAACAGGCCTCAGGGCCAGGCAGTCACCTGACTGGGAAGCAGAGGCCAAGGTGGCTCCTCAATGAGTCAGGGGGTGGAGGAGGGCAGAGAGAGAGGGAGGGGGAGAAAAATAAAAGGGAAATGTGGGGAAGAAGGTTGACAAACATGAGGTTGGGGCAGGGGGGGATGGGGAACCCTGAAATATCCCTTAAAAAAAATGAGGGGAAAATGTATCCCCCCGCCCCCCCCCCCCCAAAAAAAAACCCCTCATCTCCTTATTGACCAGTCCCCTCCTCTGGAACGTTCTGCCAGGGCGGACACCTGCCCCCACCACCCTGCCGAGGGTTGGCGGCCAACCTGGGTGACCGGTTGGCGTCGATTTGGTTCTTGCCCTGCTGGGAGGGTTGGTAGTGGCGCGCGGACGCTGCCCCTTGCCTCTTCCATGGGGCGCAAGAATACGGCAGGAATTAGGGCTGAATTTCCTTGTTAGGGACAAGGCTGGATTGAAGACCGGAGCGGGAAAGCGAGTGCGATATGTTAGAAGGTTGGGTGGATGGGGAAGGGAAAGTGGGGTTTCAAGGTTGGCATTTTTTTCCTTAGTGAGCAGATTCCCAATCTGGTAAAAGAGCAGTATTCCAGGAACGCCAAGGTGTTGGTAGTTGGTGGAGTGGGCTTGCATCTGGCATTGAAGTAGACAGAACACTTTCTTGAGTCGTAGGGTGGGAAGTTAAATTGGAGATTTATTATTTTTGGATTGCAGTTTGTGGCCATTGTATTGCAGTCATTGTATGTTCACTGGGGGTCCTTGAGTTTTGTGTTGTGTACAAATGAAAGAAAAAGACGTGAATTTCTGTTGCGCCTTTTGCAACCTCGGGATGTTCCTAACCCTCATACCATGTCCTGTTCAGCCATCACTCCACTATTAATCACTGACCTACATTGGCTCTTGCTCTGGCAACATCTTGAATTTTAAAATGATCATCTTGTATTGAAACTCCTCTATGTCCTTGCTGTTCCCTATCTCTGTAATCTTTTCCAGTCCTTCAACCCTCCAATTCTAGCCTCTTGCGCATCCCTGATTACCATCATTCCATTACACTAGCGGCTGTGCCTTCAGCTGCCTGGGTGGCAAGCTTGGAAATTCCCTCCCTAAACTTTTCCATGCCTTCTCCTTTAGGACATTCCTTAACACCTACCTATTTTAGTCACCTGTCCTAATATGCATACAAACATATGAATTAGAAGTAGGAGTAGGTCATTTGGCCCCTCGAGCCTGCTCCATCATTCAAAAAGATCATGGCTGATCTGATTGTGGCCTCAACTCCACATTCCGCCTACCCCTGATAACCTTTGACTCCCTTGATAGTCAAGAATCTACCTATCTCTGCCTTAAAAAATATTCATTGACCCAGCCTCCCCACTGATCTCTAGAGAAGAGAGTGCCAAAGATTCGTGACCCTCTGAAAAAAATTCTTCCCATCACTGTGTTAAGTGGGAGACCCCTTATTTTTAAACTATGTGCCCTAGTTCTAGGCTCTCCCACAAGGGGAAACATCCTTTCAGCATCCACCCTGTTTCAATAAGATCACCTCTCAATCTTTTAAATCCAATAGATACAGGCCCAGCCTGTCCAACCTTTCTTTGTATTTTTGTTTGATCCTGTGAAGCACTGTGGAATGTTTTTGCTGTTTTTAAGATGTTACATAAATGCAAGCTTGTGTCCCAAAGCCTTTCACACCCAGTGAAATACTTTAGAAATGTAGCCACTGTTGTGATGTAGGGAATGTGGCAGCCAATTTGTGCACAGCAAGCTCCCACCAACTGAAATGTGGTAATGAACAGATGATATGTTTTAAGGATGTTGGTTAAGGGATAAGCATTGGCCAGGAAGCACGTTGGGGAGAACTCCCTGTTGTTCTCTGAACAAAGTCTCTTGGGAATCTTATACGTCCACCAGAGGGGTCAGACTGGACCTTAGTTTAACATCTCATCCAAAAGACTCAGCGCTGACACTGGGAAAGCCGGTCTGACTTTTGTGCTCATGTCTCTGGGGCAGAAGTTGAACCCACAATCTTCTGACTCCGAGGGGAGAGGGTGCTACCTGCAGGAAGCCCATCAGATGAATGGCGTTGTGATACATACAAGGTGCACAACAACTTGATAAAGGGGCGTCTGAATCAGTGAAAGAAATATCCCACCCCTGATTACCGGCTAGCTCTGTGGGTGCGTAGACCTGGGCCGGAGGATGGGAGTCGAGCTCAGCTGTGATACCCGCCAGTGTTCATGCCCAGATCCGATGGCGGAGTGCCTTTGGGGTGAGGAGCTGGGTTTAATAAGCACCCATGGAACCTGGGCCCCAGCAGATCTTCAGCAGAAGCAGCGAGCAAAAGGAAAACAGAGATTAAAAGCCAGCCAAGCTTTGTGTAAGTGTTGCAAGGATGATATTGGAATTGAGAGGGTAGAACTGTCCAGAAAGATTGAATTGGTTTTAAGACAGTGAGGTGATCTGATGGAGGACTTTAACATTATAAAAGGGGTTTGATAAGGTAGACGTTTAAAAAAAAAAGTTTCCATTTATGGCCGAGACCATTAACTAGGTGTCCATAAATATTAGACAGTCACTAATAAGTCCAGTAGGAAATTCAGTAGAAACTTCTTTATCCAGAGAGTGGGGAGCATATGGTTTGAGGTGAATACCATAGATACATTTAAGGGGGAAAACTGGATAAACACGGGGGAGAAAGCCTTAGAAAGATACGTTGATGCGGGGGCGGGGGGGGTGGGGGGGGGCTGCGCGGAGAGGCTCCTGCAAAGGCCAGTTGGGCCAAATGGCCTATTTCCATGCTGTAAATTTTATGTAATTCTATGGATGAGATTAATTCCTGCATTTGAGATTTAAAAACCTCACCAGGCAATTTTTGGAGACCTGTAAACAGCGTATTCCAGCAGGCCTGGTTTCATTTTCTGTGCTGAACTGGGATTCCTGGCAATGGAGTGTTTTGAGTGGAGGAATTGGGGTGGTGGGAATTGGTTGGAGGAAGGCAGTTGGAGGACTGAGAAGAGACCAGATGTGTCTCCACAGGGAAGGATATGAAGAACCCTGCCTTATTGCAAGTGCTTTTTAGAAGCAAATGCATCACTTGCGTCCACCTGAACAGGCTGACGGGGCCTAGGCTGTTAATACCTCGACCAAAGGTCGGCACCTCAGACAGTGCAGCACTCTGTTTTGTTCTGGGTTGTCAGCTCTGGGGTGCATTTGGGATGGCTTTCCAGCACATACCCTGTTGACTCAGGATGTAGAATGCTCGCCTGTATTCCCAGGTTAATAGGATTTCTGTTCCCTGTCAGCTGGTTCGGGGAAAGTGGAGGGTGGCGCGTGCTCTTTATTTGGGACCTGTACGAGCCTGGGAGTCACTTTATCCAAAATGTAGGAGATTGCGAGACAGCAAAGTTGTGCCTCTGTGTAACTGGATCACGCTGAGGAGTCAAAAAACGTGCCAAAAGGCGTCACACAACGGATTACTTAAACTACAGTCACTGTTGTAACACGCCCGCCATTTAAACTCAGCAAGCTCCCAGTGAATCAAATGATCAATTACCTGTTTCTGTTTTTTTTCTGTGGCATTGATTGGAAGGGAGTTGTTGGGCCAGGACACCAGGTGGGTGGGAAGAGGAGGTGAGGTGGTGGGAGGGGGAAAGTACTCTGCTTTTCCAAAAGTGCCGTGCAATCTTTTACCTGCACCCTGACCGGCCGGGCCTCAGTTCAATGTCTCATCCCATTGTCCTGCTGCTTGAGTTCAGCCGTAACCGTCTGTGTGAACCACTCTGGGGCGTGCGGTTTGGAAAACAAGTGAAATCTGTCAGTGGGATCTTGCTGTGCCCAGCTAGCTCACTGCACTTGCCCACGTAACCACAGTGACTACATTTCTAAAGTCGCTTTGGGACATCCCGAGGATTCGGAACCTAAAAACACGTACGACAAGCTGCCTGTCTATCACCCCCTACACCTCAACCCCCTCCCACGGCACCTTCCCATGCAACCGCAGAAGGTGCCACACCTGCCCCTTCACTTCCCCCTTCCTCAACCGTCCAAGGGCCCAAACTCTCCTTTCAAGTGAAGCAGCATTTCACTTGCACTTCCCTCAATTTAGTCTACTGCATTCGCTGCTCCCAATGCGGTTTCCTCTACATTGGAGAGACCAAACGCAGACTGGGTGACCGCTTTGCAGAACACCTTCGGTCTGTCCACAAGCATGACCCAGACCCCCCTGTCACTTGCCATTTCAACACACCGCCCTGCTCTCATGCCCACATGTCCGTCCTTTGCTTGCTGCAGTGTTCCAGTGAAGCTCAACGCAAACTGGAGGAACAGCACCTCATCTTCCAACTAGGCATTTTATAGTCTTCCGGACTGAATATTGAGTTCAACAGCTTTAGCTCATGAACTCTTTCCTCCATCCCCACCCTCTTTCCGATCCTCCTTTTCCAATAATTTATATAGATTTTTCTTTTCCCACCTATTGCCATTATTTTTAAATGTATTTCCATCCAATATTTTATCTCTACCTTTTAGCCTATTTCAATCCCCCCCCCACCACCCCACCCTCACTAGGGCTATCTGTTCCTTGCTCGTCCTGCTTTCTACCCTTAATGTCCCCATTAGCACATTTCTTTGATAATATCACCACCATCAACACCTCTTTTGTCTATGACATCCTTTGGCAATCTCCACCTATCACTGGCCCTCTATCCAGCTCTTCTTGTCCCACCCCCCCCCCCCCTTAAACCAGTTTATATTTCACCTCTTTTCTATTTTTCCTTAGTTCTGATGAAGAGTCATTCGGAGTGAAAGGTTAACTGTGTTGCTCTCCGCAGATGCTGTCAGACCTGCTGAGTTTTTCCAGGTATTTTTGTTTTTGCCTGTCTTGACTATTTTGAAGAGGAGTTCTGTAGTGGCTACAGAAAGTTAATCTTCCTCTTTTTAAATTCACTAACATTTCTCCCTTGCTTTCAGGTGCAGATGTGACACCACATGCTGTATGGGGAGGGGGGACCTTGATGTACGATCCATGGACCTGAGGCTGTCTTGTTCCTTTCCGGCTTCCTGCATTGTCCAGGTCTCTCCACTATTCCCACAGGTACCATCTTGTTCCACCTGTATACGCTCCAACTTGGGGTTTACCTCTGAACCCTGCAGGCCTTTTAAACTCGAAAGCCATGTTCCTCTTGGATTTTGAGCAGTGAATGATTTGGTAGAGGAGCAGGTGAAGATTTGAAAGAGGAGAACTTGTTCAGACAGGGCGCAAGCGCAAGCCAGATCATCCCAAAGTGCTTCACAGTGAAGTATTTTTTGCAGTGTGGTTACTTGTAATGTAGGAAATGCAGCAGCCAATTTGCGCACAGCAAGCTCCCACAAACTGTAATGTGATAATGACCCATATCACCTGCTTTTAATGAGATTAGTTGAGAGATAAATATTGGCTCCAAGACACCGGAGCGTACCCTAATACAAAAACAAAATACTGCGGACACTGGAGACTTGAACTAAAAACAGAAAGTGCTGGAAAAACTCAGCAGGTCTAACAGCATCTGTGGAGAGAGCAACAGAGTAAGAGTTAACGTTTCAGGTTGGTGACCTTTCATCAGAACTTTAAATCTTCGACTCAAAATTACGTTCTCTCTCTTTCCCCCCTCTCTCTCTCTTCCCCCCCCCGTTCTCTCTCGCTCTCTCTCCCTCCCCGTGCGCTCTCTCTCTCTCTCTCTCCCCCCATCTCTCTCTCCCTCCCCTCTCTCTCTCTCTCTCCCTCTCCCCTCTCTCTCTCTCTCTCTCGATCCCCACCCCACCCCAGATCTCTCCCCCTCTCTCTTTCAATCTCCCCCCCTCTCTGTTTGTCTGTCTCTCTCTCTCTCTGATGGCACTACCAGTAGTTCAGCGCTCTCTCAATACTGGCACTTGGTGGTCAGCCTGTGGTTTGTGCCCAAATCTTTGGATTCGGCCATGCATTCTCAGTCTGCTGACTCGGAGGTGAGGGTGTCCACCAATTGAAACTTCACTGACACGCGACTGATCTCAATAAATCACTTGCCCTCTGGTGCGTCATTGGCGGCAGAGGGTATGAGAACAGCCCAGGATATAAAGGAAACCACCGAGAGGTGCATATCCTACCCCTCCTGGATCAGCCTGTGACACGCAGCACAGTAAATCTGATCTCTGGTTTGGAAAGCCATATTCTGTGTGTGGTTTAGCTCAGGAACTATAATCAAAGATGTTAGAGGTGGTCATAGTCAACTAAAAGAGGAAGCGGTAAGGGGAGTAAAGGAGCTCCTGAGTTTTGTTCTAACAGCTGGCTGTCTCCACTAAATTCCCATATTCTCCCTTTTTGTGTAAATGAGCATTGTTTTATTTATGTCTGAGACTCGGTACATTCTTGTGTATGTGTGTGTTGTGTGAGAGCGAGCAAGACACTGGTTTGCATTGTTTGTGCCGTGCACTATTGTGTGTCATCCTGTCGTGTACTTGTGCGAGGCGTACTGTGGAATTCCCCCTTGAACCCCCTCCCCCCGTCCCCCCTCCTCCTCCCTGTCCCTCTCCTGATTCTAATAGGCTTTGGTTTAGTTTCCTTTGTTTAAATCCTTTCAGTGAAGCATCCTGGGATGTTTCTCATCATTAAAGGTGGTATATGGCAGTAAACTGTTGGTGCGAGAGACGGTGCGTTGTATTGAGTGTGTGCGTGTGACTCTGGATTGTACTCTGAGCCTGTGTGTAAAGTGCATAGAATTCTCCTGCCCCTCCTAACGTGTACTGAGTGCCATTCACACATCACCCTCTTGTGCTCTCTGAATTATATTAGATCCCTGTCCAGCAATGCCTCAGTTTTAAAATCCTCACCCTTGTTTGCAAATCCCTTCTGAGGCCTCTCTCCTCCCTTACCCCTGTAATCTCTCTGAGATCTCTGCGCTCCTCCAATTCTGGCCTCTTGAACATCCTCCGATTTCCATCGCTGCGCCATTACCGACCTTGCCTTCAGCTGCCTGGGGACCTAAGCTCTGGAATTGCCTCTGTAAACCACTCGTCCATCTTTCCTTTAAGACGTTTCTTAAAGCTCGGTCAAAGAGGCAGCTTTTAAGTCACCTGTCCTCATATCTCCTTATGGTGTCAAATTTTGATTGATTAGATGGGAGCAGGAGGAGGCCACTCAGCCCCTCGAGCCTGCTCTGACATTTAACTAGATAATGGCTGATCCTCTACCTCAACGCCATCTCCCTGTCAACTATTCCCATATCCCTTAATGTCATTGGTATCTAGAAATCTAATGACCTCTGCTTTGAACGTACTCAGTGACTGATCTTCCAAAGCCCTCTGGGGTAGAGAATTCCAAAGGTTCACCACCCTCTGACTGAAGAAATTCCTGCTCCATCTCGTGCCTAAATGGCCTAGCTCTTATTCTGAAACTGTGTCCGCTGGTTTAGACCACCCGCCGCCCAAACAACTAGGGGGAACATCCTTCCTGCATCTGCCTTGTCACCCTGTAAGAACTTAGTGCAATTCAATGAGAGAGCCTTTCATTCTTCTAAACTTTAGAGAATACAGGCCCAGTCGCCTCATTCTTTCCTCATAGGACAATCCTGCCATCCCCAGGATTAGCCTGGTGAGCCTTCGCTGCACTCCCTCTATGGTCAGTGTTTCCTTCCTTAGCTAAGGAGACCAAAACTGTACACAATACTCCAGGTGTGGTCTCACCGAGGCCCTGTACAACTGCAGCAAGACTTCCTTATTCCTTTATTCAAATCCCCTTTCAATAAAGGCTAACATAACATTTGCCTTCCTAATTGTTTGTTGCACCTGCATGGTAGCTTTTCGTGACTTATGAACAAGAAAGTCCAGGTCCCTTTGGACATCAACACTTCCTAACCCCTAATATATAAAATAAAAACTGAAAATGCTGGAAAAACTCAGCAGGTCTGACTGCCTCTGTGGAGAGAGAAGCAGAGTTAACGTTTCGAGTCCATGTGGCTTTTCTTCAGATCTTTCCAATCTCTCGCCATTTAAGAAATACTCTGCATTTCTGTTTCTCTGTGCCAAAATGGATAACCTCACATTTTTCTACATTATATTCCATCTGCCATGTTCTTACCCACTCACTAAGCTGTCTAAGATCCCGTTGAAGCCTTTTTGCATCCCCCTCACGAGTCATATTCTCACCCAGGCTTGTGTCATCAGCAAACTTGGAAATATTACAATTGGTCCCCACATCCAAATCATTGATATAGATTGTGAACAGCTGGGGCCCAAGCACTGATCCCTATGGTACCCTGCTAACCACATGCCTGTGGAGCACCTTGCAATGTTTTAATGCATTAAGGAATATACTAATGCATTGAAGGTGCTATAGAAATGCAGGTTGTTGTGTGCGGGTCAGGCGATGTATTATGGTGTCAAGGGTGGGCAGTGCAATGTGGCTGTGTACTGCTATCCCTTCACCATAGCAAGCCACTGTCCGATGGGATAGATTGAGGTGCAGCAGAGCATAATTCCAAACTCTGTGAGGTATGCAAGCAGAGAGAAGTTGTTAATTGAAGCTCTGCTGTCATTAGTAGTCTTTCGCTCTGCAGCTGGCACTGGATAACTTGCTTTCCCAGCTTCGTGAGACGTATGTGCTAGAACTATTTAAACCAGACTGACTGCAAGCTAACCCTGGCCTCAGACCAGTCCCCTGAAGTCAGGCTGAGTTCAGAGCACAGAATTGGCAGGGTTTCTGCTGTGAGACTAGTCAAGACTCCAGGCCTGCAGAATGTATTCCATCTGCTTGAGAGAAGGAGATGGGCCCTCGCTTTGACATCTCATTCAAAAGGCAGCCCCTCCGATAGTAAAGCGCTACCCTCAACACTGCCCCTCTGGCAGCGGGCTCTCCCCTGAGCTCCGGTGGGCACTCCCTTTGGCCTCGCCCCTCCGATGGGTGCTCCCCTCGGCCCCGCCTCTCCGGCGCCCCCTTCCCCCCTTGATTTTATGCTCAAGTATCCAGAGTGGGGTTTGAACCCACAACCTTCTGGCTGACATTTGCTGAAGCAGCACAGAATGGGAATTAACCCTGGGGATCTTTGGGCCTGTGCGGTTTTGACCGCAGGAGCCTCTCTCCATGTACTTGGGGAATGAGGGCAGGAGCTATTTGGGGGTGGGGATAGGGGCAGGCCAGGCCCGCATGCTGTGGTTTGATGGTGATGGCCCCTATGTTGGCTACCCCTGGGCATAATTTCCCCTGCGAGCGTGCTCGTGTGTCTCCGGTCCCGCTGGTGGTTTCTGCATCAGCCCAGTGATGGTTTGTGTTCAGGGTGGTCCAGGAAGGACGATGGTGGAGCTGTGACTGTCGGGGTTTACAGGGCAGTCTCGATAAGCATGAATACTCTCTCTTTGTGGAAACCCAGAATCCTACTTGCAGCTTGGGAAGCTGCCTCGGATTGTCCAGATGTTTTGAGAATAGGGAGGGGCAGACATCCCACTAACTGACTGAGACACGGAGGCTGCGTACCCTCATAAATTGTCCTTGGCACGCAGATTTTTGGCTGCTGCCCTGGTGCTTTTTCCTTCCCTACTGTTGAGGAACAGTGTGTTCAGACCGGTATCGTGTGAGAGTTAATGGTTTGCTTCTGTAGATTGTGAAAGGTAGGTAAGGTGCTGCTGTTATCGTTTCCCCCCACCCCACACACACACACACACACACACACACAAACACACCACCTCCCCCCCCCCCCCCGCCCCCCCCACCACCACCATCCCAAACCCCAAAACCACTGGTGAAGTGATTGGTTTTTAACCCTTCGCTGTCCAATCCTGCTTTGTGCTGCACAGCACACCCCCTTCCATACCCTGCCAGACTCTGCTGGCTATTCTGCATGGGAAATCGTATAGTTAATGGAAAGAAAAGTTGAGAGTTGTAAGCCAGTGTTTTAAAATGTCACCCATTTGACACAACAGTCAAGTTGCCCCCACTAAGCCTGACCTGCAAACCACCACTGTACATCCTGCCCTGATGTAACAGCATCACCATGACGTGTGATAGTGACTGACCTCTGGGGTAGCACAGGCCCCTTGTTCTGTGGGCCCCCGGGATGATGCTATCTCGTGTGAGGCATAATCGCCAGTGCGGACCAGTTGGGCCAAATGGCCTGTTTCGGACTCTAAAATCCCGTGTAATCTATGTAAGATTGCTGTCCCTTCAACTCAATGTCATTTGTTTACTGGCACAGAACTGCAGGTTGAGGGAATTACATCAGAGGTCCCCACTGACAGGCAGACAGCAGCCAGCTCTGTGCTGGTTAGCGATGCTTTCCTTGTTGGGTCGGGATGTTTGCTGTTCAGTGAGTGCTTGATGTTGCATTTGTGGACACATGAGGCAGTGATTTTCTGTTGTTGTTTCAAGCCTCTTTCTGGGTCACTGTGCCATTCCACCCCCCCCCCACTTCCCTCCGTATGCACCCTCCTTTTAGGGTGGCAAGAGGGAGACAGAACTGGATTTTCCTGTGTCCCCTTCTCGAAGTAGTGGGCTTCAATGAACAGCGTTGCTGTATTCTCAGATCTCCAGAGTGGGAATGCTTTTTACACAGTGTCCTATCACATCTTCAGGATGTACCAGATCACTTCACGGCCAATGGATTGGCTTGAAGCGCAGCAACCGTTATGAGCACAGCAAGATCCTGCAGACATTGTTGATGCCCATTCGATCTGTTTTTTTTAATGGCAGCAGTGGCAAAGGGAGGAATCTTAGAGCCAGGATCACGGGAAAACCCCTTGCTCCAATAGGGGCCTCGAGATGGTTAGCATTCACCTGGGCAGTGCCTCAGTTTAAATCCCCATCCAGAGGTCCAACAATGCGGTACTTCCTCGTGCCGGACCCTGAATTGTGGGCTCAGGTCTTTGGAGTGGGGCTTGAACCAGTGACCTTCTGTCAGAGGCACGAGTGCTACCCACTGAGACCCTGGCTGACAACAGGAAGGACTAAGGACCGCTGGTGCATGCTACCTAATCGAGCAGATGTTGAGCTAGGTGCTCAGTGGGTTAAAGTTAATTATTGTTTTGGTTGATGTGCAGCTTTCTGTGGAATGTTTTTGAAGTCTTGAACCTTCACATGTTCCAGTTTGATTTCAAAGCTGCAGCCTTGGGCTTTGCAGTGTTTGCTCTGTCCCTTGTGCTCTTGCCTTGCCTTTCAGCTTTTTTAAAAAAAAAACAGGGTTAGCATTTTTCTAAATGTTTCTCTCCCTTCTAGTTTTTTAAATTTATTCTTTCACGGGATGTGGGCGTCACTGTCCGGGCCCAGCATTTATTGCCCATCCCTAATTGCCCCTGGAGAAGGTGGTGGTGAGCTGCCTCCTTGAACTGGTAAATCCACCGTTAGGGAGGGAGTTCCAGGATTTTGACCCAGCGGCAGTGAAGGAATGGCCGATATATTTTGAAATCAGGATGGTGAGTGACTTGGAGGGGAACTTGCAGGTGGCGGTGTTCCCATGCAGCTGCTGCCCTTGTCCTTCTTGATGGTGGAGGTTACCGGTTTGAAAGCAGCTGTTGAAGGAGCCTTGGTGAGTTGCTGCAGTGCATCTTGTAGATGGTACACACACTGCTGCTACTGTGCGTCGGTGGTGGCGGGAGTGGATGTTAAAGGTGGTGGATGGGGGCCAATCAAGCGGGGCTGCTTTGTCCTGGATGGTGTTGAGCTTCCTGAGTGTTATTGGAGCTGCACTCATCCAGGCAATGGGGAGTATTCCGTCATGCTCCTGACTTATGCCATGCAGATGGTGAACAGGCTTTAGGGAGTCAGGTGGTGAGTTACTCGTCGCAGGGCTCCTAGCCTCTGACATGCTCTTGTATCCACAGTACATATATGGC
Source organism: Carcharodon carcharias (assembly GCF_017639515.1). Classification (NCBI taxonomy): domain Eukaryota; kingdom Metazoa; phylum Chordata; class Chondrichthyes; order Lamniformes; family Lamnidae; genus Carcharodon; species Carcharodon carcharias. Next base: position 7,471,360 of record NC_054502.1, read on the forward strand.
TAGTCCAGTTCAGTTTCTGGTCAATGGTAACCTGCAGGATGTTGATAGTAGGGGATTCAGTGATGATAATGCCATTGAATGTCAGGGGGTGATCATTGCCTGGCATTTGTGTGGCACAAATGTTACTTACCATTAAGCCTGGATGTTGTCCAGTCTTGCTGCAGATGTGCACAGATTGATTCTGTTTCTGAAGAACCACGAATGGTGCTGAACATTGTGCAATCATCAACGAACATCCCCACTTCTGACCTTATGATAGAGGGAAGTTCATTGATGAAACAGCTGAAGATGGTTGGGTCAAGTCCTACCCTGAGGAACTCCTGCAGTGATGTCCCATGACTGAAATGATTCTAGTTTTCCAACTCCACTGCCTGGCCCCTCACCTCCCTGCATCTTCACAGATGAGATGTTAAACCAAGATCCTGTCTGCCCTCTCACCTGGACATAAGAGATCCCATGACATCCTGGAGAAGAGTGGGGCGAGGGTGAGTTCTCCCTGGTGTCCTATGGCCAATATTTATCCCTTAATTAGCACCACTTAAAAAAGAAACACATGATCTGGGTCATTTTCACATTGCTGTTTGTGGGACCTTGCTGTACGCAAAACGTCTGCCACTTTTCAATGCTACAACAGTGACCACACTTCAGAAGTGCTTCATGAACTATAAAGTACTTTGGGATGTCTTGAGGTTGTGAAAGGCTGGGAAGGGAGAGAGAAACTTACACCTCTAAAGTGCATTTCACAACCTCCGATGTCCCAAGGCGCTTTTGCAGCCAGTGAATTCCTCGTGGTGTGTAATCACTGCTGTCCTGTGGGGAAATCCTGCATTAGTTGGTGCTGCAGTCGCAGGTTGACCAGCTGTATTTTCTAACATGGACACCTGGGGGAAAGACTAGGCATCTGTAGGGATTTGACCAGCCGCCACCCTTTGCCATGTCCTCGGGTGTTGGATCTGTATGGCCTGCTGCAGGCCCAGCCGAGTAGGAGGCCTCGATTGTGTGTGTGTGTGTTTGATAGACCCTGCAAACATCAAGGAGCAAAGTTTGAATGGGGCAAGTGCATCAGCCCAATCTGAAGGAAGAACCGACCATAAAATCATATTAAGGGTACTGATTGGCGAAGGGGGTTTTTTTTATTCCAGCAAAAGACACCTGAAAAGGGGAACTGCTTTAAAAATGAACAAAACGTGCCAAAACTACTTTGCTAACTGTCTAAAAATATGCTGCTCGTGACTGTGCAACATGTAAGCTTGTGTTTCCTGTGTTTCTTAACACACTTCTATTAATGCAACAGCATTATTCAGAGAAAAAAAACTGCTATCGATCAGCCTGGAGAGTACAGTGCAAGGCAGGTAACGCTGACAGTGCTGCAGAAAGTATTAAGCTGCTGTGTGAATGCTGCGTATTTGCAGATGGTGAACGAGGACATTTTTGAATTTTGTTTTTAAACTTCCTTTCCCAGCCAGCTCTTGAATTGTTCACCAGGATTCTCCTTCACATGCTCCCTCTTGCTTCCTCCTCGCCCCTCGCTCTTAGGCACAGTCTGCTCCTAGAGCCCGTGCCGCTGGGTGACAGAGTTTGTAAAACGTGTTCCTAGACGTGACTTGTCATGCTTTTGATCTGTTTCTGTGGCCCCCCCCCCACCCCCAAAACCCCGAAGCAAGTGAAACCTTCTTCAGTAAGGTCCCTGCTGAGTGACCTTCCCTCCAACGAGATGTGTTTTTTTGAATCCTGGGTCTGTGGTGGTGGGAGCCTAGGTAAAATCTTTCTCAATTAGTTTCTGTAACTTTGCAAAGCGGTCATTCTGTTGCTGTGAGGGGTGACAGTCTAATATCTGAATACTCCAGTGCTAATGATGATAATGGTACAGCCAGGGGCCTGGCATTGCCAAAGGTGGGGGCTCACATAGGAGCAGACGGGGTGTGCGCATGGAAGGGTGTGGGGTTTGTGTAGGTCGTCGATGGTGTTCGGGAGTTAATGAGGCCGAACTTAGAATAATACAGGACAGAAGGAGGCCGTTCGGCCCAGTGCACTTCTGCCAGCCGTGTGAAAGAGCAATCTGATTAATCCCACCCTGCCCCCGCCCCTCACTCCTCGCTCTTTTCCCCCATAGTCCTGCAGGAACAGCCCTGCCCAACCCGTCCATTGCTGCGTTTCCTTTCCCATACCTTTCCCAGTAGCTCAGCTAAGATTGCCAGACGAGCCTGAATCCAATTCCTGTCAGCCTCTTAGATGCCACTCCGTTTGGTTTAGATATTCCATTACGCCTCAATTAACTTGTGCAAGTAATGAATCAAAGAATAATGCAGCACAGGAGGCCATTCAACCCATTGTGCCTGTGCTGACTCTTTGAAGGAGCTATCCAGTTAAGTCCCACTGACTCTGCCTTTTCCATGGACATGTACAGTTTTTCTTCCTTCATAAGGATTTATCCAATTCCCCTTAGAAAGTTCCTCTTGAATTTGCTCCCCCCCCCTGTCCTTTCAGGCAATGCGTTCCAGATCACAACAACCTTGTGTAAAAACAGAAAATCTCCTTATCTCGTCTCTTGTTCTTTTACTGATTCTCTTCAATCTGTGTCCCTCTGGTTACTGACCCTCCTGCCAGTGGAAACAGTTCCTCCTTGTTTACTTTATCCAAACCCTATCGTAAGTTTGTGTCAACACATGACCACTTTCTAGACGATAGGGTGGCTGGTGGTCGCTGAATAGAGATCAAACTCATGATGCCCACAAGCAGCCTAGGGTTGCTGATACCAATGGTGGGGGGGTGGGGTGGTGTGATCATAACACTGGTTGTGTTTGCTGTTAATTCAGACAGGCTGGATAGTTTGCATTCTTTCTGGGGAATTGGCATGTTGCTGTCGGGACCACCCCCGTCTCAGTCAGCAAACCTTCTGCCCCATTCATGATGATGTATAATTAGTACGGAGCTGTGTTTACCTGGTCTGTACCTTTAAGACCATTTCAGGGGTCCTCCCGGCTGGGAGGTGCTGGGTCTATAATCTAGGAAATTAAAGGGAGACTTGCATTTCTGTAGCACCTTTCATGATCTCTGTATCAATGCACTTTACAACCAATGAAGTACCTTATGAAGCTAAGTCAAGTTGTAATGTAGGGTAAAACAGCAGCCATTTGGAGCACATCAGGCTCCTCCTGATTTCAACTGAGGGATAAATATTGACCAGAACAGAGTAGAGAACTTCCCCGCTCTTGGAAACAATGCTATGCAGTTATTTAAACCCAAGGGGGCAGGCAACCATCAATTTAAGTCTCATCTATGAGATGGCATCTTGGATAGTGCAGCACTCCCTTAATACTTCACCGGGAGTGTCAGCTTGAATAATGTGCTCAAGTGTCTCAAGTGGAACTTGAGCCCAAAGCCTTCTGACTTCAAGACGAGGAGCACGCTCACTGAGCCACGGCTGAGTTGGGATGAGGTTTGCAAAACATTCTGGAAATAGGAGTCATAACTTAATTAGGTTCGATCTTTTATACGATGCCCCCAGTTGTGGGGGAGACCAGAGTTAGGGGCCATCAATATAAGACGGTCACTAACAAATCCAGCCAGGAATTCAGGAGAAACTTCTTTATCCAGAGACTGGGGCGAATGTGCGACTCGCTCCCACAGGGAGTGCTCAAGGTGAATAGCACAGATGCATTGAAGGGGGAAGCTGGATAAACACACGAAGGAGAAAGGAATAGAAGGATATGCTGGTCGGGTGAACAGTGAATGGGAGGAGGCTTGTGTGGAGCGTAAACGCCAGCACGGAGCAGAGGGGCCGAATAGCCCGTTTCTGTGCTGGGAACACTATTTAATTCTTCGTCCTGCAAACACTAGGAAGTGATCAAACAAGAGGTGGTTAGAGTATAGACTGGACTTATTCCCACGGGAAGAAATGGTCGTGTAGCATAAACTGGGGGTTCCTTCGTCTGAGTAGAGAAATGAAAACTGAAATGAGACTTCCAGGAGGCGTGTGACATGTCTCCAGCCAGTAAGATGAAGTGGAATAAAGAGGGGAAGCTGAAAAGGAGATTGGGGAGGTTGAGAGATTGAGGGTCTGAAAACAGACAGAGAAATGGGAAGGGATTGCACAAATCCAAAAATGGTTGAAGATAAATAATGGTTGATGATATAGGAATATCCTGTCGCGGATGAAGGAATAGTGGAGTTACAAATGAGTATTCTCTCATGGTTTTCACAGCAGAGTGTGGATAGTTAGAAATGAAAGGCAGTTTCAATAATAACTTGCAAAAGGTAATTGGATAAAGCTGTAGGGAAAGACCAGGAGGAGTGCGGACTAAATGGATAGCTCCTTTAAAGAGCTAGAGCAGGCATGACGGGCTGAATAGTCTCCTGTGCTGTACGACAATGAGAAGAGATGTAACTACAGATAAATAAGTTGAAGTGAGAAAACTGGTTCTGATAACTGCACCCTTTAATGCTTCGGAAGGTGAGTCAATGAATAGCACAGCTGCGGAGACAATCTTTCAATCTTTAGCTATCTTTTACTGGATGGCCATGAGGCCGAGAGCTGTAGATAGCTCAGCCCAGGCCCCAACATGAAAGGAAGATTGTGACGCAGTTGAAAGTAGGCTGTCAAGCATGCGTGCAAAAGTTCAGATTCTGTCGAGATCTCCTCCCCATTGCAGCCTTCCCGCAAGGAGGAGATGGGGACCAGGTTTCGCAAGGCACGCCAAAGGAGCTCATCCCTCGTTTCACCTCACTGACTGTGACGGCAAAGGTTGGCACCTTAACCTGTGGGTCTGGGTGCGTGTGTTTCCATTGCCCGTCGCTGCCTTCACCTCACCACTCTGCCACTGAAACGCTGGAGCAGGCTCGATTCCTGCATAGGATTCTGAAAGACTTTGCAGCACAGTCCCTATCGAGATGTGATTGTTTTGTTTCATTCCTCGCACTACTGTCTTCGGTTTGTTTTATTGAATGTACGTTTGGACGTTTAGGTACACGTGGGACCATGAAAAATATTGCTTTGACATTGTGCGTTTTTCCCCAGTTGCACTGGAACCCAACATGCCTGTACTTGTCTTTTTTTTTTGTATGACAGCAGACATTGATTTAGTTGTAACTGAAAAACCATGTATCTCGTTTTGAAAAAGGCAGCTGTATACTGACTGTTTCATCTGGCGGTGGTTGTGTCTTCGGCCTGACTGCCAGTTTTTATCCTCTGCTGAAGCCTTCTTCCAGGAATCAACATTTCACCCTCTCAACATGTCCTTCTACTCCTTTGCTCCTCAACTAGCTCACATAGTAGCGAGCTCCATACTCCCACCACTCTCAGGGTAATCAAGTTTCTTGAACTTCATACCCTCCCGTAACTGCTTTCCCATCATCACAGGCTTCTCAATCTCAAAATCCCTCGTCTTCGTCGGAAGACTCCACCTTTGCAACTGCTTTTGGGCTGGATCCCAACCCACATCCTCTCCCTTAATCTGGATTGCGGGCCTGTCTTTCCCCACTCCTCCGTCTCCAGGCAGTCCACATCCCATGCTCTGGAATTCTTTCCTGAAAGAAAGGCCCTTTTGATTCAGCTCTCCCAAAGCCGCCTCAAAACCACAGCAACTTGCATTTATGTAGCGCCTTTAGCGTGGAAAAACGCCCCGAGGTGTGTCTCAGGAGCGTCACACTGAGCTACATAAGGAAGCTGTTTGGACAGGTGACCAAAAGCTGAGTCAAAGAGATCAGCTTTAAGGGGTATCTTAAAGGAGGGGAGAGAGAGAGGGAGGGGCGGAGAGGTTTAGGGAATGAATTCCAGACTTCAGGTTCCAGGCAGCTGAAGACATGGCTGCCAGTGGCACAACAACGGAAATAGGGGGATGTGCAAGAGGCTGGAATTGGAGGAGTGCAGAATCCATCTGTTCGACCTTCTCTGCCTCTCCTAATGACTCCTTCTTGCCATCTAAATCCCATCCTTTCTTTATTTCTCCACGTTCCCACCCCCGTCCCAATTCCCCCAACCTTGGGCTATTTCTCTAATTGATCGGCTCTGAAATGTGTGACGTTTACCTGTTTTTATAATCGACATTGATTCGAGCTGATGGCGTGCTGTGGATCATCAGGTTGAATTACAACCTCGCACTCACTCCCAGCTAGTGTTTTCCCTTTCTGCGCCCCCCCCCCCCCCCCCCCCCCCCCCCTCTCCAACCAGGTTTACATCCCAAGCTCCAGTTACAACCTCTCCTGAAAGCGATGACTCATTCCTGGGATACAGTTGCTTTTGTGTGGCGCCTTTAACATCCCACAGGAGCGTGCATCAGTGAAAAATGTGACACTGAGCCATGCAAGGAGTTATCCAGACAAGGTGACCTGGGAACTTCGGTGACCTGGGCTGACCTCACTCAAGTGATCATTATTCGTGCTCAGCCAGAGGTGTGGGGTGTCACCAGCTGAGTCCATGACCGAGGCAGCTTCCAGCAAGTGTCACTGCATAGCTCTCAGGAGCGTGAATCCTTACTAATTGTTTTTGCTTCCTCCCCTCCTCACAAACCAAGCTGTAGGGAGTGTTGTGATTGGTTGCAGTGCCCTTTTTGAAAGCCAAACACACCTTTGCTCCTTCGCTGCAATTAATGTTAGAGAGGTGAGAGGCAACTTCCTTTGTGCAGACATCTCCCTCAGGAGCTCCTGAGCTCCCCTCCCCTGCCTCCACCGGCATTTTGCTCCTGCTGTTTGGAATATTATACCTGCAAATGTGAGGAGGGAGAGGGTAGGGGGGAAAAGAATTAAAAGGCGATTGCTGCCAGGATAAATGATGTCAGAGGCTGCAAAGCCAGTTTATGGATAAGTGTAGGGGTGTGAGGAAACTGTCAGGCAGCACTAAGCAAGGAGGAAGTGCAGTGTGAAGTCTGTGCCTCGTCTGAATGACAAGGAATAAACACTAAGAGCGGAATCTACTGCGTCACCCCAAGACTAGAGATGGATATTATAAAGAGTGAGTAAGACTTGGACAGGAGCGGGGAGAGGGTGGGGTGGGGTGGGATGGGGGGAATAATTTTATCACTGGTTTGCTGAGGGGAAACTCTTCAGCGTTCTCTCCTTTGCTGCCCTCCACTTTCTCTTAAGCTGCGTCTGCTGGGACCAGGAAGTAATGCACGCAAGGTATGAAGTGCAGCCAGTCCTGTACGAGAAGCTTTGAAAGGCTCTCCACAGGGGCTGTACAGTCAAGCGTAGTCTCGGCCATCCACGTGAAGTTCGCATTCCTGTGGCGGTCACACGACACGAGTGTCGCCCTGAAACCTCTGGCGCCTGGGAACCGCTGCCCTGATCACCACTTTGCTGATGGCTCCTTCACTGACCGCAGGGGTCCGTCGCAGCCTTTTATCGATCAGGCAGCTTTGCATGAAATTAAGCTGTGCAGTTCTGGAATAGGTGCAGAAGGCCTTGAGTTTTAATTGAGTTTGGTTTCTGAACTGACAGAAGTTCTATGATCCAGTGGAGTATCAGCAAAGCGTTTTAAGTTGTGGTTTTCATACAATCTTTCAAAATCCCAAATCATTTTAGAACCTAATGATTCCTGATCACACAAAAGCTTTTTGGAGCCTTGGCTTCCCAGAAAATCTCAATTTTTTTCACTGACTGTCTGGATTTCTGCACCCAGCGTCTGCACAAAACACTCCTAGCTACGGAGTAAAGCTCCCTCTACACTGTCCCCATCAAACACTCCCAGGACAGGTACAGCACGGGGTTAGATACAGAGTAAATCTCCCCCTACAGTATCTCCATCAAACACTCCCAGGACAGGTACAGCACGGGGTTAGATACAGAGTAAACTCCCTCTACACTGTCCCCATCAAACACTCCCAGGACAGGTACAGCACGGGGTTAGATACAGAGTAAAGTTCCCTCTACACTGTCCCCATCAAACACTCCCAGGACAGGTACAGCACGGGGTTAGATACAGAGTAAAGTTCCCTCTACACTGTCCCCATCAAACACTCCCAGGACAGGTACAGCACGGGGTTAGATACAGAGTAAATCTCCCTCTACACTGTCCCCATCAAACACTCCCAGGACAGGTACAGCACGGAGTTAGATACAGAGTAAAGTTCCCTCTACACTGTCCCCATCAAACACTCCCAGGACAGGTAAAGCACGGGGTTAGATACAGAGTAAAGCTCCCTCTACACCGTCCCCATCAAACACTCCCAGGACAGGTACAGCACGGGGTTAGATACAGAGTAAAGCTCCTTCTACACTGTCCCCATCAAACACTCCCAGGACAGGTATAGCACAGGGTTAGATGCAGAGTAAAGCTTCCTCTACACTGTCCCCATCAAACACTCCCAGGACAGGTACAGCACGGGGTTAGATACAGAGTAAAGCTGCCTCTACACTGTCCCCATCAAACACTCCCAGGACAGGTACAGCACGGGGTTAGATACAGAGTAAAGCTGCCTCTACACTGTCCCCATCAAACACTCCCAGGACAGGTACAGCACGGGGTTAGATACAGAGTAAATCTCCCTCTACACTGTCCGCATCAAACACTCCCAGGACAGGTACAGCACGGGGTTAGATACAGAGTAAAGCTCCCTCTACACTGTCCCCATCAAACACTCCCAGGACAGGTACAGCACGGGGTTAGATACAGAGTAAAGCTGCCTCTACACTGTCCCCATCAAACACTCCCAGGACAGGTACAGCACGGGGTTAGATGCAGAGTAAAGCTCCCTTTATACTGTCCCAACCTCAGAAGAGTAATATTATTACAATAAATTGACAAAACACTATGGTAGGGGGAAATGAGAGTACATTGAACCTGAGGCTGTCTGTAGGGGTGGTAATTTTGTTTAACTTCAAGAGCTCAGTAGAGTTGTAATCTCCTGTCTGGACTCTTGTTTTTCCAATCCGGGTTTTAATTGAGCCTTTTGTTCCCAAGCTGTTGAGAGATTTTATTGATGGCACTGGAAGTTTGTTCACTAGAACCTTTTGTTTCTTCCTTCTGCACTTTTGTTCTGACTGAGGGAGAAATATTGTGCCAGGATATCAAGGAGAGCTCCCATGTCACTGTTAGAAATAGTGGCCATGGGGTCTTTTATGCTCACCTGGGAGGGCAGGCGGGGCTTTGGGTTTAACGTCTCATCTGAGAGGCAGGGGAAAGGGAGGGGCCTCTGCCTTAAAAAGACAAACAACTGAGTGGCGCCTCAATCTAACAGTACGGCAAGATAGAAAAGGCACATCCGCCCATTTGTCTCATCCAGTCAGAATCCCAACGCTTCCCTGCTCCAGTGTAATGGCCACCTGCACAGACCCGGGTTTATTTCCTACCTGAAGGAGCATTACCCCAAGATCACATGCTCAAGTCCTGGAAGTTAGGCTGTGACCCAGAAACTACTGTGCGTGTGTTTGCGTGTGTGTGTGTGTGGGTGTGTGTGTGTGGGTGTGGTACTACAGACAAGGTTAGGATCTCTCTTATCAGCCAGGGAGCCATGAGCAAACTGGACCTGCATTGTGCTGTAAGAGGCAGAGATTGGAAGGTGTGAAGAAGGGGATCTTTTACTCAACCAGCTTTAAGACTTTGGTGCATCGATGAGGCAGTGAGCGCTGGAAGGGTTAAGACCAGAATTAATTAATGGCCAAGTTGTTAAACTGGGTTTGATTTATTAGTTACACAGTGTTCTAGGTCATTTGAAAAAATGGAAGGTATAATTCGAACTGCTTGGCTGAATCAGAGACAGGGGAGTGGGGAACAAGAAACAGTTGGGACTCTGAGACCGTGTGGCACAGTAGGTTAAAATGGTGTGTTTTTTATCAAGGCGTGAGATAGAGTGCAGCCTGAACTTGATTCATGAACCTCACCTTTCTTGGTGGGGGGAGACTGTTGGTGACACCAGCTCTGCAGGGCTTGTTCCGAGGTTACTAATCATAGTGTTTCCAAGGTAAAAATCTGCAGGCAGTGGAGTGAATAGGAGCTTGACCAGAAGACCACATCTTGGAGTATATCTGTCCCTGTGAGTTGGGTTAGAGAGGATGCTGGTGAAATGACTGCCTTTAATTACATTTCACAGGCAGAGATTCACAGTGGAAGGAAATTAAACCGATTCCTATGAACATACAGAAATGATGCGTGGGAAAAGACCATTAAGCCTCCCCGGGGACACACAGTATTATGATTAGGCACCATCTTACTCACTTTTTTCCCCCCACCCTCTCAGTCATGTAAATTCTTGGAAGAACACAAAAATCTCAGGTAAATCTACTCTGAGTAATTCCTCTCCACCTCCCCCCCGCCCCCTCCCCCAGTGGGTAGACATCTGTCCAGGACAGCACACGGACTGAGTGTTACCTATAACCACATTGACATTCTATGCTATATGGTCTCTGCTCCAAGTCAGGAACCAGCCCAACTCCCTCTTGAGGGTGAATAAAGAGTCAGCACCCATCGCACCAGCCAGCAGTGTACTTTAGAGATTCACGACTCTAACGGAAATGAAAAATCACCCCATGCCTGGTCGGTTTAAACTCTTGTCCCCTGGTCCTTGTCAATCTGTTAAACTGCAGTATTCCATCACTTAGGACGCTATGCAGCCCTTTTCGTTGTTTTATAAACAGGTCGCCTCTAATCCAATGCTGCTGTAAACAGACCCAGTTCTGCCTGGACCGACCACGGATCCTGCAAGGCCCACTGCACCAACCGCTGAGCGGGAAGACGGTGCTGATTCCAGCTCCGTCCCTGAGAGGATGCTGAATGGGAGAAAGCTCCTGTCATGAGGGAGAGACACCTGTACTTCTGTCACCTATCTGCAGCCGATTTGCCCTGTATCCTTGGCCTTTGGGAATAAAATCAGGCAGCCTTCGAGCCCCATTTCTCCTTTATTATTCTCACCTTTGTAACGCCAGAATTGGCCTGCTCAGCCTGTGCATTTCCCAGTGGCTCAGCCATTGATGCTCTGTTCCTCACGAACCTTTGCATAATTTTGTCTGACCAGACCTTACACAGACTTGAATCAGCAGAGAATCAATGCTAAACCTTTGAATGCTGGTTTAGGGTCTCAAGATTATTCACGCCCCATTCTCCTTGCCCCTCTAGGACCTCACGCAGCCAATTATCGGCAGAGGCAGGCGGTGGGTGTGTGCAACGAGGGTCTCGGAGCCTGGTCTGTGGCTGCCAGGTGATTGTCTTTATCCCTGGGGAGTGGGTGGGGAAGAACAAACTGGACAACGGGCCAGAATCATGCTTTCAGAAGCTTGTCGACAGCTTTGTTCCAATTTTATCCAGCAGGTCCTGCTACAAGTGCAGCGCTAAGTATGATGTGGCATGTCTTGATGAATTGTGAGAGTTGAGTAACTGATAACTGGGAGTGTATTATCCCCACGGCAGCTTAACGCAAGGCTGCCAGCGACCCCTGCAGTCTTTCATGCAGACGAGCCAGGCAAACCTTTTATCCTTGGAAGATTTCCTGGATCCGACAGTTCCCTGTGCAGCTCCAACAGTGTGTTTGCGCCTGCACGGGTGACCACCACCGCCCCCCCCCCCCCCACCACCACCACCACCACCACCACCAAGGATGAAGGCAGTTGTAAATCGATCCTACAATGCTACGCAGCACAGAAGGAGTCCATTCAGCCACCTCTTTTTTTTTAAAAAAAGCACCCACTCCCACCCCCGCCTCATCGTGTCGGCCCCCCCCCCCCCCCCATAGCTCTGCTGATTTATCCCCTTCGAGTATTTATCTGCTGGAAAGTTAATTCTTGAACCTGCTTCCACCGCCCTTTCGAGCAGCGTGTTCCGGATGGTAACAGCTCGTGTTTGCTTATTAAGCTCTCCCCAACCTCCCCTTCTCCCTTTGCCAATTATTTTAAAGGCTGCTGTACAAGTATGCAAATGCTGGCCACTGTGAGGCTGCCAGGGAAGCAGCATACTCCGAACCCATCTCCACCCCCTGATTTCTATCTCATCTGCTAGGAGGAAGACCGCAGGAAGCCAGTGAGGGTGAAAGCAATACTGTTGAGCATCTCTGGGCACCTTGACGACCCACCAACATAAACAGATGGTTTTGTTTTACCTATCCTAACCAATTTAAGATTGAGTTACACTGTTTGCTCCTGGAACGAATATCAACCATTATTGAAGTTAAACAGTGACGTTTTATTCCTTTCATTTGTATCTCTCCTTTCCCCCTCCCCAGTGTGGTCTTTTAGTGCAGGGGCAGGGCTTGCATTTAGGCCTGTGTTTAAACTGATCTGAACCAGTGGGATGTTAGAGTTATCGTCTTCACCCCCCCCCCCCCACACACACACACACACACACACACACACACACACACACAAACACCCCGGGTTAGGGAGGAGAAAATCGACCCGAGAGAACCTGCTGCTGATAGGCCATTCAGGGACCCTGGTGGGAAAACGCCTATGTGCGTCAATGTTGGTGGAGAATGAGATTGGGCTGGGCTACGAGGCCACACCCAGTCGAAGAGCCTGCGACACTCAAACACGGGGAATGACCTCATGGCCAGTGAGAGTCAGCACCTACAGGAGGGAGAGGGTAGTACTTTTCAAACCAGGACTATATACAGCGGTTTATTATTTTTTTTCTCTTTCCCCCCCCCCCCACCAGATTTAACTAGTCTTCCTATGATGGGCGATATGACGACTCCTGATTTTGATGACCTGTTGGCTGCCTTTGATATCCCCGACTTGGACCCGCAGGACACCATCGAGTCGGGCCAGGAGGAAGCCCCTTTGAAGCAGACCGCCATAGCGGCCAGCAAGGCGCCAGCCGCCGAGCTTGCCGTGACACTGCCAGATGAGCCAGTGGTCAGCGTGATCGTCAAGAACAGCGTCAGCCCCAAGCGCTGTGACCCCACCCCCGTCCACCACCAGGAAGCCCACCGCTTCGACGCCAGCCCGCTGCACAACGGCTTTGAGGCCGCCTCGATGCCCAGGTCGCCCAAGTTGGCGCCGCCAGCCGCCAACTGCGACAGCTGGCCAGGGAACCGGCCGAAGGCGGGCGCGGCCCGCGGAGGTAAAGAGCTAGAGGGGCTCCCTCCCTTCGATGCGTCTGGCTGCCCGCAAACCGTGGACGTCATGAAGGCCGAGGACCGGCCGAGCGAGGAGAAGGACCAAGAGGCTGGCTGCTTCTCCCCACAGTCCCCCCTCTTCCCCATTCCACCGGACTCCGAGGCCTTGAATTCCAGAATGCCAGACGAAGACGGCGAGGAAAAGTCGCCCGTGAGGTACTCCCAGAGATTCACGCTGGACGATGAGGACCAACGGAGGGCGGGCGGCAAAGCCAGATCCTCGTCGGAAGAGGAGGAGGAGGAGGAGGAGGAGGAGAAGCAATCGGATGTGGAATCGGAGGAGATGGAACAAAGCAGCGAGCCGGAAGGCAGCCTGCTTGAAGAGCCCGATGGGGCGAGGGACAACCCCAGCACCTACTCTGTCCCGATCTCTCCCGTGTCGCCGTGGCCAGACCCCAATCCAAACTCAAGTGTGACGGTGTCTGCCGATGTGAAGTCCCCCGACGGGACGGCTGAGATGCAGCCACAGAGCCCCCTCGAGTCCTCAACGTCCAAGGGGAGCCCAAAGGCGTTTCCATCGCCGCTGAGCCTCGGCAGGCAAGTTAAGAAGCAGCCTGATAGCCCTCAGAGCGTCTCCAGCAACGATGGCGACGACAGCAGCAGCAAGGAATCCTCCTCCACCAGCTCCTCCCGGCCCCTCAAGGTGCGCATCAAGACCATTAAAACCTCCAGCGGGGGCATCATGAGGACGGTGACACGAGTCTCGTCTGATTCCGAGCTGCAGAACAGCCGAGCCGTGGAGGACGGAGTGGTGCCGGGTGATGAGACCGAGCCGATGGAAGAAGGGGAAATGGGGGAGGAAGAAGGGGAAGAGGAGGAGGGAAGAAGTCTGCTTCTACCCAAGGAAGAGACGCAAGTCCCTGGCCCTACGCACACGGACAGCGCCGAGGTCGTCAGCCTTCAGCTGGGCAACGGCACTATCGTGAAAGGGACGGTCCTGCCGACTTCCACCTTCCAGAACGCCAGCACGGCCATGCTAATGGCGGCCAGCATTGCCCAGAAGGCCACGCTGGCTCCGGCGAAGGCAGTGGGCGGCGCGAAACCAGTCTCCAAAAGCGTCCACTTGGCCAGCCTGAACCTGGTGCCCCAGACTCTCTCCGTGGCAACCCCGGCCAAGGCCCTGGCCTTGGCACCCAAGTTTGTCACCACCGCCCCTGCCGGCGGCACCACCACCACCACCACCCTGCAGCTGGCCACCAAGTCGGCTCTGACAGCGCAGTCACAGAAGACCTCCCAGGCCGCCAATGGCTCCCCCGCGCCCCGCAGCCAAGCCGCCCCCCTGGTGGAGGCTTTCCACAAGCTGTTGAACGGGAAGAACCCGTTGCCGACCTACAAACCCAACCTCAACCCGCCGGCGGACAGCTGCTTGGCGCTGCCCCCCTCTGGTTACCGGTGTTTGGAGTGCGGCGACTCCTTCGCCCTGGAGAAGAGCCTGGCCCGGCACTACGACCGCCGCAGCATGAGGATCGACGTGACGTGCAACCACTGCGCCAAGAGGATCGTCTTCTTCAACCGCTGCAGCCTGATGCTGCACGCCCGCGAGCACAAGGACAAGGGGCTGGTCATGCAGTGCTCCAACCTGGTCATGAAGACCATCAGCCTGGACCAGATGATCGGCCAGCCCGATGTCGCCCCCGTGCTGCCGGGGGGGGGTGCGGCGGCGGCCGCCTCCGGCCAGGCTGGCATCTCCAAGGCCGGGGGGAAGAGCGCCGCGGCGGCAGACACGGCCCCCGCCCCCCACCAGAGCTCGCCGGTGATGCCCCTCTTCCCCGACCCAGCCCTCATCAACTGCGATAACTTCAACTGCACTGAGTGTGACCAGCAGTTCGCTGACCAGGTCGAGCTGGCCATGCACTTTCAAGTGGGGGCTCCAAACGCCGCTGCACAGGTGAGTCGGGGGGGGGGGTTGGCGAGGGGAATGGGGCATGGGGAGAGCGGCTATGTGTCCTACTTCCAGCCTCTTCCCTGCCTCGAATTTCTTGTTTGCGAAGGCTGTCTGTTGCAGCCATGTACATAACCGTTTGTCAACCTCCCTCCCCCCCCCCCAAACCTCTAAATCACATTGTATGTTCAGCGCAGAAACAGACCATTCGGCCCCTCTGTTCCATGCTGGTATTTATCCTTCACATAAGCCCTCCCCTCATCCCCTCTTCATCTCCCCCCATCAACATATCCTTCTATTCCTTTCTCCCTCGTGTACTCACCTTGACCACTCCCCGTGGGAGCGAGTCCCACATTCTCCCCACTCCCCGTGGGAGCGAGTCCCACATTCTCCCCACTCCCCGTGGGAGCGAGTCCCACATTCTCCCCGCTCCCTGTGGGAGCGAGTCCCACATTCTCCCCACTCCCCGTGGGAGCGAGTCCCACATTCTCCCCACTCCCCGTGGGAGCGAGTCCCACATTCTCCCCACTCCCCGTGGGAGCGAGTCCCACATTCTCCCCACTCCCCGTGGGAGCGAGTCCCACATTCTCCCCACTCCCCGTGGGAGCGAGTCCCACATTCTCCCCACTCCCCGCGGGAGCGAGTCCCACATTCTCCCCCACTCCCCGTGGGAGCGAGTCCCACATTCTCCCCACTCCCCGCGGGAGCGAGTCCCACATTCTCCCCACTCCCCGTGGGAGCGAGTCCCACATTCTCCCCACTCCCCGTGGGAGCGAGTCCCACATTCTCCCCCACTCCCCGTGGGAGCGAGTCCCACATTCTCCCCACTCCCCGCGGGAGCGAGTCCCACATTCTCCCCACTCCCCGCGGGAGCGAGTCCCACATTCTCCCCACTCCCCGTGGGAGCGAGTCCCACATTCTCCCCTCTCCCCGCAGGAGCGAGTCCCACATTCTCCCCACTCCCCGTGGGAGCGAGTCCCACATTCTCCCCACTCCCCGTGGGAGCGAGTCCCGCATTCTCCCCACTCCCCGTGGGAGCGAGTCCCTCATTCTCCCCACTCCCCGTGGGAGCGAGTCCCACATTCTCCCCACTCTCTATGGGAGCGAGTCCCACATTCTCCCCACTCCCCGTGGGAGCGAGTCCCACATTCTCCCCCACTCCCCGTGGGAGCGAGTCCCACATTCTCCCCACTCCCCGTGGGAGCGAGTCCCACATTCTCCCCACTCCCCGTGGGAGCGAGTCCCACATTCTCCCCACTCCCCGCGGGAGCGAGTCCCACATTCTCCCCACTCC
The DNA here is from genome assembly GCF_017639515.1 of Carcharodon carcharias. Classification (NCBI taxonomy): domain Eukaryota; kingdom Metazoa; phylum Chordata; class Chondrichthyes; order Lamniformes; family Lamnidae; genus Carcharodon; species Carcharodon carcharias. Next base: position 7,487,576 of record NC_054502.1, read on the forward strand.
CCGCGGGAGCGAGTCCCACATTCTCCCCACTCCCCGTGGGAGCGAGTCCCACATTCTCCCCACTCCCCGTGGGAGCGAGTCCCACATTCTCCCCACTCCCCGTGGGAGCGAGTCCCACATTCTCCCCACTCCCCGTGGGAGCGAGTCCCACATTCTCCCCACTCCCTGTGAGAGCGAGTCCCACATTCTCCCCACTCCCTGTGGGAGCGAGTCCCACATTCTCCCCACTCCCTGTGGGAGCGAGTCCCACATTCTCCCCACTCCCTGTGAGAGCGAGTCCCACATTCTCCCCACTCCCCGCGGGAGCGAGTCCCACATTCTCCCCACTCCCTGTGAGAGCGAGTCCCACATTCTCCCCACTCCCCGTGGGAGCGAGTCCCACATTCTCCCCACTCCCCGTGGGAGCGAGTCCCACATTCTCCCCACTCCCTGTGGGAGCGAGTCCCACATTCTCCCCACTCCCCGCGGGAGCGAGTCCCACATTCTCCCCACTCCCCGTGGGAGCGAGTCCCACATTCTCCCCACTCCCCGTGGGAGCGAGTCCCACATTCTCCCCACTCCCTGTGAGAGCGAGTCCCACATTCTCCCCACTCCCCGCGGGAGCGAGTCCCACATTCTCCCCACTCCCTGTGAGAGCGAGTCCCACATTCTCCCCACTCCCTGTGGGAGCGAGTCCCACATTCTCCCCACTCCCCGCGGGAGCGAGTCCCACATTCTCCCCACTCCCCGCGGGAGCGAGTCCCACATTCTCCCCACTCCCTGTGGGAGCGAGTCCCACATTCTCCCCGCTCCCCGCGGGAGCGAGTCCCACATTCTCCCCACTCCCCGTGGGAGCGAGTCCCACATTCTCCCCACTCCCCGCGGGAGCGAGTCCCACATTCTCCCCACTCCCCGTGGGAGCGAGTCCCACATTCTCCCCACTCCCCGTGGGAGCGAGTCCCACATTCTCCCCACTCCCCGTGGGAGCGAGTCCCACATTCTCCCCACTCCCCGCGGGAGCGAGTCCCACATTCTCCCCACTCCCCGCGGGAGCGAGTCCCACATTCTCCCCACTCCCCGTGGGAGCGAGTCCCACATTCTCCCCACTCCCAGTGGGAGCGAGTCCCACATTCTCCCCACTCCCAGTGGGAGCGAGTCCCACATTCTCCCCACTCCCAGTGGGAGCGAGTCCCACATTCTCCCCACTCCCAGTGGGAGCGAGTCCCACATTCTCCCCACTCCCCGTGGGAGCGAGTCCCACATTCTCCCCACTCCCAGTGGGAGCGAGTCCCACATTCTCCCCACTCCCCGTGGGAGCGAGTCCCACATTCTCCCCACTCCCCGCGGGAGCGAGTCCCACATTCTCCCCACTCCCCGTGGGAGCGAGTCCCACATTCTCCCCACTCCCCGTGGGAGCGAGTCCCACATTCTCCCCACTCCCCGTGGGAGCGAGTCCCACATTCTCCCCACTCCCCGTGGGAGCGAGTCCCACATTCTCCCCACTCCCCGCGGGAGCGAGTCCCACATTCTCCCCACTCCCCGTGGGAGCGAGTCCCACATTCTCCCCACTCCCCGTGGGAGCGAGTCCCACATTCTCCCCACTCCCCGTGGGAGCGAGTCCCACATTCTCCCCACTCCCTGTGAGAGCGAGTCCCACATTCTCCCCACTCCCTGTGGGAGCGAGTCCCACATTCTCCCCACTCCCTGTGGGAGCGAGTCCCACATTCTCCCCACTCCCTGTGAGAGCGAGTCCCACATTCTCCCCACTCCCCGCGGGAACGAGTCCCACATTCTCCCCACTCCCTGTGAGAGCGAGTCCCACATTCTCCCCACTCCCCGTGGGAGCGAGTCCCACATTCTCCCCGCTCCCCGCGGGAGCGAGTCCCACATTCTCCCCGCTCCCCGTGGGAGCGAGTCCCACATTCTCCCCACTCCCCGCGGGAGCGAGTCCCACATTCTCCCCGCTCCCCGCGGGAGCCATTCCCACATTCTCCCCACTCCCCGTGGGAGCGAGTCCCACATTCTCCCCACTCCCCGCGGGAGCGAGTCCCACATTCTCCCCACTCCCCGTGGGAGCGAGTCCCACATTCTCCCCACTCCCTGTGAGAGCGAGTCCCACATTCTCCCCACTCCCCGCGGGAGTGAGTCCCACATTCTCCCCACTCCCTGTGAGAGCGAGTCCCACATTCTCCCCACTCCCCGTGGGAGCGAGTCCCACATTCTCCCCACTCCCCGTGGGAGCGAGTCCCACATTCTCCCCACTCCCCGTGGGAGTGAGTCCCACATTCTCCCCACTCCCTGTGGGAGCGAGTCCCACATTCTCCCCGCGGGAGCGAGTCCCACATTCTCCCCACTCCCCGTGGGAGCGAGTCCCACATTCTCCCCACTCCCTGTGAGAGCGAGTCCCACATTCTCCCCACTCCCCGCGGGAGCGAGTCCCACATTCTCCCCACTCCCTGTGGGAGCGAGTCCCACATTCTCCCCGCTCCCCGCGGGAGCGAGTCCCACATTCTCCCCACTCCCCGTGGGAGCGAGTCCCACATTCTCCCCACTCCCCGCGGGAGCGAGTCCCACATTCTCCCCACTCCCCGTGGGAGCGAGTCCCACATTCTCCCCACTCCCCGTGGGAGCGAGTCCCACATTCTCCCCACTCCCCGTGGGAGCGAGTCCCACATTCTCCCCACTCCCCGTGGGAGCGAGTCCCACATTCTCCCCACTCCCCGCGGGAGCGAGTCCCACATTCTCCCCACTCCCCGCGGGAGCGAGTCCCACATTCTCCCCACTCCCCGTGGGAGCGAGTCCCACATTCTCCCCCCTCCCAGTGGGAGCGAGTCCCACATTCTCCCCACTCCCAGTGGGAGCGAGTCCCACATTCTCCCCACTCCCAGTGGGAGCGAGTCCCACATTCTCCCCACTCCCAGTGGGAGCGAGTCCCACATTCTCCCCACTCCCCGTGGGAGCGAGTCCCACATTCTCCCCACTCCCAGTGGGAGCGAGTCCCACATTCTCCCCACTCCCCGTGGGAGCGAGTCCCACATTCTCCCCACTCCCCGCGGGAGCGAGTCCCACATTCTCCCCACTCCCCGTGGGAGCGAGTCCCACATTCTCCCCACTCCCCGTGGGAGCGAGTCCCACATTCTCCCCACTCCCCGTGGGAGCGAGTCCCACATTCTCCCCACTCCCCGTGGGAGCGAGTCCCACATTCTCCCCACTCCCCGTGGGAGCGAGTCCCACATTCTCCCCACTCCCCGTGGGAGCGAGTCCCACATTCTCCCCACTCCCCGTGGGAGCGAGTCCCACATTCTCCCCACTCCCCGTGGGAGCGAGTCCCACATTCTCCCCACTCCCTGTGAGAGCGAGTCCCACATTCTCCCCACTCCCTGTGGGAGCGAGTCCCACATTCTCCCCACTCCCTGTGGGAGCGAGTCCCACATTCTCCCCACTCCCTGTGAGAGCGAGTCCCACATTCTCCCCACTCCCCGCGGGAACGAGTCCCACATTCTCCCCACTCCCTGTGAGAGCGAGTCCCACATTCTCCCCACTCCCCGTGGGAGCGAGTCCCACATTCTCCCCACTCCCCGTGGGAGCGAGTCCCACATTCTCCCCACTCCCCGCGGGAGCGAGTCCCACATTCTCCCCACTCCCCGTGGGAACGAGTCCCACATTCTCCCCACTCCCTGTGAGAGCGAGTCCCACATTCTCCCCACACCCCGTGGGAGCGAGTCCCACATTCTCCCCGCTCCCCGCGGGAGCGAGTCCCACATTCTCCCCGCTCCCCGTGGGAGCGAGTCCCACATTCTCCCCACTCCCCGCGGGAGCGAGTCCCACATTCTCCCCGCTCCCCGCGGGAGCCATTCCCACATTCTCCCCACTCCCCGTGGGAGCGAGTCCCACATTCTCCCCACTCCCCGCGGGAGCGAGTCCCACATTCTCCCCACTCCCCGTGGGAGCGAGTCCCACATTCTCCCCACTCCCTGTGAGAGCGAGTCCCACATTCTCCCCACTCCCCGCGGGAGTGAGTCCCACATTCTCCCCACTCCCTGTGAGAGCGAGTCCCACATTCTCCCCACTCCCCGTGGGAGCGAGTCCCACATTCTCCCCACTCCCCGTGGGAGCGAGTCCCACATTCTCCCCACTCCCCGTGGGAGTGAGTCCCACATTCTCCCCACTCCCTGTGGGAGCGAGTCCCACATTCTCCCCGCGGGAGCGAGTCCCACATTCTCCCCACTCCCCGTGGGAGCGAGTCCCACATTCTCCCCACTCCCTGTGAGAGCGAGTCCCACATTCTCCCCACTCCCCGTGGGAGCGAGTCCCACATTCTCCCCACTCCCTGTGGGAGCGAGTCCCACATTCTCCCCGCTCCCCGCGGGAGCGAGTCCCACATTCTCCCCACTCCCCGTGGGAGCGAGTCCCACATTCTCCCCACTCCCCGTGGGAGCGAGTCCCACATTCTCCCCACTCCCCGTGGGAGCGAGTCCCACATTCTCCCCACTCCCCGTGGGAGCGAGTCCCACATTCTCCCCACTCCCCGTGGGAGCGAGTCCCACATTCTCCCCACTCCCCGCGGGAGCGAGTCCCACATTCTCCCCACTCCCCGCGGGAGCGAGTCCCACATTCTCCCCACTCCCCGTGGGAGCGAGTCTCACATTCTCCCCACTCCCAGTCGGAGCGAGTCCCACATTCTCCCCACTCCCAGTGGGAGCGAGTCCCACATTCTCCCCACTCCCAGTGGGAGCGAGTCCCACATTCTCCCCACTCCCAGTGGGAGCGAGTCCCACATTCTCCCCACTCCCCGTGGGAGCGAGTCCCACATTCTCCCCACTCCCAGTGGGAGCGAGTCCCACATTCTCCCCACTCCCCGTGGGAGCGAGTCCCACATTCTCCCCACTCCCCGCGGGAGCGAGTCCCACATTCTCCCCACTCCCCGTGGGAGCGAGTCCCACATTCTCCCCACTCCCCGTGGGAGCGAGTCCCACATTCTCCCCACTCCCCGTGGGAGCGAGTCCCACATTCTCCCCACTCCCCGTGGGAGCGAGTCCCACATTCTCCCCACTCCCCACGGGAGCGAGTCCCACATTCTCCCCACTCCCCGTGGGAGCGAGTCCCACATTCTCCCCACTCCCCGTGGGAGCGAGTCCCACATTCTCCCCACTCCCCGTGGGAGCGAGTCCCACATTCTCCCCACTCCCTGTGAGAGCGAGTCCCACATTCTCCCCACTCCCTGTGGGAGCGAGTCCCACATTCTCCCCACTCCCTGTGGGAGCGAGTCCCACATTCTCCCCACTCCCTGTGAGAGCGAGTCCCACATTCTCCCCACTCCCCGCGGGAACGAGTCCCACATTCTCCCCACTCCCTGTGAGAGCGAGTCCCACATTCTCCCCACTCCCCGTGGGAGCGAGTCCCACATTCTCCCCACTCCCCGTGGGAGCGAGTCCCACATTCTCCCCACTCCCCGCGGGAGCGAGTCCCACATTCTCCCCACTCCCCGTGGGAGCGAGTCCCACATTCTCCCCACTCCCCGTGGGAGCGAGTCCCACATTCTCCCCACTCCCCGTGGGAGCGAGTCCCACATTCTCCCCACTCCCTGTGAGAGCGAGTCCCACATTCTCCCCGCTCCCCGCGGGAGCGAGTCCCACATTCTCCCCACTCCCTGTGGGAGCGAGTCCCACATTCTCCCCGCTCCCCGCGGGAGCGAGTCCCACATTCTCCCCACTCCCCGTGGGAGCGAGTCCCACATTCTCCCCACTCCCCGCGGGAGCGAGTCCCACATTCTCCCCACTCCCCGTGGGAGCGAGTCCCACATTCTCCCCACTCCCCGTGGGAGCGAGTCCCACATTCTCCCCACTCCCCGTGGGAGCGAGTCCCACATTCTCCCCACTCCCCGCGGGAGCGAGTCCCACATTCTCCCCACTCCCCGCGGGAGCGAGTCCCACATTCTCCCCACTCCCCGTGGGAGCGAGTCCCACATTCTCCCCACTCCCCGCGGGAGCGAGTCCCACATTCTCCCCACTCCCCGTGGGAGCGAGTCCCACATTCTCCCCACTCCCAGTGGGAGCGAGTCCCACATTCTCCCCCCTCCCAGTGGGAGCGAGTCCCACATTCTCCCCACTCCCCGTGGGAGCGAGTCCCACATTCTCCCCACTCCCAGTGGGAGCGAGTCCCACATTCTCCCCACTCCCCGTGGGAGCGAGTCCCACATTCTCCCCACTCCCCGTGGGAGCGAGTCCCACATTCTCCCCACTCCCAGTGGGAGCGAGTCCCACATTCTCCCCACTCCCCGTGGGAGCGAGTCCCACATTCTCCCCACTCCCCGTGGGAGCGAGTCCCACATTCTCCCCACTCCCCGTGGGAGCGAGTCCCACATTCTCCCCACTCCCCGTGGGAGCGAGTCCCACATTCTCCCCACTCCCCGTGGGAGCGAGTCCCACATTCGACCCACTCCCCTGTGGGAGCGAGTACCACGTTCTCCCCCAGTCCCCACGGGAGTGAGTCCCACATTCTCCCCACTCCCCGTGGGAGCGAGTCCCACATTCTCCCCACTCCCCGTGGGAGCGAGTCCCACATTCTCCCCACTCCCCGTGGGAGCGAGTCCCACATTCTCCCCACTCCCTGTGAGAGCGAGTCCCACATTCTCCCCACTCCCTGTGGGAGCGAGTCCCACATTCTCCCCACTCCCTGTGGGAGCGAGTCCCACATTCTCCCCACTCCCTGTGAGAGCGAGTCCCACATTCTCCCCACTCCCCGCGGGAACGAGTCCCACATTCTCCCCACTCCCTGTGAGAGCGAGTCCCACATTCTCCCCACTCCCCGTGGGAGCGAGTCCCACATTCTCCCCACTCCCCGTGGGAGCGAGTCCCACATTCTCCCCACTCCCCGCGGGAGCGAGTCCCACATTCTCCCCACTCCCCGTGGGAGCGAGTCCCACATTCTCCCCACTCCCCGTGGGAGCGAGTCCCACATTCTCCCCACTCCCCGTGGGAGCGAGTCCCACATTCTCCCCACTCCCCGTGGGAGCGAGTCCCACATTCTCCCCACTCCCTGTGAGAGCGAGTCCCACATTCTCCCCACTCCCTGTGGGAGCGAGTCCCACATTCTCCCCACTCCCTGTGGGAGCGAGTCCCACATTCTCCCCACTCCCTGTGAGAGCGAGTCCCACATTCTCCCCACTCCCCGCGGGAGCGAGTCCCACATTCTCCCCACTCCCTGTGAGAGCGAGTCCCACATTCTCCCCACTCCCCGTGGGAGCGAGTCCCACATTCTCCCCACTCCCCGTGGGAGCGAGTCCCACATTCTCCCCACTCCCTGTGGGAGCGAGTCCCACATTCTCCCCACTCCCCGCGGGAGCGAGTCCCACATTCTCCCCACTCCCCGTGGGAGCGAGTCCCACATTCTCCCCACTCCCCGTGGGAGCGAGTCCCACATTCTCCCCACTCCCTGTGAGAGCGAGTCCCACATTCTCCCCACTCCCCGCGGGAGCGAGTCCCACATTCTCCCCGCTCCCCGCGGGAGCGAGTCCCACATTCTCCCCACTCCCTGTGGGAGCGAGTCCCACATTCTCCCCGCTCCCCGCGGGAGCGAGTCCCACATTCTCCCCACTCCCCGTGGGAGCGAGTCCCACATTCTCCCCACTCCCCGTGGGAGCGAGTCCCACATTCTCCCCACTCCCCGTGGGAGCGAGTCCCACATTCTCCCCCCTCCCCGCGGGAGCGAGTCCCACATTCTCCCCACTCCCCGTGGGAGCGAGTCCCACATTCTCCCCACTCCCCGCGGGAGCGAGTCCCACATTCTCCCCACTCCCCGTGGGAGCGAGTCCCACATTCTCCCCACTCCCCGTGGGAGCGAGTCCCACATTCTCCCCACTCCCCGCGGGAGCGAGTCCCACATTCTCCCCACTCCCCGCGGGAGCGAGTCCCACATTCTCCCCACTCCCCGTGGGAGCGAGTCCCACATTCTCCCCACTCCCAGTGGGAGCGAGTCCCACATTCTCCCCACTCCCAGTGGGAGCGAGTCCCACATTCTCCCCACTCCCAGTGGGAGCGAGTCCCACATTCTCCCCACTCCCAGTGGGAGCGAGTCCCACATTCTCCCCACTCCCCGTGGGAGCGAGTCCCACATTCTCCCCACTCCCAGTGGGAGCGAGTCCCACATTCTCCCCACTCCCCGTGGGAGCGAGTCCCACATTCTCCCCACTCCCCGCGGGAGCGAGTCCCACATTCTCCCCACTCCCCGTGGGAGCGAGTCCCACATTCTCCCCACTCCCCGTGGGAGCGAGTCCCACATTCTCCCCACTCCCCGTGGGAGCGAGTCCCACATTCTCCCCACTCCCCGTGGGAGCGAGTCCCACATTCTCCCCACTCCCCGTGGGAGCGAGTCCCACATTCTCCCCACTCCCTGTGTGAGCGAGTCCCACATTCTCCCCACTCCCTGTGGGAGCGAGTCCCACATTCTCCCCACTCCCTGTGGGAGCGAGTCCCACATTCTCCCCACTCCCTGTGAGAGCGAGTCCCACATTCTCCCCACTCCCCGCGGGAACGAGTCCCACATTCTCCCCACTCCCTGTGAGAGCGAGTCCCACATTCTCCCCACTCCCCGTGGGAGCGAGTCCCACATTCTCCCCGCTCCCCGCGGGAGCGAGTCCCACATTCTCCCCGCTCCCCGTGGGAGCGAGTCCCACATTCTCCCCACTCCCCGCGGGAGCGAGTCCCACATTCTCCCCGCTCCCCGCGGGAGCCATTCCCACATTCTCCCCACTCCCCGTGGGAGCGAGTCCCACATTCTCCCCACTCCCCGCGGGAGCGAGTCCCACATTCTCCCCACTCCCCGTGGGAGCGAGTCCCACATTCTCCCCACTCCCTGTGAGAGCGAGTCCCACATTCTCCCCACTCCCTGTGAGAGCGAGTCCCACATTCTCCCCACTCCCCGCGGGAGTGAGTCCCACATTCTCCCCACTCCCTGTGAGAGCGAGTCCCACATTCTCCCCACTCCCCGTGGGAGCGAGTCCCACATTCTCCCCACTCCCCGTGGGAGCGAGTCCCACATTCTCCCCACTCCCCGTGGGAGTGAGTCGCACATTCTCCCCACTCCCTGTGGGAGCGAGTCCCACATTCTCCCCGCGGGAGCGAGTCCCACATTCTCCCCACTCCCCGTGGGAGCGAGTCCCACATTCTCCCCACTCCCTGTGAGAGCGAGTCCCACATTCTCCCCACTCCCCGCGGGAGCGAGTCCCACATTCTCCCCACTCCCTGTGGGAGCGAGTCCCACATTCTCCCCGCTCCCCGCGGGAGCGAGTCCCACATTCTCCCCACTCCCCGTGGGAGCGAGTCCCACATTCTCCCCACTCCCCGCGGGAGCGAGTCCCACATTCTCCCTACTCCCCGTGGGAGCGAGTCCCACATTCTCCCCACTCCCCGTGGGAGCGAGTCCCACATTCTCCCCACTCCCCGTGGGAGCGAGTCCCACATTCTCCCCACTCCCCGCGGGAGCGAGTCCCACATTCTCCCCACTCCCCGCGGGAGCGTGTCCCACATTCTCCCCACTCCCCGTGGGAGCGAGTCCCACATTCTCCCCACTCCCAGTGGGAGCGAGTCCCACATTCTCCCCACTCCCAGTGGGAGCGAGTCCCACATTCTCCCCACTCCCAGTGGGAGCGAGTCCCACATTCTCCCCACTCCCAGTGGGAGCGAGTCCCACATTCTCCCCACTCCCAGTGGGAGCGAGTCCCACATTCTCCCCACTCCCCGTGGGAGCGAGTCCCACATTCTCCCCACTCCCAGTGGGAGCGAGTCCCACATTCTCCCCACTCCCCGTGGGAGCGAGTCCCACATTCTCCCCACTCCCCGCGGGAGCGAGTCCCACATTCTCCCCACTCCCCGTGGGAGCGAGTCCCACATTCTCCCCACTCCCCGTGGGAGCGAGTCCCACATTCTCCCCACTCCCCGTGGGAGCGAGTCCCACATTCTCCCCACTCCCCGTGGGAGCGAGTCCCACATTCTCCCCACTCCCCGCGGGAGCGAGTCCCACATTCTCCCCACTCCCCGTGGGAGCGAGTCCCACATTCTCCCCACTCCCCGTGGGAGCGAGTCCCACATTCTCCCCACTCCCCGTGGGAGCGAGTCCCACATTCTCCCCACTCCCTGTGAGAGCGAGTCCCACATTCTCCCCACTCCCTGTGGGAGCGAGTCCCACATTCTCCCCACTCCCTGTGGGAGCGAGTCCCACATTCTCCCCACTCCCTGTGAGAGCGAGTCCCACATTCTCCCCACTCCCCGCGGGAACGAGTCCCACATTCTCCCCACTCCCCGTGGGAGCGAGTCCCACATTCTCCCCGCTCCCCGCGGGAGCGAGTCCCACATTCTCCCCGCTCCCCGTGGGAGCGAGTCCCACATTCTCCCCACTCCCCGCGGGAGCGAGTCCCACATTCTCCCCGCTCCCCGCGGGAGCCATTCCCACATTCTCCCCACTCCCCGTGGGAGCGAGTCCCACATTCTCCCCACTCCCCGCGGGAGCGAGTCCCACATTCTCCCCACTCCCCGTGGGAGCGAGTCCCACATTCTCCCCACTCCCTGTGAGAGCGAGTCCCACATTCTCCCCACTCCCTGTGAGAGCGAGTCCCACATTCTCCCCACTCCCCGCGGGAGTGAGTCCCACATTCTCCCCACTCCCTGTGAGAGCGAGTCCCACATTCTCCCCACTCCCCGTGGGAGCGAGTCCCACATTCTCCCCGCGGGAGCGAGTCCCACATTCTCCCCGCGGGAGCGAGTCCCACATTCTCCCCACTCCCCGTGGGAGCGAGTCCCACATTCTCCCCTCTCCCCGTGGGAGCGAGTCCCACATTCTCCCCACTCCCCGTGGGAGCGAGTCCCACATTCTCCCCACTCCCCGTGGGAGCGAGTCCCACATTCTCCCCACTCCCCGTGGGAGCGAGTCCCACATTCTCCCCACTCCCCACGGGAGCGAGTCCCACATTCTCCCCACTCCCCGTGGGAGCGAGTCCCACATTCTCCCCACTCCCCGTGGGAGCGAGTCCCACATTCTCCCCACTCCCCGTGGGAGCGAGTCCCACATTCTCCCCACTCCCCGTGGGAGCGAGTCCCACATTCTCCCCACTCCCCGCGGGAGCGAGTCCCACATTCTCCCCACTCCCTGTGGGAGCGAGTCCCACATTCTCCCCACTCCCTGTGGGAGCGAGTCCCACATTCTCCCCACTCCCCTGTGAGAGCGAGTCCCACATTCTCCCCACTCCCTGTGAGAGCGAGTCCCACATTCTCCCCACTCCCCGTGGGAGCGAGTCCCACATTCTCCCCCACTCCCCGTGGGAGCGAGTCCCACATTCTCCCCCACTCCCCGCGGGAGCGAGTCCCACATTCTCCTCGTGGGAGCGAGTCCCACATTCTCCCCGCTCCCCACGGTTGCGAGTCCCACATTCTCCCCGATCCCCGTGGGAGCGAGTCCCACATTCTCCCCACTCCCCGTGGGAGCGAGTCCCACATTCTCCCCACTCCCCGCGGGAGCGAGTCCCACATTCTCCCCACTCCCCGCGGGAGCGAGTCCCACATTCTCCCCACTCCCCGTGGGAGCGAGTCCCACATTCTCCCCACTCCCCGTGGGAGCGAGTCCCACATTCTCCCCACTCCCCGCGGGAGCGAGTCCCACATTCTCCCCACTCCCCGTGAGAGCGAGTCCCACATTCTCCCCACTCCCCGTGGGAGCGAGTCCCACATTCTCCCCACTCCCTGTGAGAGCGAGTCCCACATTCTCCCCACTCCCTGTGAGAGCGAGTCCCACATTCTCCCCACTCCCCGCGGGAGCGAGTCCCACATTCTCCCCACTCCCTGTGGGAGCGAGTCCCACATTCTCCCCACTCCCCGTGGGAGCGAGTCCCACATTCTCCCCACTCCCTGTGGGAGCGAGTCCCACATTCTCCCCACTCCCCGTGGGAGCGAGTCCCACATTCTCCCCACTCCCCGTGGGAGCGAGTCCCACATTCTCCCCACTCCCCGTGGGAGCGAGTCCCACATTCTCCCCACTCCCCGTGGGAGCGAGTCCCACATTCTCCCCACTCCCCGTGGGAGCGAGTCCCACATTCTCCCCACTCCCCGTGGGAGCGAGTCCCACATTCTCCCCACTCCCCGTGGGAGCGAGTCCCACATTCTCCCCACTCCCTGTGGGAGCGAGTCCCACATTCTCCCCACTCCCCGTGAGAGCGAGTCCCACATTCTCCCCACTCCCGCGGGAGCGAGTCCCACATTCTCCCCACTCCCTGTGAGAGCGAGTCCCACATTCTCCCCACTCCCCGCGGGTGCGAGTCCCACATTCTCCCCACTCCCTGTGAGAGCGAGTCCCACATTCTCCCCACTCCCCGCGGGTGCGAGTCCCACATTCTCCCCACTCCCTGTGGGAGCGAGTCCCACATTCTCCCCGCTCCCCGCGGGAGCGAGTCCCACATTCTCCCCACTCCCCGTGGGAGCGAGTCCCACATTCTCCCCACTCCCCGTGGGAGCGAGTCCCACATTCTCCCCACTCCCCGTGGGAGCGAGTCCCACATTCTCCCCACTCCCCGTGGGAGCGAGTCCCACATTCTCCCCACTCCCCGTGGGAGCGAGTCCCACATTCTCCCCACTCCCCGCGGGAGCGAGTCCCACATTCTCCCCACTCCCTGTGAGAGCGAGTCCCACATTCTCCCCACTCCCCGTGGGAGCGAGTCCCACATTCTCCCCACTCCCTGTGGGAGCGAGTCCCACATTCTCCCCACTCCCCGTGGGAGCGAGTCCCCCATTCTCCCCACTCCCTGTGGGAGCGAGTCCCACATTCTCCCCACTCCCCGCGGGAGCGAGTCCCACATTCTCCCCACTCCTCGTGGGAGCGAGTCCCACATTCTCCCCACTCCCCGTGGGAGCAAGTCCCACATTCTCCCCACTCCCTGTGGGAGCGAGTCCCACATTCTCCCCACTCCCTGTGGGAGCGAGTCCCACATTCTCCCCACTCCCTGTGGGAGCGAGTCCCACATTCTCCCCACTCCCCGCGGGAGCGAGTCCCACATTCTCCCCACTCCTCGTGGGAGCGAGTCCCACATTCTCCCCACTCCCCGTGGGAGCGAGTCCCACATTCTCCCCACTCCCCGTGGGAGCGAGTCCCACAGTCTCCCCACTCCCCGTGGGAGCGAGTCCCACATTCTCCCCACTCCCCGCGGGGGCGAGTCCCACATTCTCCCCACTCCCCGTGGGAGCGAGTCCCACATTCTCCCCACTCCCCGTGGGAGCGAGTCCCACATTCTCCCCACTCCCCGCGGGAGCGAGTCCCACATTCTCCCCACTCCCCGTGGGAGCGAGTCCCACATTCTCCCCACTCCCTGTGGGAGCGAGTCCCACATTCTCCCCGCTCCCCACGGGAGCGAGTCCCACATTCTCCCCGTGGGAGCGAGTCCCACATTCTCCCCACTCCCCACGGGAGCGAGTCCCACATTCTCCCCTCTCCCCGTGGGAGCGAGTCCCACATTCTCCCCACTCCCCGTGGGAGCGAGTCCCACATTCTCCCCACTCCCCGCGGGAGCGAGTCCCACATTCTCCCCACTCCCTGTGAGAGCGAGTCCCACATTCTCCCCACTCCCTGTGGGAGCGAGTCCCACATTCTCCCCACTCCCTGTGAGAGCGAGTCCCACATTCTCCCCACTCCCCGTGGGAGCGAGTCCCACATTCTCCCCACTCACTGGGTAAAGAAGTTCCTCCTGAATCCCCGCTTGGATTTATTAGTGGCTGTCTTATATTGACGGCCCCCAAGTCCTGTTCTCCCCCCGCCCCCGGCCCCCCACCAGGAGAAACAGCTCCACGCCTACCCTATCGAACCCTTTCATAGTTTTCAGGTCCGCCTTCTGGAGCTCCCCAAAGAGCAGTGACTCACACTTCTGTCTGGTTCCATGGGCGCCCTGTCCCTAATGACTATAATTCCTGAATGAGCCTGGGGCAAAGAGTGTCTGCAGGTGGGTATCCTGGCCTGCGCCCAGTGCTATCTTTACCTAACAATCCTGCACAGGTACTTGACCAGCCCCCTCCCCTGGGTGACAGTTTAATGGTCAGCAGACAGGAACCTTGTCATTTCCACATCTTCTCATTAACCTAGGACATTCCAGAACTATGTGGGTCAGAATTACATCAGATAGTCACAGAAACAAGGCAGCATGACAGGATCAGCCATCATCCTGTGCAACAGACTGTATCTCTACTGATTTTAATCCACTAATCCCACTCCCTCTCAGCGCCCTGTGTTTCTGACTGTATCTTTACTGATGTTAATCCAGCTCCCCCTCACTGTCACTCAGTAACCCCTCTCCCCCAGCGCCCTGTGTTACTGACTATCTCTACTGATGCTAATCCAGCTCCCCCTCACTGTCACTCAATAACCCCTCTTCCCCCCAGCACCCTGCATTACTGACTGTATTTCTACTGATGTTAATCCAGCTCCCTCACACTGTCACTCAGTAACCCCTCTTCCCCGGCACCCTGTGTTACTGACTGTATCTCTACTGATGTTAATCCAGCTCCCTCTCACTGTCACTCACTAACCCCTCTCCCCCCAGTGCCCTGTGTTACTGACTGTATCTCTTCTGATGTTAATCCAGCCCCCTCACACTGTCACTCAGTAACCTCTTCTCAATCTGTGGTGCTAATGTGTTTTTATTCTGTCAGAGTGCACCAGCGGTGATAAGGATCTTGAATTCTTCACATTGGTGTTGAGTGAACTGGTAACCCAGTGGGTGCCTTTGGGCTGGAGGTTATAGAGTTAGCACAGAAAGAGGCCCTTTGGCCCATCGTGTCCATGCTGGCCATTAAGCACCTATCAATTCTAATCCCATTTTCCAGCACTTGGCCCATAGCCCTGTATGCTACAGTGTTTCAAGCGCTCATCTGAACGCTGGGTTAAGACTGTGTGTGTGCGTATGTGTATTAGTAATGTCTCATTTCCTCCTTTTTCCCCCCCCCCCAGGTCTGTCAGCTGTGCCAGATGTTACTCCCCAGCAAGTGTAGCTACTTTGCTCACTACCGCCTGCACAAGAGCAAGTCGCCGTACATCTGCCCCGAATGTGGAGGGGTCTGCCGGGCAGCGCACATCCAGGGGCACGTGAAAGACGTCTGCTTTCACTTTTCCCGCAAAGTCGGATACAAGTAGGTGACCGGAGACGGGAGCTCGATATCCTGCCTCACGCTGTGGGATTTTGTTCTTTATCTGTATGCCGGTTTCCTCCCACCCCCTCCCCTGGAGTCTCGAACTCTCGTCGGGGCAGGTAACCCACTGGGTTACGAGGTACCAGACCCCCGCCCCCACCGATGTCTGTCCACCCCTCCAGCATGAGCCTAGAACCTGTTGGACAGGAAAGCTTATCAGAACTAAACCTGGCGCGACCCTCGCTCGGCAAGCAGTTTGCATCGATTCGAAGGGTAATCTGCCTGGTAACTCTTAAATGCCAGCTCTGGTGAAGCGGGTCGCTCTCATGGAATCAGGAGCCTGTGGGCTCAAACCCACTCCGCAAACCTGGGCAGACACTCGGAGTGCAGCCCTGGAGGGAGCGGGAGTGAGGAGTTGTTAAACCAGGCATCTTCTGTGCCCCCCCCACGCCCCAGGAAGACGTTGAAGATCCCATAGTCACCAATTCGTGAAGAAAAGGGAAGGATTGCAAAACACATTGTTTAAATGGTGGCAGACTTGTAAATGTTGATGTTCAGAGGGATTTGGGTGTCCTGGTTGCAACACAAAAATTAACCTGCGGATGCAGCAAGCAATTGGTGAAGGAAGTAGTAGGTAGGCTTTGGAGTAGAAGAGTAAGGAATAGGATTGGTGGGACTACACCTGGAGTATTGTGTACTTTTAAGGGGTCAGCCGTTTAGGAATGAGAGGAGGAATTTCTTCACTCAGAGGGTTGTGAGTCTTTGGAATAGTTTGCGCCAGAGGGTTGTGGATACTCAGTTATTGAGTATTCAGGGCAGAGTCGAGAGGTTTTTAGATACTAAGGGATATAGGGGGAGCGCAGGAAAGTGGAGCTAAGACTGAAGATCAGCCATGATTTTCCTGAAATGGTGGTGCAGACTCGAGGCAGCGAATGGCCAACTCCTGCTCCTTCGTCTTATGTTCTCTCTGTCTCTCTCTCTCTCCCCCTTAGGTGCCCCCAGTGTGGAGTTGTGTACGGAGGAGTCACCTCAATCAAGTCTCACATTCAGGACATGCACTGCGAGGCATTCCACAAGTGCCCGATATGCCCCATGGCATTCAAATCTGCCCCCAGTGCACACTCGCACATCTACACGCAGCACCCGGGAGTCAGCAATCAGCAAGCCAAGTAAGTGATGGCGGGGAGGGCTCACAGTGACGATCATGTTTCGGCGGGGGGAGATGTCGACAGCCCAGGCAGAGTTCACAGAAACCTCCTTGTCTCCTGAGGGCGCTGACTCCTCCCTTCCAAGTGTGTGCCTGCTCCCCTCTCCTACTTCACCCCAACAGGCCATTTTCATTGTGTCAGCTAATACCTGCGTGCATGTGATTTTTTTTCAACTGTATACATGATGTTTACAAGGCTGCTAACATGGGTCGACCAGAAGAACCTCTCTTCTGACCTTTACCTCTGCCCCTGTGGCTACCACCAACCACCACCACCACCACTACCACCACCACCACCACCCACCCCACCCCACCACCACCACCACCACCACCACCCCCCCCCCACCCCCCCACCAAACCTACTGAGTAAATGAGAGGTGAGCGTTAGTGGCTACCCCAATTCCCCCCGCTCTGTCCCTTTGCAGGGTTTCAGTGTGTAGCTGAGGTCACGCTGCCCACCAGGGGGCAGAAGACACTGCTGCAAATTTGACGTGATTCACGGAAACAGGCCATTCAGCCCATCTGCCCTGTGCCAGTGCTCTTGCTCTGCACGAGCCACCTCCCTCTCACCCCACCACCATATCCTTCTACTCCTTTCTCTCTCATGTGTTTATCCACCTTCCCCTTAAATGAATCTCTGCTATTCACCTTACTCTATGGTGCTTTCCACGTTCTCCCCACTCTCGGTAAAGAAGTTTCTCCTGAATTCCCGATTGGCTTTATTAGTGACTGTCTTATATTGATGGCTCATGGTTCTGGCCTCATCTGTGAGTGGAAACCTCTCCCTGTCAAACCCCTTTTGTAATAGAGTTGCGGTTTATATATATATTTTTTTGATAGTTACAACCTCTCAGTTCTTCTTGACCTTATGAACCTTTTTTTTTCTGCCATTCCTTCATTGCCTTTACATCTTTCTTTATAATACAGGGTACACAATGACTCCAAGCGTGATCTACCAAGGCTTCTCACCCGGTAACGACCAGGCTAAGCAGCTTGGGTGGAAGAGGTTGGGGAGGGGCCGTAGGTGCAGGCAATGAAACCCTTAGGATAAGATCCACCGGATTTCAGATCCGGATCCGGATTTCTATTCATTCATTCGTCCCCGCTGGATTAGAGCACCTGTGTGCATCTGATAGTGTTTGACAGTGATGCACCCAAGGGTGAGTAGGCCAACGGTGGTTAATGGTCCACCTTCAATGCTTCAGGATTGGCGTTCGGCACAGGTAGCGGAGGGCGGGAAGCACCTCTGGAGCCGAAGCACAGCCAGAGTCGAGGCTTTCAGGAAAACAGAGGAGAGCATTAAACAAGAGGGGAGGCTGTTTATAAACAGTACGTCTTGCTAAGCGAGATCACCCCTGGTAAGGGATATATTCAAATCGCGTGAAGGTGCAGCTGGAGACTGAGCGCAGCGAGATCAAGTGCTTAAATCTGGGAATTCAGAGAGAGGAGGTGCTGTTCTGGCCTTTTACAAAAAAAGAGTGACCTAAGGTGGGTTTGGTGGGCGGGGGGCAGGGAGGGGGGTGGGGGGGGGGGTGTTGCTGAGATAGCGAGTCCCAAGAGGGCATTAATGAGGTGTGCAGGAAGATAATTGCTGAGTTTCAAGGCCCCCGGCCCACTCTAATCGAGGGCAATGGTTTCAGCCACTGAAGAGATACAAGTATGATATTAAGTTTACAGTGTAACCAGATAACTCCACTATGTAACTGTGGATAATCGGTGAGTGATATTTCTAAACCAATTATTAAATACAAACAAAATAAAGATGACAGGCTAGGTGATGTGTTGCAGCTGTAGCATGTGGGAGCTGGTGGATTCCAGTGTGATCCACAGCGAGCACGTCTGCTGCTGGTGGATTCCGGTGTGATCCACAGCGAACACATCTGCTGCTGGTGGATTCCGGTGTGATCCACAGCGGGCACGTCTGCTGCTGGTGGATTCCGGTGTGATCCACAGTGAGCACGTCTGCTGCTGGTGGATTCCGGTGTGATCCACAGCGAGCACATCTGCTGCTGGTGGATTCCAGTGTGATCCACAGTGAGCACGCGTGCTGCTGGTGGATTCCTGTGTGATCCACAGCGAGCGCATCTGCTGCAAGTGTCTGCAGCTCGAAGAACTTCGGCTCTGAGTTAATGAGCTGGAGTCAGAGCTTCAGGCCCTGCGATGCATCAGGGAGGTGAAAAATTAACCTGCCCCCAACTAAGATCCTTCGGCAGGTAGGAGCCTGGATCCAAGTGGAGAGAGAGGAGGCTTTGACTGGTCCCTGTCCCACCGTGAACACAATTGGAGACCATTCCCGGTGTTACCCTGTGCCAACCGCCCCCATTCACCTGAGAGCAGAGAGGGAATTAGGCCTTGCTTCCTGACGAATTCTGAATCGAGGAGGTTAAGGCTGCAATTTTATTTGTGTAGTGAATGCCAATTACTGAAGCCAAGCAATAATCACCTCATTTGCTGAGTTAAAGGTGGTTAGTCCGTCACTGAATCTGTAGAGGGAGCACTGGTCAGTAAGGTGCAGCATTGTTTCCACAAGTGCATAAGGTGTTTGTACTGAGGCCCCAGCGGGAGGTTGGCTGCACAGGGGCCCTGGCCTGTCCTGAATCAAGACAGAAAGGTCAAAACCACAAGGAGGCAGTAGAACGGGGCCAGAGAAGACTTTTCCTGCATTTTGTACTGAGGGTAACGACCTGGAACTCACTGCACACGAGAGGCTGTGGATGTGCAAAAAATCAATGATTTCAAAAGGAAGTTGGATTGACCCTTGAAGGAAATGAGCTTTCAGGGCAACAGGGATTGAGTAGGAGAGCGGGATGGACTGGATTGCTCTGTGGGGAGCCGGCATGGACTCAATGGGCTGAATGGCCTCCTGTGCCATAATGACTCTGACTATGACTTTGTTTCAGGCGGCAGTGACACCCCTTAGGCTAGGCACTTCAGATTTGGTCAGGGAAGGAGGATGTGCCTATATGAGAGAGAGATATGGGAATCCAGAAGGTAACAATGAAGGAACCTCAGCCCAGGAAACTGTCCAATAGGTTCGATGTTCTTGCAGCTTGTGTGGTCGAGAGCAGAGTGGGTGAGCAAACTGATCATGGCCTTGTGGTGCAGGGAGCCATTCTAGTGCGGGGGCGGGGGTGGAGTTAAGGATATCTCCTTAGGGCTGGAGAGGAACTTGGAGTGGGAGGGGAACGATCCAACAACATAGGGAGGAGTAAGAAAGAGGTTCTGAGGGCATATGAGCAGCTAAGGATTATTTCAAAAGCAAAGCCACAACGATAATAATCTCTGGATCACTACCTGAGCCAAAAGCAAATTGGCGTTGGGTAATTTAAGATCAGTGAGTTGAATGAAGGGCTCAAAAATTGGTGCGGGAGAAATGGGATTTGATTTGCGGGACACTGGCAGTATTGGGGAAAGAGGGAGCTACACCTCTGAAATGGTCTTCACCTGAACCATGCTAGGACAAGCAAGGTGGATAAAGGGAAACCAGTAGCTGTAGTGAATTTGGATTTTCGAAAGGCATTCGATTAGGTGCCACATAAAAGGCTGCTGCAGAAGATAAAAGCTCATGGTGTTGGGAGTGATATTTTAACATGGCTGGAGGAATACCCAACAGGAAACATTGAGTCAGGATATATGGTTTGTTTTCAGGTTGGCAAATTGTAACTCGTGGAGTGCTGCAGAGTATAGTGCTGGCATCTATTTACGATCTATACTAATGCCTTGGATGAAGGGACAGAATTGTAGACAGAATTGCTAATGATACAAAAAGATAGGTAGGGAAGACAGTTGTGAGGGAGATGACCTACCTATACTTCTTTGCAGACTAAGTGACTGGGTAAAAATTTGGCAGATGGTGTTTAATGTGGGAAAATGTGAGGTTGTCCACTTTGGCAGGAAGAATAGAAAAGCAGAATAATATTTAAATAGAGACTGCAAATTGCTGCAGCACAGAGAGATCTGGGCGTCCTTGTACATGAATCGCATACATGCTTGTACTTGTACATGTTTGGGTTTCGCTAGGGCCACTAAGCTACTGACCAGTTGTCCAAACATGGACAAAAGAGCTGAACTTGAGGTGAGAGTGACTGCCCTCCACATCAAGGTCACATCTGACTGACTGTGGCATTAAGAAACTGTAGCAAAACTGGAGTCAATGGGAATTGGGGAAAACTCTCCACTGGTTGGAGTCATACCTAGCACCAAGGAAGATGGTTGTGGTTGTTGGAGGCCAATCAGGGTCAACTGAGGCCAATCTCAGTCCCAGTTCGAGATGCACTGCAGCAACTGACCAAAGCTCCTTCGACAGCACCTTCCAAACCCTCGACCTCAACTACCTAGAAGGACAAGGGCAACGGCAAAGGGCATGGGAACACCACCATCAGCACATTCCCCTCCAAGCCACTCACCATCCTGACTTGGAAATGTATCGGCCGTTCCTTCACTGTCTGGAAATCCTGGAACTCCCTCCCTAACAGCGTTGTGGGTGTACCTACACCACAGGGACTCCAGTGGTTCAAGAAGGTGGCTCACCCACCACCTTCTCAAGGGGCAGTTAGGGATGGGCAATAAATGCTGGGCCCAGCCAGCGATGCCCACATCCTGTGAATGAATTTTTAAAAATCACAATTAGTCAGCAGACAGATGCAGCAAGTAATTAGGAAGGCAAATGGAATATTGCCTTTATTGCAATGTGGATGAAGTATAAAAGTAGAGGTGCTGGCATAGTGGTTTTATCACTGGATTAGTAATCCTGTGACCCAGGGCTATGCTCTGAGGACCTGGGTTTGAATCCCACCACGGCAGATGGTGGAATTTGAATTCAATAAAAATCTGGAATTAAAAGTCTAATGATGACATGAAACCATTGCCAATTGATGTAAAAACCCATCTGGTTCACCAAGGTCCTTTAGGGAAGGAAAAATGTTGTCCTTACCTGGCCTGGCTTATGTGTGACTCCAGACCTACGGCAATACGGTGAACTCTGAAATGGCCTAGCAAGCCGCTCAGTTGTAATAAACGCCCCCCCCCCCCCCCCCCCCCCCCCCCCCCCCCCCGGCTACAAAGTCACAAAAAAGGAATGAAACTGGACAGACCACCCGGCATCTACCTAGGCACCTGAAGCGACAACAGCAATCTCAGTCCTGTCGACCCTGCAAAGTCCTCCTTACTAACGTCTGGGGGCTAGTGCTGAAATTGGGAGAGCTGTCTCACAGATTAGTCAAGCAACAGCCTGACATAGTCATCCTCATGGAATCATATCTTACAGATAACGTCCCAGACACCACCATCACTATCCCAGGGTATCCCACTGGCAGGACAGATGCAGCAGAGGTGGCGGCACAGTGGTATACTGTCAGGAGAGAGTTGCCCTGGGAGTCCTCAACATCGACTCCGTCCCTCATGAAGTCTCATGGCATCAGGTCAAACGTGGACAAGGAAACCTCCTGATTACCACGTACCACCCTCCCTCAGCTGATGAATCAGTGCTCCTCCATGTTGAACACCACTTGGAGGAAGCACTGAAGATGCCAAGGGCACAGAATGTACTCTGGGTGGGGGAATTCAATGTCCATCATAAGAGTGGCTCGGCAGCACCCTACTGACTGAGCTGGCCGAGTCCTAAAGGACATAGCTGCTAGACTGGGTCTGCGGCGTGTGGTGGGAAAAACATACTTGACCTCATCCTCACCAACCTGTCTGCTGCAGATGCATCTGTCCATGTCCCGTCTTCATATTGAGGATACCCTCTGTCGTGTTGTTTGGTACTGCCACCGTGCTAAATGGGATAGACTTCGAACAGACCTAGCAACTCAAGACTGGGCATCCATGGGCTATCAGCAGTGTATTGGACTCGAACACAATCTGTAACCTCATGGCCCGGCATATCCCCCACTCTACCATTACCTTCAAGCCATGGAATTAGCCCTGATTCAATGGAGAGTGCAGAAGGGCATGCCAGGAGCAGCACCAGGCGTACCTAAAAATGAGGTGTCAACCTGATGAAGCTATAACACAGGACTACTTGCATGCCAAACAGCATAAACAGCAAGTGATAGATAGAGCTAAGCGATACCACAACCAGCGGATCAGATCTAAGCCCTGCAGTCCTGCCACATCCAGTCAGGAATGGTGGTGGACAATTAAACAACTCACTGGAGGAGGAGGCTCCACAAATATCCCCATCCTCAATGATGGAGGAGCCCAGCACATCAGTGCATTTGCTACAATCTTCAGCCAGAAGTACTGCGTGGATGATCCATCTTGGCCTCTTCCAGAGGTTTCCAGCATCACAGATGCCAGTATTCAGCCAATTCGATTCATTCCAGCTAATATCAAGAAATGGTTGAAGGCACTGGGTAATGCAAAGGCTATGGGCCCTGACAATATTCGCAATAGCGCTGAAGACTTGTGCTCCAGAACTTGTGCTCCTAGCCAAGCTGTTCCAGTGCAGCTACAACACTGGCATCTACCCGGCTATGCGGAAAATTGCCCAGGTATGTCCTGTACACAAAAAGCAGGACAAATCCAACCCAGCCAATTACTGCCTTATCAGTTAACTCTTGATCATCAGTAAAGTAATGGAAGGGGTCAAGAGCAGTGTTATCAAGTGGCACTTGCTTAACGAAAACCTGCTCACTGAGGCCCAGTTTGGGTTCCGCCAGGGCCACTCAGCTCCTGACCTCATTACAGCCTTGGTTCAAGCATGGACAACAGAGCTGATCTCCCGAGGTGAGGTGAGATTGACTGCCCCGACATCAAGGCAGCATTTGACCGAGTGTGGTATCAAGGAGCCCTAGCAAAACTGGAGTCAATGGGAATCAGGGGGAAAACTCTCCGCTGGTTGGAGCACAAAGGAAGATGGCTGTGGTTGTTGGAGGTCAATCATCTCAGTCCCAGGACATCACTGCAAGAGTTCCTCAGGGTAGTGTCCTTGGCCCAACCATCTTCAGCTGCTTCATCAATGAACTTCCTTAACATCATAAGGTCAGAAGTGGGGATGGGGATGTTCGCTGACGATTGCACAATGTTCAGCACCATTCGCAGGTCCTCAGATACTGAAGCAGTCCATGTCCAAATGCAGCAAGACCTGGACAATATCCAGGCTTGAGCTGACAAGTGGCAAGTAACATTCATGCCACACAAGTGTCAGGCAATGACCATCTCCAACAAGAGAGAATCCAACCATCGCCCCTTGATGTTCAATGGCATTACCATCACTGAATCCCTCACTATTAACATCCTGGGGTTACCATTGACCAGAAACTGAACTGGACCAGCCATATAAATACTGTGGTTACAAGAGCAGGTCAGAGGCGAGGAATCATGTGATGAGTAACTCACCTCCTGACTCCCCAAAGCCTGTCCACCATCTACAAGGCACAAGTCAGGAGTGTGATAGAAAACTCTCCTCTTGCCTGGATGAGTGCAGCTCCCACCGCACTCAAGAAGCTCAACACTGTCCAGGACAAAGCAGCCCCGCTTGATTGGCTGCAGATCCACAAACATTCACTCCCTCCACCACCAACACACAGTGGCAGCAGTGTGTGTACCATCTACAAGATGCACTGCAGCAACTCACCAAGGCTCTCTAGATAGCACCTTCCAAACCCACAACCACTACCATCTAGAAGGACAAGGGCAGCAAATAAATGGGAACACCACCAACTTGAAGTTCCCCTCCGAGCCACTCACCTCCCTGACTTGGAAATATATCGGCCGTTCCTTCACTGTCGCTGGGTCAAAATCCTGGAACTCCCTCCCTAACAGCACTGTGGGTGTACCTACCCCACAGGGACTGCAGTGGCTCAAGATGGCAGCTCATCCACCACCTTCTCAAGGGGCAACTAGGGATGGGCAATAAATGCTGGCCCAGCCAACGAAGCCCACATCCCATGAGTGGATTTTTAAAAAAGTCTTGCTACAACTGCACAGGGCATTGGTGAGACCCATCCGGAGTATTGTATACACTTTTGGTCTCCTTACTTAAGGAGAGAGGTACTTGCATTGGAAACAATTCAGAGAATTGGTCTGATTCCTGGGTTGAAGGGTTTGTCTTATGAGGAAAGGTTGGTCCTAAATTCATTGGAGTTTAGAAGAATGATAGGTGATCTTAATGAAACAAAGGATTCTGAGAATCTTGATAGGGTGGGTGCTGAGAGGAGTTTCCCCCACCTTGGGGGAATCTGGAACTAGGGGGCACAGTATAAAAATAAGGGGTGTCCCATTTAAGACAGAGATGAGAAATGTTTTCTCTCCGAGGGTCATTAGTCTGTGGAATTCTCTTCCCCGGTGAGCAGTGGAGGCTGGGGTCGCTGAATATATTAAAAAATCTGTCTAACCCGAGCTTGATCCACAAGGGAATCGAGGGATATGGGGGACAAGGAGGAAAGTGGAGTTGGGGCCACAATCAGCTCAGCCATGATCTTATTGAATGGTGAGGCAGACTTGACGGGCCGAATAGCCAACTCCTCCTAATTCTTATGTTCTTCCATTCTTAAACTGAGAGACTTCCTTGTCTTGATCACTCTGCCAGGGTGTTTTAAAATCTCTGCTCTATGGAGTTAATCTTCGCTTTGTTTTTTCTCTCTCTGGGCCACAGAGTGATTCACAAATGCGCCATGTGTGATACGGTTTTCACACACCAGCCGTTGCTGAGCTCCCACTTCGACCAGCACCTGAGCAAGCAACGGGTCAGTGTCTTCAAGTGCCCACAGTGCCCGGTGCTTTACGCCCAGAAACGGACCATGATGGAGCACATCAAGGTGAGGGGGTAGCACAGTGACCTTCCATCTCCTCCTTTTGCCCCGACCACCCTCCTCAGTACACCATAACCAGGGAAATTAGTGTCAGCTTGGCTTGATGGCCAGTGCACAGATTGGGGGTGAGAAGTGAGAGGTGGCAGGTTCCAACACCATATCGTACATCAGCCCAATAATCAAGCTGGGCACTCCCAATGCAGTACTGAGGGAGCGCCGCAGTGTCACAGGGTCAGTACTGAGGGAGCACCGCAGGGTCAGTATTGAGGGTGCGCCGTGGTGTCACAGGGTCAATACTGAGAGAGCGCTGCAGTGTCGCAGGGTCAGTACTGAGGGAGCACCGCAGGGTCAGTACTGAGGGTGTGCCGCGGTGTCACAGGGTCAATACTGAGGGAGCGCTGCAGTGTCTCAGTATCAGTATTGAGGGAGCGTCGCAGTGTTAGTACTGAGGGAGCGCTGCAGTGTCGCAGGGTCAGTACTGAGGGAACGCTGCAGTGTCTCAGTATCAGTATTGAGGGAACGCTGCAGTGTTGCAGGGTCAGTACTGAGGGAACGCTGCAGTGTCGCAGGGTAAATACTGAGGGAGCACTGCAGTGTCGCAGGGATAGTGCTGAGGGAGCACCGCCCTGCCAGAGGGGCGGTGCTGAGGGAGCGCGGCACTGTCACGGGGTCAGTACTGAGGGAGCAACACACTGTTGAAGGCTAAATGGTGAGGGAATGTGGAGGTGCTGTCTTTTGAATGAGATGTTAAAAGTCTGAACCTAGCTGCTTTTCGGAGGTCACTGGTGGCTGAGAAGCAGGGCTGTGTGTTGCTCAATATTCCTTCCTCACTGATAAATGTCCTTGAATTTAAACCAGGTGTATCAGCGAGATGAGAGACCTGAGTGTGCTTTATTATGCAGTAAATATTTTTCATAAATCCTGTAGAAAACCACAGCTCCTTAATGTCAGGATTGTACAGACCTAAATCATGGGCATAGTACTGGGTTGAAAGCCTATCATCTCTTATTGTCAAGGTACATACATGACTGAGAGGCTGGGGGGGCAGTTGGTGACTGAAGCCGGTACCGTTGACCCTCAAAGTGCAAGGGAGGGAGTTGAGAAAATGTTTTCCCTTTAAGTGAGCGGAGAGTAAGTACTTTGTCCCTTCCCTCAGAGCACTCATTCCAACTTAAAGAACGAGGAGGTGGTTCAGAGTCGGACAGTCGCATCTGTCAAAGCACCGGTGAAGTCAAGCCCAGACTCTACGGACGTCTCCACGGATGAGTCGTCCACTAGCCCCAAGGCTGTCCTCAGCCTTCAGCGGAGGAAGGAGATGAGGCTGAAGCTGAAGAACGCAGGGTGGACCTGCGGGCTGTGCCAGATGTGGTTCCCTGAGCGCGAGGAGTACGTGACCCACATGAAGAGGGACCATGGCAAGGTCAGTGTTCGGACATAACTTCTGAGTTTGGATGATCAGTAGCAAAACACTGAGAGATGATTTCAACCCTGATTGGTTATGGCTCAAAGCACCTGTATAGTCGATGAGCCTTGGAGTAAAGCTCCCTCTACACTGTCCCCATCATTCACTCCCAGGACAGGTACAGCACGGGGTTAGATACAGAGTAAAGCTCCCTCTACACTGTCCCCATCAAACACTCCCAGGACAGGTACAGCACGGGGTTAGATACAGAGTAAAGCTCCCTCTACACTGTCCCCATCATTCACTCCCAGGACAGGTACAGCACGGGGTTAGATACAGAGTAAAGCTCCCTCTACACTGTCCCCATCATTCACTCCCAGGACAGGTACAGCACGGGGTTAGATATAGAGTAAATCTCCCTCTACACTGTCCCCATCAAACACTCCCAGGACGGGTACAGCACGGGGTTAGATACAGAGTAAAGCTCCCTCTACACCGTCCCCATCAAACACTCCCAGGACAGGTACAGCACAGGGGTTAGATACAGAGTAAAGCTTCCTCTACACTGTCCCCATCAAACACTCCCAGGACAGGTACAGCACGGGGTTAGATACAGAGTAAAGCTCCCTCTACACTGTCCCCATCAAACACTCCCAGGACAGGTACAGCACGGGATTAGATACAGAGTAAAACTCCCTCTACACTGTCCCCATCAAATACTCCCAGGACAGATACAGCACGGGGTTAGATACAGAGTAAATCTCCCTCTACACTGTCCCCATCAAACACTCCCAGGACAGATACAGCACGGGGTTAGATACAGAGTAAAGCTCCCTCTACACTGTCCCCATCAAACACTCCCAGGACACGTACAGCACGGGGTTAGATACAGAGTAAAGCTCCCTCTACACTGTCCCCATCAAACACTCCCAGGACGGGTACAGCACGGGGTTAGATACAGAGTAAAGCTCCCTCTACGCCGACCCCATCAAACACTCCCAGGACAGGTACAGCACGGGGTTAGATACAGAGTAAACTCCCTCTACACTGACCCCATCAAACACTCCCAGGACAAGTACAGCACGGGGTTAGATACAGAGTAAAGCTCCCTCTACACTGTCCCCATCAAACACTCCCAGGACAGGTACAGCACGGGGTTAGATACAGAGTAAAGCTCCCTCTACACTGTCCCCATCAAACACTCCCAGGACAGGTACAGCACGGGGTTAGATACAGAGTAAAGTTCCCTCTACACCGTCCCCATCAAACACTCCCAGGACAGGTACAGCACGGGGTTAGATACAGAGTAAAACCTCCCTCTACACTGTCCCCATCAAACACTCCCAGGACAGGTACAGCACGGGGTTAGATACAGAGTAAAGCTGCCTCTACACTGTCCCCATCAAACACTCCCAGGACAGGTACAGCACGGGGTTAGATACAGAGTAAAGCTGCCTCTACACTGTCCCCATCAAACACTCCCAGGACAGGTACAGCACGGGGTTAGATACAGAGTAAAGCTCCCTCTACACTGTCCCCATCATTCACTCCCAGGACAGGTACAGCACGGGGTTAGATATAGAGTAAATCTCCCTCTACACTGTCCCCATCAAACACTCCCAGGACGGGTACAGCACAGGGTTAGATACAGAGTAAAGCACCCTCTACACTGTCCCCATCAAACACTCCGAGGACACGTACAGCACGGGGTTAGATACAGAGTAAAGCTCCCTCTACACTGTCCCCATCAAACACTCCCAGGACAGGTACAGCACAGAGTTAGATACAGAGTAAAGCTCCCTCTACACTGTCCCCATCAAACACTCCCAGGACAGGTACAGCACGGGGTTAGATACAGAGTAAAGCTCCCTCTATACTGTGCCCATCAAACACACCCAGGACAGGTACAGCACGGGGTTAGATACAGAGTAAAGTTCCCTCTACACTGTCCCCATCAAACACTCCCAGGACAGGTACAGCACGGGGTTAGATATAGAGTAAAGCTCCCACTACACTGTCCCCATCAAACACTCCCAGGACAGGTACAGCACGGGGTTAGATACAGAGTAAATCTCCCTCTACTCTGACCCCATCAAACACTCCCAGGACAGGTACAGCACGGGGTTAGATATAGAGTAAAGCTTCCTCTACACTGTCCCCGTCAAACACTCCCAGGACAGGTACAGCACGGGGTTAGATACAGAGTAAATCTCCCTCTACACTGTCCCCATCAAACACTCCCAGGACAGGTACAGCACAGGGTTAGATACAGAGTAAAGCTTCCTCTACACTGTCCCCATCAAACACTCCCAGGACAGGTACAGCACGGGGTTAGATACAGAGTAAAGCTCCCTCTACACCGTCCCCATCAAACACTCCCAGGACAGGTACAGCACGGGGTTAGATACAGAGTAAAGCTCCCTCTACACTGTCCCCATCAAACACTCCCAGGACAGGTACAGCACGGGGTTAGATACAGAGTAAAGCTCCCTCTACACCGTCCCCATCAAACACTCCCAGGACAGGTACAGCACGGGGATAGATACAGAGTAAACTCCCTCTACACTGTCCCCATCAAACACTCCCAGGACGGGTACAGCACGGGGTTAGATACAGAGTAAAGCTCCCTCTACACTGTCCCTATCAAACACTCCCAGGACAGGTACAGCACGGGGTTAGATACAGAGTAAATCTCCCTCTACACTGTCCCCATCAAACACTCCCAGGACAGGTACAGCACAGGGTTAGATACAGAGTAAATCTCCCTTTACACTGGCCCCATCAAACACTCCCAGGACAGGTACAGCACGGGGTTAGATACAGAGTAAAGCTGCCTCTACACTGTCCCCATCAAACACTCCCAGGACAGGTACAGCACGGGGTTAGATACAGAGTAAAGCTCCCTCTACACTGTCCCCATCAAACACTCCCAGGACAGGTACAGCACGGGGTTAGATACAGAGTAAAGCTCCCTCTACACTGTCCCCCATCAAACACTCCCAGGACAGGTACAGCACGGGGCTGGATACAGAGTAAAGCTCCCTCTACACCGTCCCCATCAAACACTCCCAGGACAGGTACAGCACGGGGTTAGATACAGAGTAAATCTCCCTCTACACTGTCCCCATCAAACACTCCCAGGACAGGTACAGCACAGTGTTAGATACAGAGTAAAGCTCCCTCTACACTGTCCCCATCATTCACTCCCAGGACAGGTACAGCACAGGGTTAGATACAGAGTAAAGCTCCCTCTACACTGTCCCCATCAAACTCTCCCAGGACAGGTACAGCACGGGGTTAGATACAGAGTAAAGCTCCCTCTACATTGTCCCCATCAAACACTCCCAGGGCAGGTACAGAGTAAAGCAACCGGCACCATCAAACAAAACCTCGTTGTTGTTTTGGGATCTGCCTGCGTATTAAATGGCTTCCTACCGGATTAGAATTGCCATGCTTCAAAGTTAGTTGCTGTCCGTGCTTTGGGATGTTTGGGTTGTGAGGGTGTGCAGCGTAAAGTCTGCCTCAGAGCACTGATGTTTACTTTTGGCTTTATCCCTTGATGATGCTGGCAGGCTATGAAGAAGTTCCCATGTCGACTCTGCGAGAGGTCGTTCTGCTCCGCGCCCAGCTTGCGCAGACACGTTCGAGTCAACCACGAGGGGATCAAACGCGTCTACAGCTGCCGGTAACTCTAATTTCTAATTTCAAACTCTCTTTCGACGGGCCAGTGAACGCCTCCCGTGGAAATTGCCACAGGAGAAGGTGATGTTGCTTATGTCAACAGGTGGGGGGGTGTACCATGCGTACACAGCCCGTGGATCAGTGCGTGACACTCTTGCCACTTGAATCTGGAGGTCTTGGTTTCGGCTCCAGGCTGAAACTCTCAGCCTGGTACTGACAGAGTGCACCCAGTCCGTGCGTAGGGTGGTCAAGTTACTGGGAGGGTCCCGGCAATCGTAATCGTGAAGCTGTAGAGCTTGTTGTTAAAAACCGAAGATTCACTCGCCCTTTATGAAGCAAACCTACCATTCTGGCCGTGGATCTGGGACTGTATGTGACTCTAGTCTGACAGTAACCTGGACAAATCTTAACTGCCCTCTGACGTGGCCGAGTCATTCATATGTATCAAAAAAGAGCAGTGGTTCTCATACTAACTCCTGAGGAACACCAGTGTACACCTCCCTCCAGTCTAACAAACAACCATTAAAGGTCACTGTCCCTTTAATTCCATGGGCTTTAACTTGACTAACAAGACTTATATATTTCCCGCTTTCTCGCAGAATGCTTATACACCTATCAACCATGTTACCCTCAGCAGCACTCGCTGTTACTTCAGTAAAGAACTCAATAAAGTCATGCATACATACAAACTAGAAGCAGGAGCAGGCCATTTAGCCCCTCTCACCTGCTCCGCTATTCAAAAAGATCATGGCTGATCTGATTTGTGGCCTCACCTCCATATTCCACCTATCCCCGATGACCTTTGACCCCCTTGTTAGTCAAGAATCTGCCTTTAAAGATATTCATTGACCTTGACCCTGCCTCCACTGCTCTCTGGGAAGAGAGTTCCAAAGATTCACGATCATCTGAGAGAAAAAATGTCACCTCATCTCTGCCTTAAATGGGAGACCCCTCATTTTTAAACTGACTCCCCTGGTTCTCGTCTCTCCCACAAGGGGAAACATCCTCTCAGCATCCACCCTGTCAAGACCCCTCAGGATCGTATATGCTTCAATACAATCACCTCGCTTTCTTCTAAACTCCAATGGATACAGGCCTAGCCCGTCCAACCGTTCTTCATAAGATAACCCTGTCATCCCAGGTATTAGTTAAGTAAGCCTTCTCTGAACTGCTCCGAACTCAATAATGTCCTTTCTTAAATAAGGAGACCAAAACCGTACACAGTACGCCAGATGTGATCTCACCAAGGCCCTGTATAACTGAAGCAAAACATCCCTACTTTTATATTCCAGTCCCCTCGCAATAAGCACCAACATTCCATTTGCCTTCCTGATCTCTCGCTGCTCCTGCACACTAACTTTTTGTGACCCATGTACTAGGACACCCAGATCACTCTGCACCTCATTGTTCTGCAATCTCTCTCCATTTAAATAATACGCTGTTTTTCTATTCTTCCTGCCAAAGTGGACAAGTTCACATTTTCCCACATTATACTTCACCTGCCAAATTTTTGCCCCCTCACTCAACCTATCTTTGTCCCTTTGCAGACTCCTTAAGTCCTCTTCACAACTTGCTTTCCTACATACCATTGTCATCAGCAAATTTAGCAACCATATATTCGGTCCCTTCATCCAAGCCATTGAGATAGATTGTAAATAGTTGAGGCTCAGCAGTGATCCCTGTGACCCTCCACTCGTTTTATCTTGCTAACCTTAAAATGACCCATTTATGCCTACTTTCTGTTTCCTGTTAGCTAACCAATCGTCTGTCCAGGCTAATGCACCCTATGCATGAGCTCTAATTTTACATAGTAACCTCTGATGTGGCGCCTTGTCAAATGCCTTCTGGGAATCTCTGTACAGCACATCCACAGGTTCCCCTTTATCCAAGTGCCCTGCTATAACCTCAATAGGTTCCAGCAATTTCCCTACAACAGACGTTAAGCTAACTGTCATGTAGTTTCCTGATTTCTGTCTCCTTTCTTGAATAGAGGAGTCACATTTGCTTTTTTCCAATCTGATGGGACCTTTCCAGAATCCAGAATTTTGGAAAAATTAAAACCAATGTTTTTTCTTTTCATTTTATTTATTTATTCATGTGGTGTGAGTTTCGCTGGCTGGGCCAGCATTTATTGCCCATCCCTAGTTGCCCTTGAGAAGGTGGTGGTGGTGATGGTGGTCAGCTGCCTTCTTGAACCATGTGACGTAGGTACACCCACAGCGCTGTTAGGGAGGGAGTTCCAGGATTTTGACCCAGCGACAGTAGAGGAACGGCCGATATATTTCCAAGTCAGGATTGTCAGTGACTTAAGAGGGGAGCTTCCAGGTAGTGGTGTTCCCATCTGCTACCTCAGCATCCACTTCTTTTAAGACTCTAGGATGAAGTCCATCAGGACTTGGGACTTGTCAGCTTTTAGTTCTAAGAGTTTTCTCAGTACCCTTTCCCTGGTGATTCTAATTGTTTTAAGTTCCTGCCTCCTTTTTACCTCTTGATGCACACTTATTTTTGGGATGTTATTTCTATTCTCTACAGTGAAGACAAATGAAAAATATCTGTTTCATTGATCCGCCATTTCCTTATTTTCCATTATTAATTCCCCAATCTCACTCTCTGGAGGACCAATGTTCACTTTACTTACTCTTTTCCTCTGAAGAAGAGTCATGCGGACTCTCTTTGTCTCTCCACAGATGCTGTTAGACCTGCTGAGTTTTTCCAGCATTTTCTGTTCTTATCTGAGGAACTCCATTTGTTCATCCTTTGACATTATAGAAACATAGAAACTAGGAGCAGGAGTAGGCCATTCAGCCCTTCGAGCCTGCTCCGCCATTCATCATGATCACGGATGATCATCCAACCCTATAGCCTGCTCCCGCTTTCTCCCCATACCCTTTGATCCTTTTCACCCCACGAGCTATATCTAACTCCTTGAAAACATACAATGTTTTGGCCTCAACTACTTTCTGTGGTAGCGAATTCCACAGGCTCACCTCTCTCTGGGTGAAGAAATTTCTCCTCATCTCAGTCCTAAATGGTCTACCCCGTATCCTCAAGACTGTGACCCCTGGTTCTGGACTCCCCCCACCATCGGGAACATCCTTCCTACAGCTATCCTGTCTAGTCCTGTTAGAATTTTATAGGTTTCTCCGAGATCCCCCCCCCCCGCCCCCCGACCCATTCTTCTGAACTTCAGCAAATATAATCCTAACCGACTCAATCTCTCCTCATGTGTCAGTCCCGCCATCCCAGGAATCAGTCTCTTGTTCTTCCGGCCTTATTCCGTATTTCTTCATTAATTCTTTTCTCTACCCAACCTACCATCGGGATCCTTCTGAAGCCCACCTGTCAAAGTTGTTGCATTTTCCTATCAAGCTTCACATTGATAACTCATTACTGACCTGGCAGAGCATTGTTGAACATGGATTCTCGTTTCAAGACTCAGTTTATTAGAATGTTGCCTAATCTTGTGAAAACACTTCTGGCTTGTCCAATCCTTTTTTTTTTGGATTCAGCACTGCTTTTTGACATTGGATGCTTCCTAGTTAGTTGAATTGATTGATGTGATCTATCCTGTGATGTTGCATACCGGAATATTCTTTCTCTTTATCGTTTTCTTGCAACCCCAAATCTCCGGCTTCCCATTACCGCTGTATTGATTCATTTTTGCAAGCCATCTTCGCCTGTTGCTCTTAAGTTTGGTGTCATTGGCGTAAGGGGTGTTGTTGATGACCCTCCCTCTTAACCTTTTAAGCCATCCATCCTTTCAATTCCCCTGAATGTGTCCGCTGTGTACGGAGAAACCGTGTGGTGAGGAAATGCAGCCTTGACCAACCTGCTGAATCCTTGCTGATCGGCCAGACTCCTGCTTTAAAACGTTTTTAATTACTTGTGGTTTACAAAAGGTTTTGGGCTCCCTTTTTGTGTGTCGGCTGCTAATCCACTCTCAGAGTAAGCTGTTTTTTTTTAAAAGGAGAGCATAGTGTGATTGCCCAGACTGGGACTGTGAATATCCTCTCTCTGGTGTTTCAGACATTGCACCGAGGGGAAGCGGACGTTCAGCAGTCGCCTGACTCTGGAGAAACATCTACAAGTCATTCATGGTATTAACATGGCGGACCACGCACAGGACCAGGAGAATCTCTTTGAGAGAGTGAGCATTAAGGTAACGCCACCCAGACCAAATGTACGTTACAGACCTCCAGAGTAACAGCCCCTCTGGCGGCTGTCCTGTTAAAAGCACCTTGTAGGTTACGTTAAAGACCAGGCGGTCCCAGGTTCAGTGCCTGGTCTGCACTGAATTAATCGAACTCTGCTGAGGCAGCATTTGGGGTCGTTCCTGGGGTTCGGAGGGGAAAAGCAGCCAGTGTTTCTGCTGCTGATCGCTTTTCAGAGACTCCTGCTGCAGTTGGAGTGTTTTGGGTGATGGTGAGGAGAGAGTTGGATTCCACTTTGCTGCTTCAACAGTCAATAGTGCTGCATTGTAAGTCTTTTAAATGTCTTGATCCTTTACTTTGGAGCTGTTTCCGTGCAACAGACTTCAGGAGCAACACTGAGCAGATCTGCTAGTGATTACATTTTAAAAAATCTTTATTTTTCTCTCTTTCACATTCTGGGTCTCTTGCTTTTTCTCTTACTCATTCTGCCGGTGTCTCATTCCCCCCCCCGCCCCCACCACCACCACCGCTCTGGCGCTCTCTGTCCTCCGACCCCCCCCCGCACTGGTGTACTCTCTCCTCCGCCCACCCCTGCTCTGGTGCTCTCTCTGTCTCTCTCTCTCTCTCTCCCCCTGCTCTGGCGCTTGCTCTCTCTCTCTCTCTCTGTCTCTCCGTCTTTCCCCCCCTGCTCTTGTGCTCTCTCTCTCCCCCCGTCTCTGTCTCTCTCTTTCTCTCCCCCTGCTCTGGCGCGCGCTCTCTCTCTCTCTGTCTCTCTCTCTTCCCCCCACCCCCTGCTCTGGTGCTCTCTCTCTCTCTCCCCCTGCTCTGGCTCTGTCTCTCTCTCTCTCTCTCCCACCCCCTGCTCTGGTGCTTTCTCTGGCTCTGTCTCTCTCTCTCCCCCTTCTGTGGCGCTCTCTCTCACCCTGCTCTGGCGCACGCGCACTCTCTCTCTCTCTCTCCCTCCCCCTGCTCTGGTGCGCGCGCGCTC
This sequence comes from Carcharodon carcharias, assembly GCF_017639515.1. NCBI lineage: Eukaryota > Metazoa > Chordata > Chondrichthyes > Lamniformes > Lamnidae > Carcharodon > Carcharodon carcharias. The sequence goes on from NC_054502.1 coordinate 7,522,898, forward strand.
TCTCTCTCTCTCCCCCCCTGCTCTGGTGTGCGCGCTCTCTCTCTCTCTCTCTCTCTCTCTCTCTCTCCCCCTCCCCCCTGCTCTGGTGCTCTCTCTCTCTCTGTGTGTCTCTCTCTCTCTCCCACCCGCTCTGGCGCGCGCTTGCTCTCTCTCTCTCTCTCTCTCTCTCTCTCTCCCCCTGCACCGGTGCTCTCTCCCCGCGCTGGTGTGCGCGCTCTCTCTCTCTCTCTCTCTCTCCCTCTCCCTCTCCCCACCCCCCCCGCTCTGGTGCGCGCTCTCTCTCTCTCTCTCTCTCTCTCACTCCCTCCTCTCTCTCTCTTTCTCCTGCCCGATATGGCACTCACTCTCACCCGCCCCCCCTCGCCCTGGCGGTCTGTCTGTCTTGCACTCTCTCGTACACTGTCACTCCTACTCGCGCTCTGGGTCTGGCCCCCACTCCTCGTCCGGCCCTCGCTCTCTCTCCCTCGTCTGGCCCTCGCCGCCTGGTTTGCGCTCTCGTGCTCTCTCTCTCCGCCTGGCACACGCCCTTGCTCTCACTCTCTCGGTCCGTTCCCCAATCGCCCTGTTGCTCACTCTCACCTCACTCTCACTCTCACCTCACTCTCTCTTCGCGCTCTCGCTCACTCTGTCTTGCTCGCTCGCTCTCGCTCTCTGTCTCGCTCTCAACAGACAACCATTCGCAAGCGGCCTGGTTCGCGGGATGGGATGGAGCGCTGGGGCTCCGAGACCAGCAAGAGCCGGAAGCTGAACGGGAGCTCACCCTACCGATGCATGAAATGTGGTTACACCACCAACAGCTTCTCCGATTTCCACAAGCACATCCCCCAGCACAGGACAGGCAGCTCATCGTTCCAGTGTCGCCAGTGTGGGCTTTGCTTTGCTGCCCACCTTTCCTTAACTCGCCACCTCTTCATTGTGCATGGGGTGAAGGAGTCAGAGGGGCCGAAGGTAACTGAGGAGAAGGGAGAGACCGAGTGGATAAAATTGGAGGGTGGGGTGATATGTGACGTGTGTGGGAAGCTGTTTGAGAGTGTGCCGTTGTTAAAGACACATTTCCGGACACATGGGATGGCCTTCATCAAATCAAAGCAAAATGGCCTGGATAAGTAAGTGCGCAATATTGATTTAAAAACTTTCTTTTTAAAAGATGTTTTATTTATATGGAGCCTGGCAAGGTGAATGTCAGAGACCTGAATGCCCTGAGAAACGGAAAATTTGCCCCTTGTTTCGTTTATGATTGTCTCCCGTTATTGCAGTCCTGCATATTGTTGGCCAGCTTCCAGTAGAGGGATGTGAGGGTTTGGGAAGAGACCGGTTTCTGCCCGGTGTGGTGTTAAGGCAGCTAGGCTCCACCACCCCCCCCCCAGTTGGCACCGAGGTGACCTGATCTCGCCCGGGATCGTGTTAGTAGGACTACAGTCGACCTGGGTTCCCCCAAATATCCCCATCCCAGTGAGGCCCTGACCACCCAGTGAAGAGAGAGAGGCTCTGGATGAGGTTCCCCCCAACCCCCCACGGGGACATCTAAACGAGTGATGCAGCCACACGGTTCCCCCGCTTTCTATCCCTCCACCTAGGACCCCAGTTACTGCCTCCCCGGTGTAATATCCCTGCACTCTCATCTATCGCTAAGGGACACATTGGGTGTTCTGACGTGCCTCTGCGGGGAGGATGAGGAAGAGGGAAGATCCTTCTACACTAAGTAAATAGCGATGAGGAAAGGGATTTTGTTTTGCGCCCCCATTTCAGTACCTTTACCAGAGGTAAACGCTGACACTGACCCCTTCCCAGCATCTGTTCCACACACACTAAAGGCACAAACAGAAGCAAACAAAATGGGGTTGGCCCTCAGTAACCGAGGCGACACTGAAATGTGGTAATTTTGATACTGTCTCATGATTTATACTTTCAGATCACTTACTTTTTGTTAATAAATGTGCCTGAGGAGGGCAGGTTGGTGTTGAATCTCAGCCACTGTTGCTCTGTCCTTTTTATTTTAAAAGGACGCTTTTGAACAGACCCACTCCGGGCTCCGGGGTTCCTGTTCCTGTGTCTTCCCTGCAGCTTCCCCCCCGCCCCCCTCCAACCCCCCACTTGGTTCCACCTCCCCTGCCTCTCCCTCAGGCCAAGCTGCCTGGCGATGCTCATCCCTCTCGTCTCCTCCGCTAGTTGTGAGGTTTCAGCTCTCGGACGTAGGATACGCGGCAGCTGAACCCAAAACCTCTGCCGAAATCCAGGGTTTTCTCTCTGGAGATGAAGGGGGCGTGGGCGGCTCCCGGAGGGTTGAGTTAACAAGCTGAGCGAGTTATTAGTGGACTTGAGCACACACAACAAGCTGCTGGAGCTCCCTGGTTATCACCCCGACCGCTGCGGTACAGGAAATCGCAGCTGGGGATGTTGTGCTTAGCCCCCCCCACCACCCCTCTCCCCACCCGCCCTGTCCCAGCTTTGAGCAAACGAGTTTTTAATTAATAGCGGTTTAACGTGGTACCCCCCCTGAAGCATGAGCACAGTCGGACTGGGAGCACGACGTTGTTAGCGGGGAGGCATTTGGCAGCTCGGCGTCATGTGCTGAGTTAACTGTGCGGGGAGATGGGGGGGAGGTAAACTCTTGCCGGGTGCTGTGGTATTTTGTCGGGGACCTGTCACGCTGGTGTGTCCCGGGACGCCTCCATTTCGCGCTCTCGCCCACCTCCCCCCCCCCCCCCCAGGTCCTGGGTGCGCTGGCCCCCTCCACATCGGCAACAGAACACAATTACCGCTGCACACAGCGCAAGACTGGACCTGCTGCCGGCAGAGAGAGGTTTGCAGCTGAGATGCGAGTAAAGCACACGGCTTAACCGGGGCACTCCTGCCCCTCTGCCTGTGCCTCGCAATCCGTTCCCAAAAGGAATCGAGACCTTCTGATATTTTCAGCAATCATTTAAATTTGCGAAAGGGTTAATGAGAGTTTCGTGAACACACACACACACACACACCCCTGCCCCAACTGCTGCTGTCCTGCTGGGTAATTGAAGCTCCAGTAATCTCCCAGATGTGAACTGAACTGAATTAGTGAATTCCAGCTGGAATGGTGGCTGGTGGGGGCTGGGGAGGGATCTGTGTGTCTGGCTGTCTGTGTCTGCCTTGTGTGTCTGTCTTGTGGGCCTGTGTGTGTGTGTGTGTGTGTGTGTGTGTGTGTGTGTGTGTGTGTGTGTGTGTGTGTGTGTGTGTGTGTGTGTGTGTGTGTGTGTGTGTCAGGTGAGGTTGGGATTGGCTCAGCTGTGATGGCCTCCACAGTTGAATGCCCCGCTGACACTCCCTGGTACTTGGAGGATGGTAAGGACCTGTGGGATCAGCAAACATCACTGTGGAAGCAAGACAAGAGAGGTATGAGTTTCAGGTACCATTTAGAAGCAGAGGGACTGATGTTGAGGGGGTACATGCACACATCCATACTAGTATGCACACAGACGGACAGATTCAGACTGAGGCACATAGACACACATCCATAAGCCTGTTGGCCACATCGCAGGGGCTATTGAGAGGCGCCATGAACAGGCAGTGCATTCTGGACCCAGTGACCAGCAGGGGAGATGGAGCTGGGCTAGAGAAGGTCAGGGCTCCTACTTAGCATGACTGTCCAGTGATCATCGGTGGAAACTGTGAAACACCTCGCTCAGCTGAACATCCTTTGACCACCAATGTCTTTGGTGCACACAGCGCGCGCACACCCACTCAGGCAAGGCAGCACTGGCCAACTGGAACCTCGAGCTGCAGTTCTGTAACTGAAGAGGGGCCAGACAAAATGGATGGAAAACAGGGAGGGGGGGGGGTGGGGTTTAGAAATGAATTCTGCTTCAATCAGGTTGGGGGCGGTGCGGGCGGGGTTAGAGGTTGGTACTTAACACAATTCCTCTTATCACAGTGACAGGCGATCAGCCTGTTTGTGTAATACGCGGGGATCAGTATGTCCATTGATCCACTTTGTCCCAATAATCAGCATTTGCAGTTGCTAATCTTGGTTGAGTCCAGCAGGTTATCCAGGCTGTCAGAACGGAGTGGCTCCAGGTGGGCGCGGTCCCCCAATGCCTCCCCTACCCCAATCTCTGCTCCCCCTGTGGCATTGGGGCAGTGTGTCTGCCTGGCTGCTGTTTTTTGTGCGGTGCCCGGTGGGGGGGGGGTTTCTTTGTTTTGATTACTGGAGGGGCACGCTGAGATGGAATCTGATGTTGGCAGGCATTCCAACGGCACCACTGTCCATCCACTCCCCCCCCCCCCGCCCCCCCACCACCAGCCCAGTGTTGGTGCTGAGCCACACAGGCCAGAGAAGGGGGAAGGTTGGGGTGGCTGGGTGGGACAGCTTTCAGCCCATCTCGGCTGAGGTAACAGTTGGGAGGGAGTTTATGCCACAGGTCTCAACACCACCCACCCCCCCCTCCCCCGGGTTAGTGGGGGGGGGGGGGGAAATAAATCGGGTCTCAATTACTCCCCAGTAGCAGAGAGAGAGAGAGCGATGCTGTTGCCATTGCTGGTCAACCGACAGGAGTGGGGATCACTGTATGGAATCAATGTGTAATCCTATTTGGATGTGTAACAGTGTTGGGCTTGCTGGGGGAGGGCTGTCTGCAAGGTGCATGCACTAAGCCCGTATATTGTACTATAAGATTTTGGAATTTGTTAAAAGTTTATTCTTCAAAGAAGCTGTTTTCTCCTCACCTTGCGAAGAAAATAAATTGTAATTTTTATTTAGAATTTATTTATATATTGAAAATGTAGTCGGAGAGATTTAAAAGATTTCTACAGTTTGATTTCTGTGAATGTAAGAGTGAATGTAACGAAAATGCATTAAAATTTTCACAAATATTTGTTAAAAGAGGGTGTTAATTGTTCCTTTATTTTTCACTCCCCTCCCCTCCTCTGATCACACTTTTTCTCCTAGGAAGGGTGACACACTTCAAGTCTTTATTAAGTGGAGGCACTTAAAAGGACACCACCTTCCTCATGAATTTTTCAATGCAAGACATCTTGGCATTGGCCGTTTTCAGGCAACTGACACCATGCGACACTGTCCCCATCAAACACTCCCAGGACAGGTACAGCACGAGGTTAGATACAGAGTAAAGCTCCCTCTACACAGTCCCCATCAAACACTGAGATAAAAACAAAAAAAAACTGCGGATGCTGGAAATCCAAAACAAAAACAAAAACAGAATTACCTGGAAAAACTCAGCAGGTCTGGCAGCATCGGCGGAGAACCGTCAACTCTTTTCTTCTCTGCCGATGCTGCCAGACCTGCTGAGTTTTTCCAGGTAATTCTGTTTTTGTTTTTGTTCCCCATCAAACACTCCCAGGACAGGTACAGCACGGGGTTAGATACAGAGTAAAGCTCCCTCACACTGTCCCCATCAAACACTCCCAGTACAGGTACAGCACGGGGTTAGATACAGAGTAAAGGTCCCTCTACACTGTCCCCATCAAACACTCCCAGGACAGGTACAGCACGGGATTAGATACAGAGTAAAGCTCCCTCTACACTGTCCCCATCAAACACTCCCAGGACAGGTACAGCACGGGGTTAGATACAGAGTAAAGCTCACTCTACACTGTCCCCATCAAACACTCCCAGGACAGGTACAGCACGGGGTTAGATACAGAGTAAAGCTCCCTCTACACTGTCCCCATCAAACACTCCCAGGACAGGTACAGCACGGGGTTAGATACAGAGTAAACTCCCTCTACACTGTCCCCATCAAACACTCCCAGGACAGGTACAGCACAGGGTTAGATACAGAGTAAAGCTCCCTCTACACCGTCCCCATCAAACACTCCCAGGACAGTTACAGCACAGGGTTAGATACAGAGTAAAGCTCCCTCTACACTGTCCCCATCAAACACTCCCAGGACAGGTACAGCACGGGGTTAGATACAGAGTAAAACTCCCTCTACACTGTCCCCATCAAACACTCCCAGGACAGATACAGCACGGGGTTAGATACAGAGTAAACTCCCTCTACACTGTCCCCATCAAACACTCCCAGGACAGGTACAGCACAGGGTTAGATACAGAGTAAAGCTCCCTCTACACTGTCCCCATCAAACACTCCCAGGACAGGTACAGCACGGGGTTAGATACAGAGTAAAGCTCCCTCTACACTGTCCCCATCAAACACTCCCAGGACAGGTACAGCACGGGGTTAGATACAGAGTAAAGCTCCCTCTACACTGTCCCCATCAAACACTCCCAGGACAGGTACAGCACGGGGTTAGATACAGAGTAAAGCTCCCTCTACACTGTCCCCATCAAACACTCCCAGGACAGGTACAGCACGGGGTTAGATACAGAGTAAAGCTCCCTCTACACTGTCCCCATCAAACACTCCAGGACAGGTACAGCACTGGGTTAGATACAGAGTAAAGCTCCCTCTACACCTGTCCCCATCAAACACTCCCAGGACAGGTACAGCACGGGGTTAGATACAGAGTAAAACTCCCTCTACACTGTCCCCATCAAACACTCCCAGGGCAGGTACAGCACGGGGTTAGATAGAGAGTAAAGCTCCCTCTACATTGTTCCTACTACCCAGGTCAGGAACAGCACTGTTCAGATCAGAAAAGCCCCCCCACAATCTGACCAACAGCAATAGCCTTTATTATTTGGATTCCTGCTATTTGGACCTGGAATTTGGGCTCATTGCTGACTTTCCAGTTGACATCTACTTCTTCAGTTAAACAGAAATCACTCGTGCCACACTCTCCTCTATCTTTCCCCGCTCCCTTCTCCCCCGCGTTCTCCACCTTTTCTCCCCCCCCCCCCACCCTGTGTTCTCTACCTCTCCTGCCCCCCCCCCCCCCATCATGTAGCTATTTATGTATTTAATATTATTTTTCTTTGAAAATAGAGGTTTAGTTTGTGGGTGCATCTTAATTGGATTAAAGTTGTCTAGTCTGGGTGCTTTGATGTGTACTGGTTTTGATGTAAGGGAGATAGCATGCATTTGCATTTTTTGAATAGAGCATTCAAGAAGTGGGATTTAAACTGACACCTAGCTAGCAGATACCAGGCAATATGTTTATATTACTAATAAAGTTGGTACTATGAAAGGGGTTTTATTGTTAGAAGAGGCTAGTGATACAATGGGAATTTGCATTCAATGGGTGGTGGTAGGTATAACTTCAGTTTTTGGGTGTGCAGAGCAGAGGCAATGAGAAATCAAAAGGCAGCTGTCAGGCTCCAACTGGCTCCACAGGAACCAAACTGAAAAGAACCTCATTTTGAATTCGTAAGGTGAAAATGCTTTGCCTGGTGTTTGGTTAAGTCTATGAGTTGCTGTTGCCTTAATGGCGATTAGTTTGGGAATTCATTAAAAGTTATGATAGTAGTAATTTGTAGCCATGTGTATATATATTTTAACCTGTGTAAATTAATAAAATGTTTCATTTAGTTTAATGTAAAACCTTGAGAACTGGTCTGATTCCTGAATTTAGAGTCGCATCCCAAACATAACACTTAAAATTATAGGTTATGACAGTTGTTTAAAATTTACCTCTGGGATTTTTAAATAACTCCGCTTTACCAGCTGCATCAGTCATAACAACTGGGGGCTCGTCCAGGAATAAATTATATTTACAGCCTTCCGGACTGAATATTAAATTCAACAAATTTAGATCTTGAACACCCTCCTCCATCCCCACCCTCTTTCTGTTTCTTCCCCCTCCCTTTTGTTTTTTCCAATAATTTATATAGATTTTTCTTTTGCCACCTATTTCCATTATTTTTAAATCTATACCTTTTATGCCCTGTTAGTCTTATTCCACCCCACTCCACTAGAGCTGTACCTTGTGTGTCCTGCCATCCATTCTTAATTAGCACATTCGTTTAGATAATATCACCACCTTCAACACCTCTTTGTTCTTTTGTCTGTGACATCTTTTGATTATCTGCTCCTATCACTGCTTGCTTGTCCCTACAACCGTGCCCCCCCCCCCCCCCCGCCACCTTAAACCAGCTTATATTTCACCCCTCTCCTAATTTTAGTTTTTATTTTTATATTTCTAATTCCTTGATTGGTTAGGAATTGGTGAACCTTAAGCTTATGAGTACGAGAGGCACTTTGAATTCAGGAGTTGGTGAGGTATTTTAGGAGTGTTGAGACTGCAAGATGACTTTGTCAATTGCTAAGACTTATCTGGGAGTGGAAGAGAACTCTGACTGGGTTGGAGAAAATAACCAAAAGTAAGCTAATGGAATTGGCAGATAAATTAAAATTGGGGTTACCCAATCTAGGAAATCAGATATAGTTAAAAGTATAGCCCAGCATCTACAGTTGGTAGTGAACCCTAACACTAGTGAGATACAGCTGGAGGTAGTGAGGCTTCAGTTAGGAATGAAGTCACTTGAATTTGCACAAGCAAAGGAACTGAAAAAGCTTGAATTAGAAGCAATGGAATTCGAAATGAAGGAGAGGAAAGAGAAAGAGAGAGAATTCCAACTGAAAATGTTGGCAGTTAGAAAAGAGATGTCAGTAGATGAGGAAGGATTTGTCTCCAGAGTAGAACCCAGTGGGGAGATGTTTAAGTTTGTACAAGCTCTTCCAACGTTTGAGGGAAAAGATATTGAAGCATTCTTTATTTCATTTTAGACGCTAGCTAAACAGATGAAATGGCCACAGGAAAACTGGACATTATTATTACAGACTTAAGTTAGATGGGGCTCACTTCCGGAAGAAATATTGGTGAATTATGATGTGGTGAAAAAAGCTACTTTGAGTGCATATGAGTTGGTTCCTAAAGCCTACAGGCAGAAATTTAGGAACATGAGAAAACAGCCTGGGCAAACTTCTTTCGAGTTTGAAAGAGTAAAACAAAGTAATTTTGACCAGTGGATATGGGTGTTTAAAAATAGAAACAACCTATGCAGCTCTTGGGGAAGTCATTCTTTCAGAAGAATTTAAAAATTCAATCCCTTCGATAGTGAGAACTCATGTGGAGGAACAGAGGGTTGATTCTGTAAGACAAGCAGCAGAGAGGGTTGATTCTGTAAGACAAGCAGCAGAGATAGCTAATGGTTTTGAGTTAGTTCATAGAGCCAAACCTTTTTCCCATCTCCCTTTCAAATTGGAAAAGGATAAAAAGTGGGATGGTGAAAGGAAGGCAGGTAGTCAGGGAAGAGGAGGAGTAGCTGGAAGTTCCCAGGAAGTTTCTTCTCAGAATTAAAAGGGTGATGAAGGTAGAAGTGACATTTGAAAATTGAGGTGTTTTTGTTGTAATAAAGTGGAGCACACGAAGGCAGTGTGTTGGAGGTTGCAGGAAACTGTAGGAATTATTGGAGTACAGAAAAGCTCTGGAAGTAAAAGTACTGAGGGTTCTGAGGGTTGTGGGTGAAAATATTCTTCCTCACATTCCCTCTAAGCCTCCTGCCCCTTACCTTAAATCTATGCCCCCTGGTTATTGATCCCTCCACCAAGTGGAAAAGTTCCTTCCTGTCTACAGTATCTATGCCCCTCATAATTTTATACACCTCAATCATGTCCCCCCTCAATCTCCTCTGCCCCAAGGAAAATAACCCCAGTCCATCCAATCTCTCCTCATAACTAAAACTCTCCAGCCCAGGCAACATCCTGGTAAATCTCCTCTTCACTCTCTCTAGAGCAATCACATCCTTCCTATAATGCGGATTCCAGAACTGCATGCAATACTCTGGGTGTGGCCTAACCAGCGTTTTTTACTGTTCCAGTGTAACCTCCCTGTTCTTATATTCTATGCCTCAGCTAATAAAGGCAAGTATCCCATATGCCATCTTTACCACCTTATCTACCTGTCCTGCTACCTTAAGGGACCGGTGGACATGCACACCAAGGTCCCTCCGATCCTTGGTACTTCCCAGGGTTCTACCATTCATTGGGTATACCCATGGTGTCTTGTTTGTCCTGACTGATTGTGTATGACCCCTCCCTAAGACTAAAAGTGGGAATCAGTATTTATTGACAATGGTGGATGTGTCTATTAGGTTTCTTGAAGCGATACTTTTAAGAAATATTACAACTAAGATGATTGTGGAGGAGTTAATTAAAATTTTTACAACACATAGTTTATCTAAATAAATACAATCAGATCAGGGGTCAAATTTCATGTGACAGCTATTTAAAGAAGTAATGAATAGTTTGGAGATAAAACAGTTTAAGTCAACAGCTTATCATTCAGAGTTACCAGGAACTTTGGAAAGGTGGTATCAAAGTTTTAAAAACTATGGTAAGAAGATTATGCACATGATTGGGATACAGGAATTCCATTTTTGTTATTTGCTACCAGAGACGTTCCTAATGCGTCGACTGGTTTAGCCCTTTTGAACTAGTTTATGGTCATGAGGTAAGGGGACCACTGAAATTGATTCGTGAGAAATCGATGGGTCAAAATTCAGAAACTACTCTCCTGGATTACATATCAAATTTTCCGGAAAGATTGAACAGAGCATGCGAACTGGCTAGGGAACATATAAAGATGTCACAGCAAGTGGTGAAAGCAGATAAGGCTAAAATTCACAATTTTGTTTCTGGAAAGAAAGTACTAGTTTTGTTATCAGTATTAGGTGATACATTAAATGCAAGATTTAGTGGGCCTTAGAGGGTTGAAAAGAAATTGAGTTAGGTAAATTATTTAATAAATCCTCCAGATAGAAGAAAGAAGCAGAGGGTCTAACATGTAAATATACTTAATAAGTACTTTGGCAGGGAAGAGGAACAAGAAGAGATATTAGTGATGGTGGATGATGCAAAAGAGGTGGAAGTGCAGGACTCAAATTGACTTTCCTCCAATCAAATTGGATAATGAGGGGGTGCTTGAAAATTTAAATGAAATATTGAGTTATCTTCCAAGCAAGTGCCAAAGTAATTTGGAAAAGCTATTGCAGTCACACAAACCTATTTGTGGAAATAAGTTGGGAAAGACTCATCAAGCTATACATGATGTATGTATAGAAATATCATCTTCAGTAGGGCAACAACCTTATTAAATCCAACAAGGTTATCACAAGTACAAAAAGAAATTGATTTCATGCTTCAAAATGATATAATTGAGTCTAGTTGCAGTAACTGGAGTTCAGCTATTGCACTGGTATAGAAACTGGATGGAACACAAAGACTGTGTAGGCTATCGAAAGTTGAATGCGGTGACAAAAATGGATGCCTATCCCATACCATGGTTGGAGGATTGTATTGAAAAAGTGGGACAACTAAAGTTTATCACAAAGATTGACTGGCTAAAAGGATATTGGCAACTACCATTGTTGGAGGGGACAAAGGAGATATCAGCTTTCGTAATGCCAAGTGGACTATATCAGTTTAAAGTCATGCCATTTGGTATGAAGAATGCACCTGCGACATTTCAAAGACTGACAAACAAAGTAATTGTGGGTCTGAGCAATTGTGCAGTTTGTATTGATGATCTAATCGTTTTCAGTGAGACTTGGGAGGACGAGTTACAGCATCTGGAAGAATTATTTACTCAACTACAAGAAGCTAATTTGGTGATGAACTTGGCTCTCTATCTCTTTCTCCCCCCACCCCACGCTCTCTATCTCTTATCCCCCCGCCCGCACCCTATCTCTTCACCCACTCTCGTCCACACACTATCTCTTCCCCCTCCTGTGCTCGTGCCCCCTGCCACAATCCCCCTCTCGTCCTCTGCCTCCCCCCCACCGCCCCCCCCATTTTGCTTGACTTTAAGATCTAACCTGGTTTAGCAGCTGTGGCATGACTACAGATGTTGGGCAGAATCTTCTGCTCCCAGGAGTGGCACAAATCGTAGCTACACTGCACGAGTTGTAGCAGAGTTGTGCGAGTCATAGCGGTGAGGCGCAAGTCATAGCAGCGAGGCGCGAGTCATGGAGTGGCGCGAGTCGTAGCGGAGTGGCACGAGTCATAGCTGCGGTGTGCAAGTCATAGTGGTGTGGCGTGAGTCGTAGCGGTGAGGCGCGAGCTGTAGCGGATTGGCTCAAGTCGTAGCGGAGTGGCGCAAGTCATGGCTGCGGTGTGTGAGTCGTTGCAGAGTGGCACAAATCGTAGTGGAGTGGTGCAAGTCGTAGCATCGAGGTGCAAGTCGTAGCATCGAGGCGCAAGTCGTAGCGTAATGGCGCAAGTCGTAGCGGAGTGGCATGAGTCGTAGCAGAGTGGCGCAAGTCATAGCGGTGTTGCACAAGTCATAGTGGCGAGGTGCGAGTCGTAGTGGGGTGTAGCGAGTCGTAGCGGAGCGGTCCGAGTCGTAGCTGTGTGCAAGTCGTGGTGTGGCATGAGTCGTAGCTGAGTGGCACAAGTCATAGCTGCAGTGTGCAAGTCGTAGTGGTGTGGCGTGAGTCGTAGTGGCGAGGCGCGAGTTGTAGCGGATTGGCTCAAGTCGTAGCGGAGTGGCGCAAGTCGTGGCTGCAGTGTGCGAGTCGTTGCAGAGTGGCACAAGTCGTAGCGGAGTGGCGCAAGTCGTGGCTGTGGTTTGCGAGTCGTAGTGGAGTTGCACAAGTCGTTGCAGAGTGGCACAAGTCGTAGTGGAGTGGTGCAAGTCGTAGCGTCGAAGCGCAAGTCATAGCGTAATGTCGCAAGTCGTAGCGGAATGGCATGAGTCGTAGCGTAGTGGCGCAAGTCATAGCGGTGTTGCACAAGTCATAGTGGTGAGGCGCAAGTCGTAGTGGGGTGTAGCGAGTTGTAGCGGTGAGGCGCGAGTCGTAGCTGTGGTGTACAAGTCGTAGTGGTGTGGCGTGAGTCATAGCGGCGAGGCGCGAGTTGTAGCGGAGTGGCACAAGTCGTAGCGGAATGGCAGAAGTCGTTGCAGAGTGGCACAAGTCGTAGCGGAGTGGCACGAGTCGTAGCCGAGTGGCACGAGTCGTAACAGAGTGGCGCGAGTCGTAGCATTGAGGCGCAAGTCGTAGCATAATGGCGCAAGTCGTAGCGGAGTGGCATGAGTCGTAGCAGAGTGGCGCAAGTCATAGCGGTGTTGCACAAGTCGTAGTGGCGAGGTGCGAGTCGTAGTGGGGTGTAGCGAGTCGTAGCGGAGCGGCGCGAGTCGTAGCTGTGTGCAAGTCGTGTGGTGTGAGTCGTAGCGGCAAGGCGTGAGTCATAGTGGAGTGGCGTGAGTCATAGCTGCAGTGTGCAAGTCGTAGTGGTGTGGCATGAGTCATAGCGGCGAGGCGCGAGTTGTAGCGGATTGGCTCAAGTCGTAGCGGAGTGGTGCAGGTCGTGGCTGCGGTGTGCGAGTCGTTGCAGAGTGGCACAAGTCGTAGTGGAGTGGCGCAAGTCGTGGCTGTGGTGTGCGAGTCGTAGTGGAGTGGCACAAGTCGTTGCAGAGTGGCACAAGTCGTAGTGGAGTGGTGCGAGTCGTAGCATCGAGGCGCAAGTCGTAGCGTAATGGCGCAAGTCGTAGTGGAGTGGCATGAGTCGTAGCGTAATGGCGCAAGTCATAGCGGTGTTGCACAAGTCATAGTGGCGAGGCGCAAGTCGTAGTGGGGTGTAGCGAGTCGTAGCGGAGTGGCGGGAGTCGTAGCGGAGTGGCGGGAGTTGTAGCGGAGTGGCGCGAGTTGTAGCGGCGAGGCTCGAGTTGTAGCAGAGCAGCGCGAGTCGTAGCTGTGGTGTACAAGTCGTAGTGGTGTGGCGTGAGTCATAGCGGCCAGGCGCGAGTTGTAGCGGAATGGCACAAGTCGTAGCGGAATGACACAAGTCGTTGCAGAGTGGCACAAGTCATAGGTGAGTGGCACAAGTCGTAGCGGAGTGGCACGAGTCGTAGCGGAATGGTGCGAGTCGTAGCATTGAGGCGCAAGTCGTAGCGGAGTGGCATGAGTCGTAGCAGAGTGGCGCAAGTCATAGCGGTGTTTCACAAGTCGTAGTGGCGAGGTGCGAGTCGTAGTGGGGTGTAGCGAGTCGTAGCTGTGTGCAAGTCGTAGTGGTGTGGCGTGAATCGTAGTGGAGCGGCGTGAGTCGTAGCGGCGAGGCTCGAGTTGTAGCAGAGCGGCGCGAGTCGTAGCTGTGGTGTACAAGTCGTAGTGGTGTGGCGTGAGTCATAGCGGCGAGGCACGAGTTATAGCAGAGTGGCACAAGTCGTAGCGGAATGGCACAAGTCGTTGCGGAGTGGCACAAGTTGCGGAGTGGCACGAGTCGTAGCGGAGTGGTGCGAGTCGTAGCGTCGAGGCGCAAGTCGTAGCGTAATGGCGCAAGTCGTAGCAGAGTGCCATGAGTCGTAGCAGAGTGGCGCAAGTCATAGCGGTGTTGCACAAGTCGTAGTGGCGAGGCGCGAGTCGTAGTGGGGTGTAGCGAGTTGTAGCGGCGAGGCGCGAGTCGTAGCGGTGAGGCGCGAGTCGTAGTGGAGCGGCACGAGTCGTAGCGGAGCGGCGCAAGTCATAGCTGTGGTGTGCAAATCGTAGTGGTGTGGCGTGAATCGTAGCGGCGAGGCGCGAGTTATAGCGGATTGGCTCAAGTCGTAGCAGAATGGTGCAAGTCGCGGCTGCGGTGTGCGAGTCGTAGTGGAGTGGCACAAGTCGTAGCGGAGTGGCATGAGTGGTAGCGGAGTGGCATGAGTCGTAGCGGCGAGGCTCGAGTCGTAGCGGCGAGGCGCGAGTCGTAGTGGGCTGTAACGAGTCATAGCGGAGTGGCGCAAGTTGTAGCGGTTTTGCACAAGTCATAGCAGAGTGGCGCAAGTTGTGGCTGCGTTGTGCGAGTCGTAGCGGAGTAGCACAAGTCGTAGCGGTGTGGCATGAGTCATAGTGGAGTGGCATGAGTCGTAGCGGAGTGGCACAAGTCGTAGCAGAGTGGCATGAGTCGTAGTGGAGTGGCATGAGTCGTAGCGGCGAGGCTCGAGTCGTAGCGGCGATGCGCGAGTCGTAGTGGGCTGTAACGAGTTGTAGCGGTGTTGCACAAGTCGTAGAGGAGTGGCGCAAGTCATAGCGGAGCGGTGCAAGTCGTAGCGGTGTTGCACAAGTTGTAGCAGAGTGGCGCAAGTTGTAGCAGCGAGGCGCGAGTCGTAGTGGGGTGTAGCAAGTCGTAGCGGAGTGGCGTGAGTTGTAGTGGAGTGGCACAAGTCGTAGTGGAGTGGCACGAGTCGTCACAGGCGTGCAAGTCGTAGCTGAGTTTCGCGAATTGTAACAGATTGGCGCAAGTCATAGCGGTGTTGTGCAAGTCGTAGCGGAGTGGCAAAAATCGTAGCTACAGTGCGCGAGTTGTAACGGAGTGAGGAAGACAATTGTACGGACCACAGACAATGTTATTTGCTGAGCAAGTGAAATCCCAGAGGGGAGCTTGTCTTACTGATCATAACCTTTATTTTGTATTTTGAAAACGAGGGGAAAATTACTGATCCCAGAAGCATAGATTCCTAGTAACACTTGTAGGATTTTAAAATGAAAAGATTTATTAGCAGGAAGAAAAGAAGCTTAAGTACACAAGATTAACATTACACAGTTAAACAGTCTTACAAAACATCCCCCAAGAAAACTCCAACTTGGTCAGAATACACAAGTAAACTACTTAGCAACAGCTACCGTATAGATTTTTAACCATAAAAATCCAGTAATATTACCCAAGGTAAAATTGCTGCTACTTTAATAAAGTATACCACACGACTTCTCACGCTCTTCCACTCTGCTGTGGAAATCCAATGGAAGTTCAGAAACAGACTGCTCTCTGAAAGCAAAGACTTCTCTGGCTTGAAACTGCTTTGAAGCTGTTTTAAATTCACAACTTTTCTCAGCACAGAGCTGGTATCAGGTCATCTTTCCCACACAGCCACCTCAATCAGCTGAACATCTCCCTTGAATATCTTTTCTCCTTTCATCTCAGACCCCATTGTCCTAAGCACCTCTTTGAACTCAATTTTTCCAAAATATAAAAATCTTTCATGTTTTTCTATTGCCTCCACTTTCAAGTCAAATAAAATTTAATAACCTTCCCTTGTTTACTTATGAAACCTTTGTAAGGAGTAAAGGCTCCTTGTCCTCTAAACTACCCTATGAAATTTAACAGCTGAAAAGTCAAATCCCTACCTCTCACCTGGTGCAAATTTTAAAACCCAACCTATTTATTTGTAATTACAAACTTCACCATAGCATCTTGTTACAAATGCATGCATCTAGCAACCTTCACCTTTCATCTCTCAGTTCCCAGAGACAAGCTGTATTTACTAACCGTCCCCCTGGTTTAATGAATCATGGACATGCGCGCGCGCGCGCACACACACACACACACACAAACAGCCTTCTTTACAGAATACCATCATAGTCCCATAAATATTTAAAAAGGTAACATCCGTCTTCAAACAATTCAATGGGAACATAAATTGATTGCTCAATTGTATCGGCTCACAGAGACAAAAAGGAGTGGAGGCTGCAGTCTGCAGGCCACGCTGACATGTTGATGGGGCTTTGATTAGAATGAGGAGAAGATCTCGTGGCTGTTTGGGACAACTCAGGAAAGTCCAGCGCCCTGAGGAACAAGAACCAGCAGAGCCCCAGGAAGACCCAGATGCTGTCCAGGAGGGGGCCAAATCCACGAAAACCAAGGGTCTACAGAAGATGCAGTTCATGCATGGAAATGAGAGAGACAGTGTCGCAGGTGTCTTAGCTTGTCTAGGAATGTGGTAGCTCATATTTGCCACATTCTACGTGAGGAGCTCATGCTACAGAGACTTCGAGGGCATCCAATGCTGGTAGCTCTGAAGGTTACTGCCGCACTGAACTTTTTTTTTAACCAGCGGGCCTTCCAGGGCTCGAATGGGGTAGAATCTCACAATCGGTGGCACACAAATGCCTAAGGGAGGTGACAGATGCCCTTTACAGTAAAGCTCACCATTATATCCAGTTCTGCATGGATCAAGCAAACCAGGCTGCGAGAGCTGTGGGATTCACTGCCATCCCAGGCTTTTCGCAAGTGCTGGGTGCTAAGGACCGCGCACACGTGGCCTCGAGAGCTCCCCGGCAGCAGCCTGTGAGATTCGTTAATAGAAGAGGGTTTCACCCGCTAAACGTCCAGTTAATTTGTGATCGCAGAAAGCAGATCGTGCATGTTTGTGCTAGGTACCCAGGGAGCTCACACAACTCGTATATTTTGATCCACTTCCAGGTGCCAGAGATGTTGGAGGGTTGGCTGCTCCTCGGTGATGAGGGGTTACGCCCTAAAGACTTGGCTAATGGCTTGTGCGGCATCTCGGTTGGCTGGCGCGCGTGGGAGTTGGCAGTGTGCCCGCTGGCAATTAAAAGGCCTATTAAGACCATTAAAGATTGAACTAAATATCATTTTTCACTGCCTGTCTAACCTCACAGCTGGTGGACAGGCGAAAAGTCCAGGCAGCCTTTTGCACCTTTTAGGAAACTTCATCCACGGGCGGGACAAGGTTTCCAACAGCAAATAAAAAACAAAATATAAATTTTAACATTTGATTAAGAACACCATCCCTTCTCATGTGACAGCGCGTCCCCATGTGCAGGCACCAAGTATGTGCTCGTTCTCCTCCTCCCCCTACACAGGCAGCGCTGAGCGCTGCAGCACACGTTTCACACGGGGCACTGAAATCGCCGTTCCTCCCTGATCGCAGGTAGCGATCGGCTTCCCAAGCGCCCCCTCCTGCCCTGCCGAGCACGCCCGACGAGAGCAAAATTCTGCCCGACAGATTTTTTTTAGAAAGCTAAATTAAACATTTGTTAACAAAAAGATTTCAAACGCAAATGTAGGTCTACAAATTACTACTATAATAACTCCTAAAACCCCTAATATATCTGGCTTCCAGTTACAGCCCCGTTAAGACAACGGTAAAAAAATTGATTTAAACAGATCCTCCCCCTCCTTGGGTCCCTGTGTTTACCTCCTTCCTTAAATAAGGAGATTAAAACTGCACACAGTATTCGAGATGTGGTCTCACCATTGCCCTGTATAACTGAAGCATAACATCCTCACTTTTATATTCAATCCCTCTCTTAATAAAGGATTGCATTCCATTAGCCTTCTTAATGACTTGCTGTACCCGTGCACTAACTTTTTTGTGACTCGTGCACTCGAACACCCAGGTCCCTCCGCACCACGGAACTCTGCAGTCCTTCTCCATTTAAGTAACACTCTGCTATTTTCATTCTTCCTGCCAAAGTGAACAACTTCACATTTTCCCACATTACACTCCACCCGCCAGATTGTAGCCCTGTCACTCAACCTACCTATATCCCGTCCGCAAACACCTTACGTCCTCTTCACAACATACTTTCCTAGACTCCTTGAGGAGAAGGGGCACCTGGATGGAGGTCGAGGTGCCCTACCCCCCTTTCACTTGGCCACTGCTGGAACGCACCCATGGTTAGAATCTGTGAGTGCTGCTGGACCTGGGTCTCTAAGGCAATCGCTACCCTTCCCATAGAGACCTTGATGTACTCGCAAGCCAGACCCGCAGCATCAGACGGGTCATGGACGGACTCCTCCATCCTCCATTCCAGTCTGGTGACGGCCTCTTGACAACTCTGCCTGATGTTCCCCTGCGTCTCCAACGTTTCTTTCAGGGATGACTGCAGAGGATCGTCACCGGACTTGGACTCAGCAGGGGGCCTGGTCTCTGACAGCCCTCCAAGTGTCAGAGATGTCAGCTGTCAGTGTCTTCATCCACTGTGGACACACGTTCCCGTGAAGTGATTGCCAGATATCGGCTCCGAGCCTAGAACCAGGACCTGACTGAGGCGTGTGTGTATCTGAGCTGGTGGAGGGTGCAGGTGAATGCAGCACCCTCTGCACCTCATTGGAGGTGGTCTGGGAATGGGGCTGAGGCACACGAACATACAAAATAGGAGCAGGAAAAGGCCATTCGGCCCCTCGAGCCTGCTCCACCATTCAATAAGATCATGACTGATATGTTTGTGTTTCGACTTCCACATTCCCATCTACCCCCGATAACCTCCGATTCCCTTGCCTAACAAGAATCTATCTACCTCCGCCTTAAAAATACTCAATAACCCCGCCTCCACCACCTTCTGAAGCAGAGCGTTCCAAAGTTGCACAACCCTCAGAGAAAAAAATTCCCCTTATCTCTGTCCTAAAAGGTCAACCCCTAATTTTAAAACAATGCCCCCTGGTTCTGGTCTCACCCGCAACAGGAAACATCCTTTTCCACATCCACCTTGTCAAGGCCTTTCAGGATCTTTTATACTTCAATCAAGTCACCCCTCACTCTTCTAAACTCCAGTGGAAACAAGCCCAGTCTATCCAACCTTTCCTCATCAGACAACCCATTCATTCCAGGTATCAATCTAGTAAACCTCCTCGAAACCTCCCCGAACCCATTTACATCCTTCCTTAAATAAGGAGACTAAAACTGCTCACAGTATTCGAGATGTGGTCTCACCATTGCCCTGTATAACTGAAGCACAACATCCTCACTTTTATGTTCAATCCCCCTCGTAATAAAGGATAACATTCCATTAGCTGCCTTAATTACTTGCTGTACCTGCAAACTAACCTTTTGTAACTCATGTACTACAACACCTAGATCCCTCTGCAGTCATTCTCCGTTTAAGTAACACTCTGCTTTTGTATCCTTCCTGCCAAAGTGAACAAATTCACATTTTCCCACATTAAACTCCATCTGCCAGATTTTTCG
Source organism: Carcharodon carcharias (assembly GCF_017639515.1). NCBI lineage: Eukaryota > Metazoa > Chordata > Chondrichthyes > Lamniformes > Lamnidae > Carcharodon > Carcharodon carcharias. The sequence goes on from NC_054502.1 coordinate 7,542,479, forward strand.
CCCACTCACTGAACCTATCTATATCCATCTGCAAACTCCTTCTGTCCTCTTCACAACATACTTTCCGACCTATCTTTGTGTTATCTGCAGACTGAGCTCCCATGTCTTCACTCCCCTCATCTAAGTCATTGAAGTAAATTGTAAAAAGTTGAGTCCCCAGCACAGACCCCTGTGGGACTCTACGTGTCACATCCTGCCAGTCAGACAAAGACCCATTTATGCAAACTCTCCGCTTTCTGCCAGCCAGCCAATCTTCTATCCATGCTAATATGTTACCCCCTACACCATGAGCTTTTATGTGGCACCTTATCAAATGCCTTCTGGAAATCCAAGTACAGTACATCTACAGGCTCCCCTTTATCCACAGTGCATGTTACTCCTTCAAAGAACTCCAATAAATCAGTTAAACATGATTTCCCTTTCACAAAACCATGCTGGCTCTTCCTGATTACTTTGAGATTTTCTAAGTGCCCAGCTATAACCTCCTTAATGATCGATTCTAACACCTTCCCCGTGACAGACGTCAAGCTAACTGGCCTATAGTTTCCTGTTTTCTGCCTCCCTCCCTTCTTGAATAGAGGGGTTATATTTGCCACTTTCCACTTTTCCACTGATGGAACCTTCCCAGAATCTAGGGGATTTTGGAAAATTAACACCAACGCACCTACTACCTCATTAGCCTCCTCTTTTAATACCCTAGGATGAAGTCCATCAGGACCCGGAGACTTGTCAGCCCACAGCTCCATCAGTTTGTTCAGTACCGCTCCCCTAGTGACTGTAATTTCACCAAGTTCCTCTCTCCCTTCCACCTCCCGATTTACAGCTATTACCGGAATGTTTGAGGCACTTGCTCGACCTCTTCCTCCTGCCTTTTCTTGATGGTAGCTGGAATAGAGAGAAGAGATAGTCAGTGATTGACTTGGCAGGGACCCACATTATAGGTCACTCAAAATCATTGCATGCTGTCAATGATTTTTTGAAATTCATTTACGGGGATGTGGGCTTCGCTAGCTGGGCCCAGCGTTTATTGCCCATCCCTAGTTGACCTTGAGAAAGTGGTGGTGAGCTGCCTTCTTGAACCGCTGCAGTCCAGGTGTACTGCGTGGAGACTCACAGGATTCTCACCTCCCGCACAGGAACAATCTCCGCCCTTGCCAGCCTGCTTCTCTTGGTAGGACTGTATCCTGAGCTCCGGGGTACCTCTTCGCTCTCTCCCGCCGATTACGGGCAAGCTTATCCTGGACAAAGACAGACGGGTTGAGTGTGAGCACTACGGATGAAGGAGCAGGTCAGAAGCACTCATGCCTCCGGCGTGTGCTGAACTCTCCCCAGTAATGGGGTTAAGACTCCGCTTGTGCTGGATGTTAGATGAGAGGGGGGATTTTAAAGTGGTTGGCAGGCCGATGTCCCATCGACTAGTCACGTGTGACGGCCCTGTGGAGTGGCTTGGTCTGCCTGATGCCCTTATGAGGGTATGAGTTTGGAGTGATGGGAAGGCCCACTTAACAATGCAGAGCACATTGGTTCATTCATTTGCCTTCTGCAGGGCAAGGGAGTCCTTTTTTTTGGGTGCCACAGGCACTGAACTGCCCGGTGACCTCCATGCAGGCTGGTGTAGCCAGGCGTGTGGACCTCCAGCGCTCCTATCCCGGAGAAAGAGGACCTCCCGCTTTTCCTGGACGGCAATCGAAGCCTCGCTCAACCATGCTGCAAGGGGCTTGGTTCACACTGGGGCCAACGATTCCCTTCTCGTCACAACGCTCGGCCTAGGGTGGGTCAATGTGTGCGCGGGTGCCGTTAAATATAGCCCCAGGACCTTCAAAGCCATATCGCTGCCCCCCACTCCATGAGATTCGACGAGCATCCTCCCTGGTGTATAATTAATGAACTGAAAACTGGGAAATCGGGCATGAAAATCCACCCGGATGGCCGGCGGGAATCATGCTGAGTTCCCCACCTGCCACCACACTTGGTCTCCAGAATGGAAAGTTCCACACTTTAATTACCAAAGCTCTGAGTCAGCGGCAGGAAAAGCTGTCACCCTGTAATTTGTTACGTGAAGAAACTGAACCGTGTTAATTACTTACTATTCCTGGTCTGTGGATAATTGGAGCAAATTTTTCTCTCTGCCAACTCCTTCACTTATAGAATTTTGCAATCAGCTCCATTTGACAAAAGCAATTTCTGTTATTGGGAAAGACAGCTCCTGGAATCTTTCTGTGTGTCTGTCTCTGTCCACTTCCCTCCCCCGGTCTGTGTCTGTCTCTGTCCACTTCCCTCCCCCTGTGTGTGTCTGTCTCTGTCCACTTCCCTCCCCCTGTGTGTGTGTCTGTCTCTCTACACTTCCCTCCCCCTGTGTGTGTGTCTCTGTCCACTTCCCTCCCCTTGTGTGTGTGTCTCTGTCCACTTCTCTCCCCCTGTGGGTGTCTGTCTCTCTACACTTCCCTCCGCCTGTGTGTGTGTCTCTGTCCACTTCTCTCCCCATGTGTGTGTCTGTCTCTGTCCACTTCCCTCCCCCTGTGTGTGTCTGTCTCTGTCCACTTCTCTTTACCTGTGTGTGTCTGTCTCTGTCCACTTCCCTTCCCCTGTGTGTGTCTGTCTCTGTCCCCTTCTCTTTACTTGTGTGTGTCTGTCTCTGTCCACTTCCCTCCCGCTGTGTGTGTCTGTCTTTGTAAACCTCCCTTCCCCTGTGTATGTGTCTGTCTCTGTACACTTCCCTCCCCCTGTGTGTGTCTGTCCCTCTCCATTTCCCTCCCAATGTATGTGTCTGTCTCTGTCCCCTTCTCTTCGCCTGTGTGTGTCTGTCTCTGTACACTTCCCGCCCTCTGTGTGTCTCTGTCTCTGTCCACTTCCCTCCCCCTGTGTGTGTCTCTGTCCAATTCCCTCCCACTGTGTGTGTCTGTCTCTGTCCACTTCCCTCCCCCTGTGTGTCTCTGTCTCTGTCCACTTCCCTCCCCCTGTGTGTGTGTCTCTGTCCACTTCTCTGCCCCTGTGTGTGTCTGTCTCTCTACAATTCCCTCCCACTGTGTGTGTCTGTCTCTGTCCACTTCCCTACCCTGTGTCTGTCTGTCTCTGTCCACTTCCCTCCACCGGTGTGTGTCTGTCGCTGTCCACTTCTGTCCCCCTGTGTGTGTCTGTCTCTGTAAACTTCCGTCCCCCTGTGTGTGTCTGTCTCTCGAAACTTCCCTTCTACTGTGTGTGTCTCTCTCTGTCCCCTTTTCTTCACCTGTGTATGTCTGTCTCTGTCTACTTGCCTCCCCCGTGTTGTCTGTCTCTGTACACTTCCCTCCCCCTGTGTGTGTCTGTCTCTCTATACTTCCCCTCCCCTGTGTGTGTCTGTCTCTGTTCACTTCCCTCCCCCTGTGCGTGTCTGTCGCTGTCCACTTCCCTCCCCCTGTCTGTGTCTGTCTCTGTCCACTTCCCTCCCCCTGTGTGTGTTTCTCTGTCCACATCACTCCCCCAGGGTGCGTATGTCTCTGTCCACTTCCGTCCCACTGTGTGTGTCTTCCTCTGTACACTTCCCTCCCCTGTGTGTGTGTCTGTCTCTGTACACTTCCCCCTCCCTGTGTATCTCTGTCTCTGTCCACTACCCTTCCCCTGTGTGCGTACATCTCTGTAAACTTCCCTCCCCCTGTGTGTCTGTCTCTGTCCCCTTCTCTTCCCCTGTGTGTTTCTGTCTCTGTCCACGTCCCTCCCGCTGTGTGTGTCTGTCTCTGTCCCCTGCGCATCCCCTGTGTGTGGCTGTCTCTGTCCACTTCCCTCCCCTTGTGCGTCTGTCTCTGTCCACTTCCCTCCCCATGTGTGTGTCAGTCTCTCTCCACTTCCCTCCCCGTGTGTGTGTCTGTCTCTGTCTTCTTCCCTCCCCCTGTGTGCGTCTGTCTCTGTCCACTTCCCTCCCACTGTGTGTGTCCGTCTCTGTACAATTCCCTCCCCCTGTGTGCGTCTGTCCTTGTCAACTTCCCTCCCACTGTGTGTGTTTCTCTGTCCACTTCCCTCCCCTATGTGTGTGTCTGTCTCTGTACACTTCCCCCAACCTGTGTGTCTCTGTCTCTGTCCACTTCCCTTCCCCTGTGTGCGTCTGTCTCTGTCCACTTCCCTCCCCGAGTGCGCCATCTCTGTACACTTCCCTCCCCCTGTGTGTCTGTCTCTGTCTTCTTCCCTCCCCATGTGTGTGCCTGTCTCTGTCCACTTCCCTACCATTGTGTGCGTCCCTCTCTGTACACTTCCCTCCCCCTGTGTGTGTCTGTCTCTGTCCCCTTCCCTTTACCTGTGTGTGTCTGTCTCTGTACACTTCCCTCCCCCTGTATGTGTCTGTCTCTGTCCCCTTCTCTTCCCCTGGGTGTGTCTGTCTCTGTACACTTCCCTCCCCCTGAGTGTGTCTGTCTCTGTACACTTCCCTCCCCCTGAGTGTGTCTGTCTCTGTACACTTCCTTCCCCCTGTGTGTGTGTCCCTGTCCACTTCTCTCCCCCTGTGTGTGCCTGTCTCTCTACAATTCCCTTGCACTGTGTGTGTCGGTCTCTGTCCACTTCCCTCCCCCTATGTCTGTCTGTCTCTGTACACTTCCCTCCCCCTGTGTGTGTCTGTCTCTGTATACTTCCTTCCCCCTGTGTGTGTCTGTCTCTGTATACTTCCTTCCCCCTGTGTGTGTCTGTCTCTGTACACTTCCCCCAACCTGTGTGTCTCTGTCTCTGTCCACTTCCCTTCCCCTGTGTGTGTCTGTCTCTGTCTTCTTCCCTCCCCCTGTGTGTGCCTGTCTCTGTCCACTTCCCTCCCCCTGTGTTGTCTGTCTCTGTACACTTCCCTCCCCCTGTGTGTGTCTGTCTCTGTCCCCTTCTCTTCCCCTGTGTGTGTCTGTCTCTGTCTACTTCCCTCCCCCTGTGTGTCTCTGTCTCTGTCCACGTCCCTTCCCCTGTGTGTGTGTCTCTGTACACTTCCCTCCCCCTGTATGTGTCTGTCTCTGTCCCCTTCTCTTCCCCTGGGTGTATCTGTCTCTGTACACTTCCCTCCCCCTGAGTGTGTCTGTCTCTGTACACTTCCCTCCCCCTGAGTGTGTCTGTCTCTGTACACTTCCCTCCCCCTGTGTGTCTCTGTCTCTGTCCACTTCCCTCCCCCTGTGTGTGTCTCTGTCCACTTCCTGCCCCCTGTGTGTCTCTGTCTCTGTCCACTTCCTTCCCCCTGTGTGGGTGTCGCTGTCCACTTCTCTGCACCTGTGTGTGTCTGTCTCTCGACAATTCCCTCCCACTGTGTGTGTCTGTCTCTGTCCACTTCCCTTCCCCGTGTGTGTCTGTCTCTGTATACTTCCCTCCCGCTGTGTGTGTCTGTCTCTGTCCACTTCCCTCCCCCTGTGTGTGTCCGTCTCTGTCCCCTTCTATTCCCCTGTGTGTGTTTGTCTTTGTACACTTCCGTCCCCCTGTGTGTGTCTGTCTCTGTCCCCTTCTCTTCCCCTTTGTGTGTCTGTCTCTGTACACTTCCCTCCCCGTGTGTGTATCTGTCACTGTACACATCCGTCCCCCTGTGTGTGTCTGTCTCTGTCCACTTCCCTCCCACTGTGTGCGTCTGTATCTGTACCATATCCTCCCCCTGTGTGTGTCTGTCACTGTCCAATTCCCTCCCTCTGTGTGTGTCTGTCTCTGTCCAATTCACTCCCATTGTGTGTGTCTGTCTCTGTCCACTTCCCTCCCTCTGTGTGTGTCTGTCTCTGTCCCCTTCTCTTCCCCTGTGTGTGTCTGTCTCTGTTCACTTCCCTAGCCCTGTGTGTGTCTGTCTCTGTCCCCTTCTGTCCCCCTGTGTTTGTCTGTCTCTGTACTCTTCCCTTCTCCTGCTGTCTCTGTCTCTGTCCACTTCCCTCCCCCTATGTTGTCTATTTCTGTGCACTTCCCGCACCCTGTGTGTGTCTCTGTCCACTTCCCTCCCCACTGTATGTGTCTGTCTCTGTCCACTTCCCTCCCACTGTGTGTGTCTGTCTCTGTAAACTTCCCTTCCCTTGTGTGTGTGTCTGTCTCTATACACTTGCCTCACCCTGTGTGTCTCTGTCTCTCTCCACTTCCCACCTCCAGTGTGTGTCTGTCTCTATACACTTCTCTCCCCCTGTGTGTGTCTGTCTCTGTCCACTTCCCTCCCCCTGTGTGCGTCTGTCTCTATACACTTCCCTGCCCCTGTGTGTCTCTGTCCACTTCGCTTCCACTGTGTGCGTCTGTCTCTGTCCACTTCCCTCCCGCTGTGTGCGTCCATCTCTGTACACTTCCCTCCCGCTGAGTGTCTGCCTCTGTCCCCTTCTCTTCCCCTGTGTGTGTCTGTCTCTGTCCACGTCGCTCTCCCTGTGTGTGTCTGTCTCTGTACACTTCCCTCCCGCTGTGTGCGTCTGTCTCTGTCCACTTCCCTCCCACTGTGTGCGTCCCTCTCTGTACGCTTCGCTCCCCCTGTGTCTGTCTGACTCTTTCCCTTTCTCTTCCCCTGTGTGTGTCTGTCTCTGTCCACTTCCCTCCCCCTGTGTTGTCTATCTCTGTACACTTCCCTCCCCTGTGTGTGTCTGTCTCTGTAAACATCCCTTCCCCTCTGTGCGTGTCTGTCTCTGTCCACTTCCCTCCCCCTGTGTGTGTCTGTCTCTCTCCATTTCCCTCCTCCTGTGTGTGTCTGTCTCTGTCCTATTCTGTTCCCCTGTGTTTGTCTGTCTCTGTACTCTTCCCTTCTCCTGTGTGTCTCTGTCTCTGTCCACTTCCCGCACCCTGTGTGCGTCTCTGTCCACTTCCCTCCCACTGTGTGTGTCTGTCTCTGTCCACTTCCCTCCCCCTGTGTGTGTGTCCCTGTCCACTTCTCTCCCCCTGTGTGTGTCTGTCTTTCTACAATTCCCTTGCACTGTGTGTGTCTGTCTCTGTCCACTTCCCTCCCCCTATGTCTGTCTGTCTCTGTACACTTCCCTCCCCCTGTGTGTGTCTGTCTCTGTATACTTCCTTCCCCCTGTGTGTGTCTGTCTCTGTCCACTTCCCACCCCCTGTGTGTGTGTGTCTGTCTATACTTCCCTCCCCCTGTGTGTGTCTGCCTCTGTACCCTTCTCTTCCCCTGTGTGTGTCTATCTCTGTCCACTTCCCTCCCACTGTGTGTGTTTCTCTGTCCACTTCCCTCCCACTGTGTGCGTCTGTCTCTGTCCACTTCCCTCCCCCTGTGTGTGTTTCTCTGTCCACTTCCCTCCCCCTGTGTGCATCTGTCTCAGTCAACTTCCGTCCCCCTTTGTCTGTCTGTCTCTGTCCCCTTCTCTTCCCCTGTGTGTGTCTGTCCCTGTCCACGTCCCTCCCACTGTGTGTGTCTGTCTCTGTACACTTCCCCCCCACTGTGTGTGTCTGTCTCTATCCACTTCCCTCCCACTATGTGTGTCTGTCTGTCTATACTTGCCTCCCCCTGTGTGTGTCTGTCTCTCTACAATTCCCTTGCACTGTGTGTGTCTGTCTCTGTCCACTTCCCTCCCCCTATGTCTGTCTGTCTCTGTACACTTCCCTCCCCCTGTGTGTGTCTGTCTCTGTATACTTTCTTCCTCCTGTGTGTGTCTGTCTCTGTCCACTTCCCTCCCCCTGTGTGTGTCTGTCTGTCTATACTTCCCTCCCCCTGTGTGTGTCTGCCTCTGTACCCTTCTCTTCCCCTGTGTGTGTCTGCCTCTGTACCCTTCTCTTCTCCTGTGTGTGTCTATCTCTGTCCACTTCCCTCCCCCTGTGTGTGTTTCTATGTCCACTTCCCTCCCACTGTGTGTGTCTGTCTCTGTCCACGTCCCTCCCACTGTGTGTGTCTGTCTCTGTCCACTTCCCTCCCACTGTGTGTGTCTGTCTCTGTCCACTTCCCTCCCCCTGTGTGTCTCTGTCTCTGTCCACTTCACTCCCCCTGTGTGTGTCTGTCTCTGTCCACTTCCCTCCCCCTGTGTGTGTCTGTCTCTCTCCACTTCTCTCCCCCAATGTGTTTCTGTCTCTGTCCACTTCCCTCCCTCTGTGTGTGTTTCTCTGTCCACTTCCCTCCCCCTGTGGGCGTCGGTCTCTGTCCACTTCCATCCCCCTGTGTCTTTCTGTCTCTGTCCCCTTCTCTTCCACGGTATGTGTCTGTCTCTGTTCACTTCCCTCACCCTGTGTGTGTCTGTCTCTGTAAACTTCCCTTCCCTTGTGTGTGTGTCTGTCTCTATACACATCCCTCACCCTGTGTGTCTCTGTCTTTCTCCACTTCCCACCTCCAGTGTGTGTCTGTCTCTGTACACTTCACTCCCCCTGTGTGTGTGTCTCTGTCCACTTCTCTCCCCCGTGTGTGTCTGTCTGTCTACACTTCCCTCCCCCTGTGTGTGTCTGTTTCTGTCCACTTCCCTCCCTCTGTGTGTGTCTGTCTCTCTACACTTCCCTCCCCCTGTGTGTGTCTGTTTATGTCCACTTCCCTCCCTCTGTGTGTGTCTGTCTCTCTACACTTCCCTCCCCCTGTGTGTGTCTGTCTCTGTCCACTTCCCTTCCACTGTGTGTGTCTGTCTCTGTACACTTCCCTCCCCGTGTGTGTATCTGTCACTGTACACATCCGTCCCCCTGTGTGTGTCTGTCTCTGTCCACTTCCCTCCCACTGTGTGCGTCTGTATCTGTACCATATCCTCCCCCTGTGTGTGTCTGTCACTGTCCAATTCCCTCCCTCTGTGTGTGTCTGTCTCTGTCCAATTCACTCCCATTGTGTGTGTCTGTCTCTGTCCACTTCCCTCCCTCTGTGTGTGTCTGTCTCTGTCCCCTTCTCTTCCCCTGTGTGTGTCTGTCTCTGTTCACTTCCCTAGCCCTGTGTGTGTCTGTCTCTGTCCCCTTCTGTCCCCCTGTGTTTGTCTGTCTCTGTACTCTTCCCTTCTCCTGCTGTCTCTGTCTCTGTCCACTTCCCTCCCCCTATGTTGTCTATTTCTGTGCACTTCCCGCACCCTGTGTGTGTCTCTGTCCACTTCCCTCCCACTGTATGTGTCTGTCTCTGTCCACTTCCCTCCCACTGTGTGTGTCTGTCTCTGTAAACTTCCCTTCCCTTGTGTGTGTCTGTCTCTATACACTTGCCTCACCCTGTGTGTCTCTGTCTCTCTCCACTTCCCACCTCCAGTGTGTGTCTGTCTCTATACACTTCTCTCCCCCTGTGTGTGTCTGTCTCTGTCCACTTCCCTCCCCCTGTGTGCGTCTGTCTCTATACACTTCCCTGCCCCTGTGTGTCTCTGTCCACTTCGCTTCCACTGTGTGCGTCTGTCTCTGTCCACTTCCCTCCCGCTGTGTGCGTCCATCTCTGTACACTTCCCTCCCGCTGAGTGTCTGCCTCTGTCCCCTTCTCTTCCCCTGTGTGTGTCTGTCTCTGTCCACGTCGCTCTCCCTGTGTGTGTCTGTCTCTGTACACTTCCCTCCCGCTGTGTGCGTCTGTCTCTGTCCACTTCCCTCCCACTGTGTGCGTCCCTCTCTGTACGCTTCGCTCCCCCTGTGTCTGTCTGACTCTTTCCCTTTCTCTTCCCCTGTGTGTGTCTGTCTCTGTCCACTTCCCTCCCCCTGTGTTGTCTATCTCTGTACACTTCCCTCCCCCTGTGTGTGTCTGTCTCTGTAAACATCCCTTCCCCTCTGTGCGTGTCTGTCTCTGTCCACTTCCCTCCCCCTGTGTGTGTCTGTCTCTCTCCATTTCCCTCCTCCTGTGTGTGTCTGTCTCTGTCCTATTCTGTTCCCCTGTGTTTGTCTGTCTCTGTACTCTTCCCTTCTCCTGTGTGTCTCTGTCTCTGTCCACTTCCCGCACCCTGTGTGCGTCTCTGTCCACTTCCCTCCCACTGTGTGTGTCTGTCTCTGTCCACTTCCCTCCCCCTGTGTGTGTGTCCCTGTCCACTTCTCTCCCCCTGTGTGTGTCTGTCTTTCTACAATTCCCTTGCACTGTGTGTGTCTGTCTCTGTCCACTTCCCTCCCCCTATGTCTGTCTGTCTCTGTACACTTCCCTCCCCCTGTGTGTGTCTGTCTCTGTATACTTCCTTCCCCCTGTGTGTGTCTGTCTCTGTCCACTTCCCACCCCCTGTGTGTGTGTGTCTGTCTATACTTCCCTCCCCCTGTGTGTGTCTGCCTCTGTACCCTTCTCTTCCCCTGTGTGTGTCTATCTCTGTCCACTTCCCTCCCACTGTGTGTGTTTCTCTGTCCACTTCCCTCCCACTGTGTGCGTCTGTCTCTGTCCACTTCCCTCCCCCTGTGTGTGTTTCTCTGTCCACTTCCCTCCCCCTGTGTGCATCTGTCTCAGTCAACTTCCGTCCCCCTTTGTCTGTCTGTCTCTGTCCCCTTCTCTTCCCCTGTGTGTGTCTGTCCCTGTCCACGTCCCTCCCACTGTGTGTGTCTGTCTCTGTACACTTCCCCCCCACTGTGTGTGTCTGTCTCTATCCACTTCCCTCCCACTATGTGTGTCTGTCTGTCTATACTTGCCTCCCCCTGTGTGTGTCTGTCTCTCTACAATTCCCTTGCACTGTGTGTGTCTGTCTCTGTCCACTTCCCTCCCCCTATGTCTGTCTGTCTCTGTACACTTCGCTCCCCCTGTGTGTGTCTGTCTCTGTATACTTTCTTCCTCCTGTGTGTGTCTGTCTCTGTCCACTTCCCTCCCCCTGTGTGTGTCTGTCTGTCTATACTTCCCTCCCCCTGTGTGTGTCTGCCTCTGTACCCTTCTCTTCCCCTGTGTGTGTCTGCCTCTGTACCCTTCTCTTCTCCTGTGTGTGTCTATCTCTGTCCACTTCCCTCCCCCTGTGTGTGTTTCTATGTCCACTTCCCTCCCACTGTGTGTGTCTGTCTCTGTCCACGTCCCTCCCACTGTGTGTGTCTGTCTCTGTCCACTTCCCTCCCACTGTGTGTGTCTGTCTCTGTCCACTTCCCTCCCCCTGTGTGTCTCTGTCTCTGTCCACTTCACTCCCCCTGTGTGTGTCTGTCTCTGTCCACTTCCCTCCCCCTGTGTGTGTCTGTCTCTCTCCACTTCTCTCCCCCAGTGTGTTTCTGTCTCTGTCCACTTCCCTCCCTCTGTGTGTGTTTCTCTGTCCACTTCCCTCCCCCTGTGGGCGTCGGTCTCTGTCCACTTCCATCCCCCTGTGTCTTTCTGTCTCTGTCCCCTTCTCTTCCACGGTATGTGTCTGTCTCTGTTCACTTCCCTCACCCTGTGTGTGTCTGTCTCTGTAAACTTCCCTTCCCTTGTGTGTGTGTCTGTCTCTATACACATCCCTCACCCTGTGTGTCTCTGTCTTTCTCCACTTCCCACCTCCAGTGTGTGTCTGTCTCTGTACACTTCACTCCCCCTGTGTGTGTGTCTCTGTCCACTTCTCTCCCCCGTGTGTGTCTGTCTGTCTACACTTCCCTCCCCCTGTGTGTGTCTGTTTCTGTCCACTTCCCTCCCTCTGTGTGTGTCTGTCTCTCTACACTTCCCTCCCCCTGTGTGTGTCTGTTTATGTCCACTTCCCTCCCTCTGTGTGTGTCTGTCTCTCTACACTTCCCTCCCCCTGTGTGTGTCTGTCTCTGTCCACTTCCCTTCCACTGTGTGCGTCTGTCTCTGTCCACTTCCCTCCCGCTATGTGCGTCCATCTCTGTGCACTTCCCTCCACCTGTGTGTCTGTCTCTGTCCCCTTCTCTTCCCCTGTGTGTGTCTGTCTCTGTAAACCTCCCTTCCCCTCTGTGTGTGTCTGTCTCTGTACACTTCCCTCCCCCTGTGTGTGTCTGTCTCTCTCTATTTCCCTCCCCCTGTGTGTGTCTGTCTCTGTCCCCTTCTGTTCCCCTGTGTTTGTCTGTCTCTGTACTCTTCCCTTCTCCTGTGTGTCTATGTCTCTGTCCACTTCCCGCACCCTGTGTGTGTCTCTGTCCACTTCCCTCCCCCTGTGTGTGTCTGTCTCTGTCCACTTCCCTCCCCCTGTGTGTGTGTCTCTGTCCACTTCTCTCCCCCTGTGTGTGTCTGTCTCTCTACAATTCCCTTGCACTGTGTGTGTCGGTCTCTGTCCACTTCCCTCCCCCTATGTCTGTTTGTCTCTGTACACTTCCCTCCCCCTGTGTGTGTTTGTCTCTGTATACTTCCTTCCCCCTGTGTGTGTCTGTCTCTGTCCACTTCCCTCCCCCTGTGTGTGTGTGTCTGTCTATACTTCCCTCCCCCTGTGTGTGTCTGCCTCTGTACCCTTCTCTTCCCCTGTGTGTGTCTATCTCTGTCCACTTCCCTCACCCTGTGTATGTTTCTCTGTCCAATTCCCCCCACTGTGTGCATCTGTCTCTGTCCACTTCCCTCCCACTGTGTGCGTCCCTCTCTGTGCACTTCCCACCCCCTGTGTGTCTGTCTCTGTCCCCTTCTGTTCCCCTGTGTGTGTCTGTCTCTGTCCACTTCCCTCCCCCTGTGTGTGTCTGTCTCTGTCCCCTTCTCTTCCCCTGTGTGTGTCTGTCTCTGTCCACTTCCCTCCCCCTGTATTGTCTGTCTCTGTACACTTACCTCCCTCTGTGTGTGTCTGTCTCTGTCCCCTTCTCTTCCCCTGTGTGTGTCTGTCTCTGTCCACTTCCCTCCCCCTGTGTGTGTCTGTCTCTGTCCACTTCCCTCCCCCTGTGTGTGTGTCTCTGTCCACTTCTCTCCCCCTGTGTGTGTCTGTCTCTCTACAATTCCATTGCACTGTGTGTGTCGGACTCTGTCCACTTCCTTCCCCCTATGTCTGTTTGTCTCTGTACACTTCCCTCCCCCTGTGAGTGTTTGTCTCTGTATACTTCCTTCCCCAAGTGTGTGTCTGTCCCTGTCCACCTCCGTCCCCCTGTGTGTGTGTGTCTGTCTATACTTCCCTCCCCCTGTGTGTGTCTGTCTCTGTACCCTTCTCTTCCCCTGTGTGTGTCTATCTCTGTCCACTTCCCTCACCCTGTGTATGTTTCTCTGTCCACTTCCCTCCCACTGTGTGCGTCTGTCTCTGTCCACTTCCCTCCCCCTGTGTGTCTGTCTCTGTCCCCTTCTGTTCCCCTGTGTGTGTCTGTCTCTGTCTACTTCCCTCCCCCTGTGTGTGTCTGTCTCTGTCCCCTTCTCTTCCCCTGTGTGTGTCTGTCTCTGTCCACTTCCCTCCCCCTGTGTTGTCTGTCTCTGTACACTTCCCTCCCCCTGTGTGTGTCTGTCTCTCTCCATTTCTCTCCCCCTGTGTGTGTCTGTCTCTGTCCCCTTCTGTTCCCCTGTGTTTGTCTGTCTCCATACTCTTCCCTTCTCCTGTGTGTCTCTGTCTCTGTCTCCTTCCCGCACCCTGTGTGTGTCTCTGTCCACTTCCCTCCAACTGTGTGTGTGTGTCTCTGTCCACTTCCCTCCCCCTGTGTGTCTCTGTCTCTGTCCACTTCCCTCCCCCGTGTGTCTGTCTCTGTACCCTTCTCTTCCCCTGTGTGTGTCTGTCTCTGTACACTTCACTCCCCCTGTGTGTGTCTGTCTCTGTACCCTTCTCTTCCCCTGTGAGTGTCTGCCTCTGTCCCGTTCTCTTCCCCAATGTGTGTCTGTCTCTGTAAACTTCCCTCCCCCTGTATGTGTCTCTGTACAATTTCCTCCCACTGTGTGTGCCAGTCTATCTCCACTTCTCTTCCCCTGTGTGTGTCTGTCTCTGTCCACTTCCCTCCCCCTGTGTGTGCCAGTCTATCTCCACTTCTCTTCCCCTGTGTGTGTCTGTCTCTGTCCACTTCCCTCCCCCTGTGTGTGTCTGTCTCTCTCCACTTCCCTTCCCCTGTATGTGTCTGTCTCTGTAAACTTCCCTTCCCCTGTGTGTTTGTTTGTCTCTGTTTACTTCCCTCCCACCGTGTGCCTCTGTCTCTGTACAATTTCCTCCCCCTGTGTGTGTCTGTCTCTGTCCACTTCCCTGTCCGTGTGTGTGTTTCTCTGTCCACTTCCCTGGCCCTGTGTGCATCTGTCTCTGTCCACTTCCGTCCCCCTGTGTCTTTCTGTCTCTGTCCCCTTCTCTTCCCCTGTTTGTGTCTGTCTCTGTTCACTTCCCTCCCTGTGTGTGTCTGTCTCTGTAAACTTCCCTTCCCTTGTGTGTGTGTCTGTCTCTATACACTTCCCTCAGCCTGTGTGTCTCTGTCTCTGTCCACTTCCCACCTCCAGTGTGTGTCTATCTCTGTCCACTTCCCTCACCCTGTGTATGTTTCTCTGTCCACTTCCCTCCCACTGTGTGCGTCTGTCTCTGTCCACTTCCCTCCCCCTGTGTGCGTCCCTCTCTGTGCACTTCCCACCCCCTGTGTGTCTGTCTCTGTCCCCTTCTGTTCCCCTGTGTGTGTCTGTCTCTGTCCACTTCCCTCCCCCTGTGTGTGTCTGTCTCTGTCCCCTTCTCTTCCCCTGTGTGTGTCTGTCTCTGTCCACTTCCCTCCCCCTGTGTTGTCTGTCTCTGTACACTTACCTCCCTCTGTGTGTGTCTGTCTCTGTACACTTCCCTCCCACTGTGTGTGTCTGTCTCTGTACATTTCCCTCCCGTTGTGTGTGTCTGTCTCTGTCCACTTCCCTACCCCTGTGTGTGTCTGTCTCTCTAAACTTCCTTCCACCTGTGTGTGTCTGTCTCTGTCCATTTCCCTCCCACTGTGTGCGTCTGTCTCTGTACAATTTTCTCCCCCTGTGTACGTCTGTCTCTGTCCACTTCCCTCCCGCTGTGTGCGTCCATCTCTGTGCACTTCCCTCCACCTGTGTGTCTGTCTCTGTCCCCTTCTCTCCCCCTGTGTGTGTCTGTCTCTGTCCCCTTCTGTTCCCCTGTGTGTGTCTGTCTCTGTCCACTTCCCTCCCCCTGTGTGTGTCTGTCTCTGTCCCCTTCTCTTCCCCTGTGTGTGTCTGTCTCTGTCCACTTCCCTCCCCCTGTATTGTCTGTCTCTGTACACTTACCTCCCTCTGTGTGTGTCTGTCTCTGTCCCCTTCTCTTCCCCTGTGTGTGTCTGTCTCTGTCCACTTCCCTCCCCCTGTGTGTGTCTGTCTCTGTCCACTTCCCTCCCCCTGTGTGTGTGTCTCTGTCCACTTCTCTCCCCCTGTGTGTGTCTGTCTCTCTACAATTCCATTGCACTGTGTGTGTCGGACTCTGTCCACTTCCTTCCCCCTATGTCTGTTTGTCTCTGTACACTTCCCTCCCCCTGTGTGTGTTTGTCTCTGTACACTACCCTCCCCTTGTGTGTGTCTGTCTCTGTAAACCTCCCTTCCCCCCTGTGTGTGTCTGTCTCTCTCCATTTCCCTCCCCCTGTGTGTGTCTGTCTCTGTCCCCATCTGTTCCCCTGTGTTTGTCTGTCTCTGTACTCTTCCCTTCTCCTGTGTGTCTCTGTCTCTGTCCACTTCCCGCACCCTGTGTGTGTCTCTGTCCACTTCCCTCCCCCTGTGTGTGTCTGTCTCTGTCCACTTCCCTCCCCCTGTGTGTGTGTCTCTGTCCACTTCTCTCCCCCTGTGTGTGTCTGTCTCTCTACAATTCCCTTGCACTGTGTGTGTCGGTCTCTGTCCACTTCCTTCCCCCTATGTCTGTTTGTCTCTGTACACTTCCCTCCCCCTGTGTGTGTCTGTCTCTGTATACTTCCTTCCCCCTGTGTGTGTCTGTCTCTGTCCACTTCCCTCCCCCTGTGTGTGTGTGTCTGTCTATACTTCGCTCCCCCTGTGTGTGTCTGCCTCTGTACCCTTCTCTTCCCCTGTGTGTGTCTATCTCTGTCCACTTCCCTCCCCCTGTGTATGTTTCTCTGTCCACTTCCCTCCCACTGTGTGCGTCTGTCTCTGTCCACTTCCCTCCCCCTGTGTGCGTCCCTCTCTGTGCACTTCCCACCCCCTGTGTGTCTGTCTCTGTCCCCTTCTGTTCCCCTGTGTGTGTCTGTCTCTGTCCACTTCCCTCCCCCTGTGTGTGTCTGTCTCTGTCCCCTTCTCTTCCCCTGTGTGTGTCTGTCTCTGTCCACTTCCCTCCCCCTGTATTGTCTGTCTCTGTACACTTACCTCCCTCTGTGTGTGTCTGTCTCTGTCCCCTTCTCTTCCCCTGTGTGTGTCTGTCTCTGTCCACTTCCCTCCCCCTGTGTGTGTCTGTCTCTGTCCACTTCCCTCCCCCTGTGTGTGTGTCTCTGTCCACTTCTCTCCCCCTGTGTGTGTCTGTCTCTCTACAATTCCATTGCACTGTGTGTGTCGGACTCTGTCCACTTCCTTCCCCCTATGTCTGTTTGTCTCTGTACACTTCCCTCCCCCTGTGTGTGTTTGTCTCTGTATACTTCCTTCCCCAAGTGTGTGTCTGTCTCTGTCCACTTCCGTCCCCCTGTGTGTGTGTGTCTGTCTATACTTCCCTCCCCTTGTGTGTGTCTGCCTCTGTACCCTTCTCTTCCCCTGTGTGTGTCTATCTCTGTCCACTTCCCTCACCCTGTGTATGTTTCTCTGTCCACTTCCCTCCCACTGTGTGCGTCTGTCTCTGTCCACTTCCCTCCCCCCGTGTGCGTCCCTCTCTGTGCACTTCCCACCCCCTGTGTGTCTGTCTCTGTCCCCTTCTGTTCCCCTGTGTGTGTCTGTCTCTGTCCACTTCCCTCCCCCTGTGTGTGTCTGTCTCTGTCCCCTTCTCTTCCCCTGTGTGTGTCTGTCTCTGTCCACTTCCCTCCCCCTGTGTTGTCTGTCTCTGTACACTTCCCTCCCCCTGTGTGTGTCTGTCTCTCTCCATTTCTCTCCCCCTGTGTGTGTCTGTCTCTGTCCCCTTCTGTTCCCCTGTGTTTGTCTGTCTCCGTACTCTTCCCTTCTCCTGTGTGTCTCTGTCTCTGTCCACTTCCCGCACCCTGTGTGTGTCTCTGTCCACTTCCCTCCCCCTGTGTGTGTCTGTCTCTGTCCACTTCCCTCCCCCTGTGTGTGTGTCTCTGTCCACTTCTCTCCCCCTGTGTGTGTCTGTCTCTCTACAATTCCCTTGCACTGTGTGTGTCGGTCTCTGTCCACTTCCTTCCCCCTATGTCTGTTTGTCTCTGTACACTTCCCTCCCCCTGTGTGTGTCTGTCTCTGTATACTTCCTTCCCCCTGTGTGTGTCTGTCTCTGTCCACTTCCCTCCCCCTGTGTGTGTGTGTCTGTCTATACTTCCCTCCCCCTGTGTGTGTCTGCCTCTGTACCCTTCTCTTCCCCTGTGTGTGTCTATCTCTGTCCACTTCCCTCCCCCTGTGTATGTTTCTCTGTCCACTTCCCTCCCACTGTGTGCGTCTGTCTCTGTCCACTTCCCTCCCCCTGTGTGCGTCCCTCTCTGTGCACTTCCCACCCCCTGTGTGTCTGTCTCTGTCCCCTTCTGTTCCCCTGTGTGTGTCTGTCTCTGTCCACTTCCCTCCCCCTGTGTGTGTCTGTCTCTGTCCCCTTCTCTTCCCCTGTGTGTGTCTGTCTCTGTCCACTTCCCTCCCCCTGTATTGTCTGTCTCTGTACACTTACCTCCCTCTGTGTGTGTCTGTCTCTGTCCCCTTCTCTTCCCCTGTGTGTGTCTGTCTCTGTCCACTTCCCTCCCCCTGTGTGTGTCTGTCTCTGTCCACTTCCCTCCCCCTGTGTGTGTGTCTCTGTCCACTTCTCTCCCCCTGTGTGTGTCTGTCTCTCTACAATTCCATTGCACTGTGTGTGTCGGACTCTGTCCACTTCCTTCCCCCTATGTCTGTTTGTCTCTGTACACTTCCCTCCCCCTGTGTGTGTTTGTCTCTGTATACTTCCTTCCCCAAGTGTGTGTCTGTCTCTGTCCACTTCCGTCCCCCTGTGTGTGTGTGTCTGTCTATACTTCCCTCCCCTTGTGTGTGTCTGCCTCTGTACCCTTCTCTTCCCCTGTGTGTGTCTATCTCTGTCCACTTCCCTCACCCTGTGTATGTTTCTCTGTCCACTTCCCTCCCACTGTGTGCGTCTGTCTCTGTCCACTTCCCTCCCCCCGTGTGCGTCCCTCTCTGTGCACTTCCCACCCCCTGTGTGTCTGTCTCTGTCCCCTTCTGTTCCCCTGTGTGTGTCTGTCTCTGTCCACTTCCCTCCCCCTGTGTGTGTCTGTCTCTGTCCCCTTCTCTTCCCCTGTGTGTGTCTGTCTCTGTCCACTTCCCTCCCCCTGTGTTGTCTGTCTCTGTACACTTCCCTCCCCCTGTGTGTGTCTGTCTCTCTCCATTTCTCTCCCCCTGTGTGTGTCTGTCTCTGTCCCCTTCTGTTCCCCTGTGTTTGTCTGTCTCCGTACTCTTCCCTTCTCCTGTGTGTCTCTGTCTCTGTCTACTTCCCGCACCCTGTGTGTGTCTCTGTCCACTTACCTCCAACTGTGTGTGTCTGTCTCTGTCCACTTCCCTCCCCCTGTGTGTCTCTGTCTCTGTCCACTTCCCTCCCCCGTGTGTCTGTCTCTGTACCCTTCTCTTCCCCTGTGTGTGTCTGTCTCTGTACACGTCCCTCCACCTGTGTGTGTCTGTCTCTCTGCACTTCCCTCCAACTCTGTGTGTCTGTCTCTGTCCACTTCTCTCCCCCTGCGTGTGTCTGTCTCTCTACACTTCCCTTCCCGTGAGTGTGTCTGTCTCTTTTCACTTCCCTGCCCCTGTGTGTGTCTGTCTCTGTACACTACCCTTCCCCTGTGTGTGTCTGTTTCTCTCCACTTCCCTCCCACTCTGTGCATCTGTCACTGTACACTTCCCTCCATCTGTGTGGGTCTATCTATCTAAACCTCCTTCCCCCTGTGTGTGTCTGTCTCTGTCCACTTCCCTCCCCCTGTGTGTGTCTGTCTCTCTACAGTTCCCTCCCCCTGAGTGTGACTGTCTCTGTACACTTCCCTCCCCCTGTGTGTCTTTGTCTCTGTCCACTTCCCTTCCGCTGTGTGTGCGTCTCTGTCCACTTCTCTTCCCCTGTGTGTGTCTGTCTCTACAATTTCCTCCCCCTGTGTGTGTCTGTCTCTGTACACTTCCCTCCCCCTGTGTGTCTTTGTCTCTGTCCACTTCCCTTCCGCTGTGTGTGCGTCTCTGTCCACTTCTCTCCCCCTGTGTGTGTCTGTCTCTACAATTTCCTCCCCCTGTGTGTGTCTGTCTCTGTACACTTCCCTCCCCCTGTGTGTGTGTCTCTGTCCCCTTCCCTCCCCCTGTGTGTGTGTGTCTCTGTACACTTCCCTCCCCCTGTCTATGTCTGTCTCTGGCCTCTTCTCTCCCCCTGAGCGTGTCTGTCTCTGTCCACTTCTCTCACCCTGTGTGTGTCTGTCTCTGTCCCCTTCTCTTCCCCTGTGTGTGTCTGTCTCTGTCCACTTCCCTCCCCCTGTGTGTGTCTCTGTCCACTTCCCTCCCACTGTGTGTGTCTGTCTCTCTACAATTTCCTCCCCCTGTCTGTGTCTGTCTCTGTACACTTCCCTTCCCTTGTGTCTGCCTGTCACTGTACACTTCCCTCCCACTGTGTGTGTCTGTCGCTGTCCACTTCCCTCCCCCCCTGTGTGTCTGTCTGTCACTGTACAATTCCCTCCCCCTTTGTGTGTGTCTCTGTCCACTTCTCTCCCCCTGTGTGTTTCTGTCTCTCTACACTTCACTACCCCTGTGTCTGTCTCTGTCCACTTCCCTCCCCCTGTGTGTGTCAGTCTCTCACCACATCCCTCCTCTTGTGTGTGTCTGTCTCTGTCCACATCCCTCCCCCTTTGTGCGTCTGTCTCTTCTGTCTCTGTCTTCTTCCCTCCCCCTGCGTCCGTCTTTCTCTTTCCACTTCCCTTCCCCCTCTGTGTGTTTCTCTGTCCCCTTCTCTTCCCCTGTGTGTGTCTGTCTGTGGTACACTTCCCTCCCCCTGTGTGTGCCTGTGTCTGTAAACTTCCCTTTCCCTATGTGTGCGTCTGTCTCTGTCTACTTCCCTCTCCCTCTGAGTGTCTGTCTCTGTACACTTCATTCCCCCGGTGTGTGTCTGTCTCTCTACACTTCCCTCCCCCTGTGTGTGTCTGTCTCTGTACAGTTCACTCCCCCTATGTGTGTCTGTCTCTGTCCACTTCCCTCCCCCTGTGTGTGTCTGTCTCTGTACACTACCCTCCCCCTGTGTGTGACTGTCTCTCTCCACTTCCCTCCCCCTGTATGTGTCTGTCTCTCTAAACTTCCTTCCACCTGTGTGTGTCTGTCTCTGTCCACTTCCCTGCCCCTGTGTGTGTCTGTCTCTGTACACTTCCCTCCCTCTGTGTGCGTCTGTCTCTGTACACTTCCCTCCCACTGTCTGTGTCTGTCTCTGTCCCCTTCTGTTCCCCTGTGTGTGTCTGTCTCTGTCCACTTCCCTCCCCCTGTGTGTGTCTGCCTCTGTCCCCTTTTCTTCCCCTGTATGTGTCTGTCTCTGTCCACTTCCCTCCCCCTGCGTTGTCTGTCTCTGTACACTTCCAAACCCCTGTGTTTTGTCTTTCTCTGGCCCCTTCTCTTCCCCTGTGTGTGTCTGTCTCTGTACACTTCCCTCCCCCTGTGTGTCTTTGTCTCTGTCCACTTCCCTCCCGCTGTGTGTGTGTCTCTGTCCACTTCCCTCCCACTGTGTGTGTCTGTCCCTCTACATTTCCCTCCCACTGTGTGTGTCTGTCTCTTTACACTTCCCTCCCCCTATGTGTGTCTGCCTCTGTCCCCTTCTCTTCCCCTGTGTGTGTCTGTCTCTGTCTACTTCCCTGCCTCTTTGTGTGTCTGTCTCTGTCTACTTCCCTCCCCCTGTGTGTGTCTTTCTCTGTCCACTTCCCTCCCCCTGTGTGTGTCTGTCTCTGTCCACTTCCCTCCCACTGTGTGCGTCTGTCTCTTCTGTCTCTGTCTTCTTCCCTCCCCCTGTGTCTGTCTGTCTCTGTACACTTCCCTCCCACTGTGTGTGTGGCTCTGTCCACTTCTCTCCCCCTGTGTGCGTCTGTCTCTGTCCACTTCCCGCCCGCTGTGTGTCTCTGTCTCTCTACAATTTCCTCCCACTGTGTGTGTCTGTCTGTGTCCACTTCCCTCTCCCTGTGTGTGTCTGTCTGTGTCCACTTCCCTCCCCCTGTGTGTGTCTGTCTCTGTCCACTTCCCTCCTCCTGTGTGTGTCTGTCTCTGTCCACTTCCCTCCCCCTCTGTGTCTGTCTCTGTCCGCTTCTCTTCCCCGTGTGTGTCCTACTCTGTCCACGTCCCTCCCCCTGTGTGTGTCTGTCTCTGTACAGTTCCCTCCCCCTGTGTGTGTCTGTATCTTTCCCCTTCTCTTCCCCTCTGTGTGTATGTCTCTGTCCACTTCCCTCCCCCTGTGTTGTCTGTCTCTGTCCCCTTCTCTTCCCCTGTGTGTGTCTGTCTCTGTACACTTCCATCCCCATGTGTGTCTCTGTCTCTGTCCACTTCCCTTCCCCTGTGTGCGTCTGTCTCTGTCCACTTCCCTTCCCCTGTGTGCGTCTGTCTCTGTCCACTTCCCTCCCACTGTGTGCGTCCCTCTCTGTACACTTCCCTCCCCGTTTGTGTGTCTGATTCTGTCCCCTTCTCTTCCCCTGTGTGTGTCTGTCTCTGTCCACTTTCCTCCCCCTGTGTTGTCTATCTCTGTACACTTCCCTCCCCCTGTGTCTGTCTGTCTCTGTCCCTTTCTGTTCCCCTGTGTGTGTCTATCTCTGTACTCTTCCCTTCTCCTGTGTGTCTCTGTCTCTGTCCACTTCCCTCCCACTGTGTGTGTCTGTCTCTGTCCACTTCCCTCCCGCTGTGTTTCTCTGTCTCTGTCCACTTTCTTCCCCCTGTCTGTGTGTCTCTGTCCACTTCTCACCCCCTGTGTGTATCTGTCTCTCTACAATTCCCTCGCATTGTGTGTGTCTGTCTGTGTCCACTTCCCTCACACTGTGTGTGTCTGTCGCTGTCCACTTCCCTCCCCCTGTGTGTGTCTGTCTCTGTCCCCTTCTGTTCCCCTGTCTGTATCTATATCTGTACTCTTCCCTTCTCCTGTGTGTCTCTGTCTCTGTCCACTTCCCGTACCCTGTGCGTGTCTCTGTCCTCTTCCCTCCCACTCTGTGTGTCTGTCTCTGTCCACTTCCCTGCCCCTGTGTGTGTGTCTCTGTCCACTTCCCTCCCACTGTGTGTGTCTGTCTCAGTCCACTTCGTTCCCACTGTGTTTCTCTGTCTCTGTCCACTTTCTTCCCCCGTGTGTGTGTCTCTGTCCACTTCTCTCCCCCTGTGTGCGTCTGTCTCTGTACACTTCCCTCCCCCTGTATGTCTGTCTCTGTCCCATCTCTCTCCCTGTGTGTGTCTGTCTCTCTCCACGTCCCTCCCGCTGTGTGTGTCTGTCTCAGTACACTTCCCTCCCCCGTGTGTGTCTGTCTCTGTCCCCTTCTGTTCCCCTGTCTGTATCTATATCTGTACTCTTCCCTTCTCCTGTGTATCTGTCTCTGTCCACTTCCCTCCCCGTGTGTGTGTCTGTCTCTGTGCACTTCCCTCCCACTCTGTCCGTCTGTGACTGTACAATTTCCTCCCCCTGTGTGTGCCAGTCTCTGTCCACTTCTCTCACCCTGTGTGTGTATGTCTCTGTACAATTCCCTCCCCTGTGTGCGTCTTTCTCTATCCACTTCCCTCCCCCTGTGTGTGTTTCTCTGTCCACTTCCCTCCCCCTGTGTGCGTCTGTCTCTGTCGACTTCTGTCCCCCTGTGTCTGTCTGTCTCTGTCCCCTTCTCTTCCCATGTGTGTGTCTGTCTCTGTCTACTTCCCTCCCCCTGTGTGCGTCTGTCTCTGTACACTTCCCTCCCCCAGTGTGTGTCAGTCTCTCTCCACTTCCCTCCCCGTGTGTGTGTCTGTCTCTGTCTACATCCCTCCCCCTGTGTGCGTCTGTCTCTTCTGTCTCTGTCTTCTTCCATCTCCCTGTGTTCGTCTGTCTTTGTGCACTTCCCTCCCACTGTGTCCGTCTCTGTACAATTTCCTCCCCCGGTGTGTGCCAGTCACTCTCCACTTCTCTCCCCCTGTGTGTTTCTGTCTCTGTCCACTTCCCTCCCCCTGTGTGTGTCTGTCTCTCTACACTTCCCTCCCCCTGTATGTGTCTGTCCCTCTACACTTCCCTCCCCCTGTGTGTGTCTGTCTCTGTTCACTTCCCTCCCCCTGTGTGTGTCTGTCTCTGTCCACTTCCCTCCCCCTGTGTGTGTCTGTCTCTGTCCACTTCCCTCCCCCTGTGTGCGTCTGCCTCTGTCCACTTCCCTCCCCCTGTGTGTGTCTGTCTCTGTCCACTTCCCTCCCACTGTGTGTGTCTGTCTCTGTCCACTTCCCTGCCCCTGTGTGTGTCTGTCTCTGTCTATTTCCCTCCCCCTGTGTTTGTCTGTCTCTGTACACTTCACACCCCTTGTGTGTGTCTGTCTCTGTCCACTTCCCTTTCCTGTGTGCGTCTGTCTCTGTCCACTTCCCTCCCCCTGTGTGCGTCCATCTCTGTGCACTTCCCTCCCCCTATATGTCTGTCTCTGTCCCCTTCGCTTTCCCTGTGAGTGTCTGTCTCTGTCCACGTCCCTCCCGCTGTGTGTGTCTGTCTCTGTCCACTTCCCTCCCCCGTGTGCGTCCATCTCTGTACACTTCCCTCCCCCTGTGTGTCTGTCTCTGTCCACTTCCCTGCCCCTGTGTGTGTGTCTCTGTCCACTTCTCTCCCCCTGTCTGTCTGTCTCTCTACAATTCCCTCCCCCTGTGTACGTCTGTCTCTGTCCACTTCCCTTCCCCTGTGTGCGTCTGTCTCTATACACGTCCCTCCCCCTGTGTGTCTCTGACTCTGTCCACTTCCCTTTCCTGTGTGTGTCTGTCTCTGTCCACTTCCCTCCCCCTGTGTGCGTCCATCTCTGTGCACTTCCCTCCCCCTATATGTCTGTCTCTGTCCCCTTCGCTTTCCCTGTGAGTGTCTGTCTCTGTCCACTCCCCTCCCGCTGTGTTGTCTCTCTCTGTCCACTTCCCTCCCCCTGTGTGTGTCTGTCTCTGTACACTTCCCTACCCCGTGTGTGTCTGTCTCTGTCCCCTTCTGTTCCCCTGTCTGTATCTATATCTGTACTCTTCCCTTCTCCTGTGTGTCTCTGTCTCTGTCCACTTCCCGCACCCTGTGTGTGTCTCTGTCCTCTTCCCTCCCACTGTGTGTGTCTGTCTCTGTCCACTTCACTCCCACTGTGTTTCTCTGTCTCTGTCCACTTCCCTGCCCTTGTGTGTGTGTCTCTGTCCACGTCCCTCCCCCTGTGTGTGTCTGTTTCTGTCCACTTCCCTCCCCCTGTGTGCGTCTGTCTCTGTCCACTTCCCTCCCCCTGTGTGCGTCTGTCTCTGTCCACTTCCCTCCCCTTGTGTGTGTCTGTCTCTGTCCACTTCCCTCCCCCTGTGTGTGTCTGTCTCTGTCCACTTCCCTCCCCCTGTGTGTGTCTGTCTCTGTCTATTTCCCTCCCCCTGTGTTTGTCTGTCTCTGTACACTTCACTCCCGTTGTGTGTCTGTCTCTGTCCACATCCCTTTCCTGTGTGCGTCTGTCTCTGTCCACTTCCCTCCCCCTGTGTGCGTCCATCTCTGTGCACTTCCCTCCCCCTGTGTGTCTGTCTCTGTCCCCTTCGCTTTCCCTGTGAGTGTCTGTCTCTGTCCACGTCCCTCCCGCTGTGTGTGTCTGTCTCTGTACACTTCCCTCCCCCTGTGTGTGTCTGTCTCTGTCCACTCCCCTCCTGCTGTGTTGTCTATCTCTGTACACTTCCCTCCCCCTGTGTGTGTCTATCTCTGTACACTTCCCGCCCCCGTGTGTGTCTGTCTCTGTCCCCTTCTGTTCCCCTGTCTGTATCTATATCTGTACTCTTCCCTTCTCCTGTGTGTCTCTGTCTCTGTCCACTTCCCGCACCCTGTGTGTGTCTCTGTCCTCTTCCCTCCCACTGTGTGTGTCTGTCTCTGTCCACTTCACTCCCACTGTGTTTCTCTGTCTCTGTCCACTTCCCTGCCCTTGTGTGTGTGTCTCTGTCCACTTCTCTCCCCCTGTGTGTGTCTGTCTCCCTACAATTCCCTCCCACTGTGTGTGTCTGTCTGTGTCCACTTCCCTCCCTCTGTGTGTGTCTGTCGCTGTCCAATTCCCTCCCCCTGTGTGTGTCTCTCTCTCTATACTTCCCTTCCCTTCTATGTGATTCTGTCTCTGTCCACTTCCCTTCCCCTGTGTGTGTCTGTCTCTGTAAACTTCCCTCACCCTGTGTGCGTCTGTCTCTTTCCCCTTCTCTTCCCCTGTGTGTGTCTGTCTCTGTCCACTTCCCTCCCTCTGTGTTGTCTGTCTCTGTCCCCTTCCCTTCCCCTGTGTGTGTCTGTCTCTGTCCCCTTCTCTTTCCCGGTGAGTGTCTGTCTCTGTCCACGTCCCTCCCCCTGTGTGTGTCTGTCTCTGTCCACGTCCCTCCCCCTGTGTGTGTCTGTCTCTTTCCAATTCCCTCCCACTGTGTGTGTCTGTCTCTGTCCCCTTCTCTTCCCCTGTGTATGTGTCTGTCTCTGTAGACTTCCCTCCCCATGTGTGTGTCTCTGTCCAATTCCGTTTCCCTTGTGTGTGTCTGTCTCTTTGCACTTCCCTCCCCCTGTGTGTCTTTGTCTCTGTCCACTTCCCTTCCGCTGTGTGTGCGTCTCTGTCCACTTCTCTCCCCCTGTGTGTGTCTGTCTCTACAATTTCCTCCCCCTGTGTGTGTCTGTCTCTGTACACTTCCCTCCCCCTGTGTGTGTGTCTCTGTCCCCTTCCCTCCCCCTGTGTGTGTGTGTCTCTGTACACTTCCCTCCCCCTGTCTATGTCTGTCTCTGGCCTCTTCTCTCCCCCTGAGCGTGTCTGTCTCTGTCCACTTCTCTCACCCTGTGTGTGTCTGTCTCTGTCCCCTTCTCTTCCCCTGTGTGTGTCTGTCTCTGTCCACTTCCCTCCCCCTGTGTGTGTCTCTGTCCACTTCCCTCCCACTGTGTGTGTCTGTCTCTCTACAATTTCCTCCCCCTGTCTGTGTCTGTCTCTGTACACTTCCCTTCCCTTGTGTCTGCCTGTCACTGTACACTTCCCTCCCACTGTGTGTGTCTGTCGCTGTCCACTTCCCTCCCCCCCTGTGTGTCTGTCTGTCACTGTACAATTCCCTCCCCCTTTGTGTGTGTCTCTGTCCACTTCTCTCCCCCTGTGTGTTTCTGTCTCTCTACACTTCACTACCCCTGTGTCTGTCTCTGTCCACTTCCCTCCCCCTGTGTGTGTCAGTCTCTCACCACATCCCTCCTCTTGTGTGTGTCTGTCTCTGTCCACATCCCTCCCCCTTTGTGCGTCTGTCTCTTCTGTCTCTGTCTTCTTCCCTCCCCCTGCGTCCGTCTTTCTCTTTCCACTTCCCTTCCCCCTCTGTGTGTTTCTCTGTCCCCTTCTCTTCCCCTGTGTGTGTCTGTCTGTGGTACACTTCCCTCCCCCTGTGTGTGCCTGTGTCTGTAAACTTCCCTTTCCCTATGTGTGCGTCTGTCTCTGTCTACTTCCCTCTCCCTCTGAGTGTCTGTCTCTGTACACTTCATTCCCCCGGTGTGTGTCTGTCTCTCTACACTTCCCTCCCCCTGTGTGTGTCTGTCTCTGTACAGTTCACTCCCCCTATGTGTGTCTGTCTCTGTCCACTTCCCTCCCCCTGTGTGTGTCTGTCTCTGTACACTACCCTCCCCCTGTGTGTGACTGTCTCTCTCCACTTCCCTCCCCCTGTATGTGTCTGTCTCTCTAAACTTCCTTCCACCTGTGTGTGTCTGTCTCTGTCCACTTCCCTGCCCCTGTGTGTGTCTGTCTCTGTACACTTCCCTCCCTCTGTGTGCGTCTGTCTCTGTACACTTCCCTCCCACTGTCTGTGTCTGTCTCTGTCCCCTTCTGTTCCCCTGTGTGTGTCTGTCTCTGTCCACTTCCCTCCCCCTGTGTGTGTCTGCCTCTGTCCCCTTTTCTTCCCCTGTATGCATCTGTCTCTGTCCACTTCCCTCCCCCTGCGTTGTCTGTCTCTGTACACTTCCAAACCCCTGTGTTTTGTCTTTCTCTGGCCCCTTCTCTTCCCCTGTGTGTGTCTGTCTCTGTACACTTCCCTCCCCCTGTGTGTCTTTGTCTCTGTCCACTTCCCTCCCGCTGTGTGTGTGTCTCTGTCCACTTCCCTCCCACTGTGTGTGTCTGTCCCTCTACATTTCCCTCCCACTGTGTGTGTCTGTCTCTTTACACTTCCCTCCCCCTATGTGTGTCTGCCTCTGTCCCCTTCTCTTCCCCTGTGTGTGTCTGTCTCTGTCTACTTCCCTGCCTCTTTGTGTGTCTGTCTCTGTCTACTTCCCTCCCCCTGTGTGTGTCTTTCTCTGTCCACTTCCCTCCCCCTGTGTGTGTCTGTCTCTGTCCACTTCCCTCCCACTGTGTGCGTCTGTCTCTTCTGTCTCTGTCTTCTTCCCTCCCCCTGTGTCTGTCTGTCTCTGTACACTTCCCTCCCACTGTGTGTGTGGCTCTGTCCACTTATCTCCCCCTGTGTGCGTCTGTCTCTGTCCACTTCCCGCCCGCTGTGTGTCTCTGTCTCTCTACAATTTCCTCCCACTGTGTGTGTCTGTCGGTGTCCACTTCCCTCTCCCTGTGTGTGTCTGTCTGTGTCCACTTCCCTCCCCCTGTGTGTGTCTGTCTCTGTCCACTTCCCTCCTCCTGTGTGTGTCTGTCTCTGTCCACTTCCCTCCCCCTCTGTGTCTGTCTCTGTCCGCTTCTCTTCCCCTGTGTGTGTCCTACTCTGTCCACGTCCCTCCCCCTGTGTGTGTCTGTCTCTGTACAGTTCCCTCCCACTGTGTGTGTCTGTATCTTTCCCCTTCTCTTCCCCTCTGTGTGTATGTCTCTGTCCACTTCCCTCCCCCTGTGTTGTCTGTCTCTGTCCCCTTCTCTTCCCCAGTATGTGTCTGTCTCTGTACACTTCCATCCCCATGTGTGTCTCTGTCTCTGTCCACTTCCCTTCCCCTGTGTGCGTCTGTCTCTGTCCACTTCCCTTCCCCTGTGTGCGTCTGTCTCTGTCCACTTCCCTCCCACTGTGTGCGTCCCTCTCTGTACACTTCCCTCCCCGTTTGTGTGTCTGATTCTGTCCCCTTCTCTTCCCCTGTGTGTGTCTGTCTCTGTCCACTTTCCTCCCCCTGTGTTGTCTATCTCTGTACACTTCCCTCCCCCTGTGTCTGTCTGTCTCTGTCCCTTTCTGTTCCCCTGTGTGTGTCTATCTCTGTACTCTTCCCTTCTCCTGTGTGTCTCTGTCTCTGTCCACTTCCCTCCCACTGTGTGTGTCTGTCTCTGTCCACTTCCCTCCCGCTGTGTTTCTCTGTCTCTGTCCACTTTCTTCCCCCTGTCTGTGTGTCTCTGTCCACTTCTCACCCCCTGTGTGTATCTGTCTCTCTACAATTCCCTCGCATTGTGTGTGTCTGTCTGTGTCCACTTCCCTCACACTGTGTGTGTCTGTCGCTGTCCACTTCCCTCCCCCTGTGTGTGTCTGTCTCTGTCCCCTTCTGTTCCCCTGTCTGTATCTATATCTGTACTCTTCCCTTCTCCTGTGTGTCTCTGTCTCTGTCCACTTCCCGTACCCTGTGCGTGTCTCTGTCCTCTTCCCTCCCACTCTGTGTGTCTGTCTCTGTCCACTTCCCTGCCCCTGTGTGTGTGTCTCTGTCCACTTCCCTCCCACTGTGTGTGTCTGTCTCAGTCCACTTCGTTCCCACTGTGTTTCTCTGTCTCTGTCCACTTTCTTCCCCCGTGTGTGTGTCTCTGTCCACTTCTCTCCCCCTGTGTGCGTCTGTCTCTGTACACTTCCCTCCCCCTGTATGTCTGTCTCTGTCCCATCTCTCTCCCTGTGTGTGTCTGTCTCTCTCCACGTCCCTCCCGCTGTGTGTGTCTGTCTCAGTACACTTCCCTCCCCCGTGTGTGTCTGTCTCTGTCCCCTTCTGTTCCCCTGTCTGTATCTATATCTGTACTCTTCCCTTCTCCTGTGTATCTGTCTCTGTCCACTTCCCTCCCCGTGTGTGTGTCTGTCTCTGTGCACTTCCCTCCCACTCTGTCCGTCTGTGACTGTACAATTTCCTCCCCCTGTGTGTGCCAGTCTCTGTCCACTTCTCTCACCCTGTGTGTGTATGTCTCTGTACAATTCCCTCCCCCTGTGTGCGTCTTTCTCTATCCACTTCCCTCCCCCTGTGTGTGTTTCTCTGTCCACTTCCCTCCCCCTGTGTGCGTCTGTCTCTGTCGACTTCTGTCCCCCTGTGTCTGTCTGTCTCTGTCCCCTTCTCTTCCCATGTGTGTGTCTGTCTCTGTCTACTTCCCTCCCCCTGTGTGCTTCTGTCTCTGTACACTTCCCTCCCCCAGTGTGTGTCAGTCTCTCTCCACTTCCCTCCCCGTGTGTGTGTCTGTCTCTGTCTACATCCCTCCCCCTGTGTGCGTCTGTCTCTTCTGTCTCTGTCTTCTTCCATCTCCCTGTGTTCGTCTGTCTTTGTGCACTTCCCTCCCACTGTGTCCGTCTCTGTACAATTTCCTCCCCCGGTGTGTGCCAGTCACTCTCCACTTCTCTCCCCCTGTGTGTTTCTGTCTCTGTCCACTTCCCTCCCCCTGTGTGTGTCTGTCTCTCTACACTTCCCTCCCCCTGTATGTGTCTGTCTCTCTACACTTCCCTCCCCCTATGTGTGTCTGTCTCTGTCCCCTTCTCTTCCCCTGTGTGTGTCTGTCTCTGTAAACTTCCCTTCCCGTGTGTGTGCCTGTCTCTGTACACTTCCCTCCCCCTGAGTGTTTCTGTCTCTGTTCTCTTCCCTCCCCTTGTGTGTGTCTGTCTCTCTCCACTTCCCTCCCCGTGTGTGCATCTGTCACTGTACACTTCCCTCCCTCTGTGTCTGTCTGTCTCTCTAAAATTCCTTCCCCCTTTGTGTGTCTGTCGCTCTACACTTCCCTCCCCCTGTGGGTGTCAGTCTCTGTCCACTTCCCTCCCCCTGTGTATGTCTGTCTCTGTAAACTTCCCTTCCCCTGTGTGTGTCTCTGTCTCTGTACACTTCCCTCCCACTGTGTGTGTCTGTCTCTGTCCACTTCCCTCCCCCTGTGTGCGTCCCTCTCTGTACACTTCCCTCCCCCTGTGTGTGTCTGTCTCTCTCCCCTTCTCTTTCCCTGTTTGTGTCTGTCTCTGTCCACTTCCCTTACCCTGTGTTTGTCTGTCTCTTTCCCCTTCTCTTCCCCTGTGTGTGTCTGTCTCTGTCCACGTCCCTCCCCCTGTGTGTGTCTGTCTCTGTCCCCTTCCCTCCCCCTGTGTGTGTGTGTCTCTGTCCAATTCCCTCCCTCTGTGTGTGTCTGTCTCTGTCCACGTCCCTCCACCTATGTGTGTCTGTCCCTCTACACTTCCCTCCCCCTGTGTGTGTCTGTCTCTGTTCACTTCCCTCCCCCTGTGTGTGTCTGTCTCTGTCCACTTCCCTCCCCCTGTGTGTGTCTGTCTCTGTCCACTTCCCTCCCCCTGTGTGCGTCTGCCTCTGTCCACTTCCCTCCCCCTGTGTGTGTCTGTCTCTGTCCACTTCCCTCCCACTGTGTGTGTCTGTCTCTGTCCACTTCCCTCCCCCTGTGTGTGTCTGTCTCTGTCTATTTCCCTCCCCCTGTGTTTGTCTGTCTCTGTACACTTCACACCCCTTGTGTGTGTCTGTCTCTGTCCACTTCCCTTTCCTGTGTGCGTCTGTCTCTGTCCACTTCCCTCCCCCTGTGTGCGTCCATCTCTGTGCACTTCCCTCCCCCTATATGTCTGTCTCTGTCCCCTTCGCTTTCCCTGTGAGTGTCTGTCTCTGTCCACGTCCCTCCCGCTGTGTGTGTCTGTCTCTGTCCACTTCCCTCCCCCGTGTGCGTCCATCTCTGTACACTTCTCTCCCCCTGTGTGTCTGTCTCTGTCCACTTCCCTGCCCCTGTGTGTGTGTCTCTGTCCACTTCTCTCCCCCTGTCTGTCTGTCTCTCTACAATTCCCTCCCCCTGTGTACATCTGTCTCTGTCCACTTCCCTTCCCCTGTGTGCGTCTGTCTCTATACACGTCCCTCCCCCTGTGTGTCTCTGACTCTGTCCACTTCCCTTTCCTGTGTGTGTCTGTCTCTGTCCACTTCCCTCCCCCTGTGTGCGTCCATCTCTGTGCACTTCCCTCCCCCTATATGTCTGTCTCTGTCCCCTTCGCTTTCCCTGTGAGTGTCTGTCTCTGTCCACTCCCCTCCCGCTGTGTTGTCTCTCTCTGTCCACTTCCCTCCCCCTGTGTGTGTCTGTCTCTGTACACTTCCCTCCCCCGTGTGTGTCTGTCTCTGTCCCCTTCTGTTCCCCTGTCTGTATCTATATCTGTACTCATCCCTTCTCCTGTGTGTCTCTGTCTCTGTCCACTTCCCGCACCCTGTGTGTGTCTCTGTCCTCTTCCCTCCCACTGTGTGTGTCTGTCTCTGTCCACTTCACTCCCACTGTGTTTCTCTGTCTCTGTCCACTTCCCTGCCCTTTTGTGTGTGTCTCTGTCCACTTCTCTCCCCCTGTGTGTGTCTGTCTCCCTACAATTCCCTCCCACTGTGTGTGTCTGTCTGTGTCCACTTCCCTCCCTCTGTGTGTGTCTGTCGCTGTCCAATTCCCTCCCCCTGTGTGTGTCTCTCTTTCTATACTTCCCTTCCCTTCTATGTGATTCTGTCTCTGTCCACTTCCCTTCCCCTGTGTGTGTCTATCTCTGTAAACTTTCCTCACCCTGTGTGCGTCTGTCTCTTTCCCCTTCTCTTCCCCTGTGTGTGTCTGTCTCTGTCCACTTCCCTCCCCCTGTGTTGTCTGTCTCTGTCCCCTTCCCTTCCCCTGTGTGTGTCTGTCTCTGTCCCCTTCTCTTTCCCAGTGAGTGTCTGTCTCTGTCCACGTCCCTCCCCCTGTGTGTGTCTGTCTCTGTCCACTTCCCTCCCCATGTGTGCGTCTGTCTCTGTCCACTTCCCTCCCCCTGTGTGCGTCTGTCTCTGTCCACTTCCCTCCCCTTGTGTGTGTCTGTCTCTGTCCACTTCCCTCCCCCTGTGTGTGTCTGTCTCTGTCCACTTCCCTCCCCCTGTGTGTGTCTGTCTCTGTCTATTTCCCTCCCCCTGTGTTTGTCTGTCTCTGTACACTTCACTCCCGTTGTGTGTGTCTGTCTCTGTCCACATCCCTTTCCTGTGTGCGTCTGTCTCTGTCCACTTCCCTCCCCCTGTGTGCTTCCATCTCTGTGCACTTCCCTCCCCCTGTGTGTCTGTCTCTGTCCCCTTCGCTTTCCCTGTGAGTGTCTGTCTCTGTCCACGTCCCTCCCGCTGTGTGTGTCTGTCTCTGTACACTTCCCTCCCCCTGTGTGTGTCTGTCTCTGTCCACTCCCCTCCTGCTGTGTTGTCTATCTCTGTACACTTCCCTCCCCCTGTGTGTGTCTATCTCTGTACACTTCCCTCCCCCGTGTGTGTCTGTCTCTGTCCCCTTCTGTTCCCCTGTCTGTATCTATATCTGTACTCTTCCCTTCTCCTGTGTGTCTCTGTCTCTGTCCACTTCCCGCACCCTGTGTGTGTCTCTGTCCTCTTCCCTCCCACTGTGTGTGTCTGTCTCTGTCCACTTCACTCCCACTGTGTTTCTCTGTCTCTGTCCACTTCCCTGCCCTTGTGTGTGTGTCTCTGTCCACTTCTCTCCCCCTGTGTGTGTCTGTCTCCCTACAATTCCCTCCCACTGTGTGTGTCTGTCTGTGTCCACTTCCCTCCCTCTGTGTGTGTCTGTCGCTGTCCAATTCCCTCCCCCTGTGTGTGTTTCTCTCTCTATACTTCCCTTCCCTTCTATGTGATTCTGTCTCTGTCCACTTCCCTTCCCCTGTGTGTGTCTGTCTCTGTAAACTTCCCTCACCCTGTGTGCGTCTGTCTCTTTCCCCTTCTCTTCCCCTGTGTGTGTCTGTCTCTGTCCACTTCCCTCCCTCTGTGTTGTCTGTCTCTGTCCCCTTCCCTTCCCCTGTGTGTGTCTGTCTCTGTCCCCTTCTCTTTCCCGGTGAGTGTCTGTCTCTGTCCACGTCCCTCCCCCTGTGTGTGTCTGTCTCTGTCCACGTCCCTCCCCCTGTGTGTGTCTGTCTCTTTCCAATTCCCTCCCACTGTGTGTGTCTGTCTCTGTCCCCTTCTCTTCCCCTGTGTATGTGTCTGTCTCTGTAGACTTCCCTCCCCATGTGTGTGTCTCTGTCCAATTCCCTTTCCCTTGTGTGTGTCTGTCTCTTTGCACTTCCCTCCCCCTGTGTGTCTTTGTCTCTGTCCACTTCCCTTCCGCTGTGTGTGCGTCTCTGTCCACTTCTCTCCCCCTGTGTGTGTCTGTCTCTACAATTTCCTCCCCCTGTGTGTGTCTGTCTCTGTACACTTCCCTCCCCCTGTGTGTGTGTCTCTGTCCCCTTCCCTCCCCCTGTGTGTGTGTGTCTCTGTACACTTCCCTCCCCCTGTCTATGTCTGTCTCTGGCCTCTTCTCTCCCCCTGAGCGTGTCTGTCTCTGTCCACTTCTCTCACCCTGTGTGTGTCTGTCTCTGTCCCCTTCTCTTCCCCTGTGTGTGTCTGTCTCTGTCCACTTCCCTCCCCCTGTGTGTGTCTCTGTCCACTTCCCTCCCACTGTGTGTGTCTGTCTCTCTACAATTTCCTCCCCCTGTCTGTGTCTGTCTCTGTACACTTCCCTTCCCTTGTGTCTGCCTGTCACTGTACACTTCCCTCCCACTGTGTGTGTCTGTCGCTGTCCACTTCCCTCCCCCCCTGTGTGTCTGTCTGTCACTGTACAATTCCCTCCCCCTTTGTGTGTGTCTCTGTCCACTTCTCTCCCCCTGTGTGTTTCTGTCTCTCTACACTTCACTACCCCTGTGTCTGTCTCTGTCCACTTCCCTCCCCCTGTGTGTGTCAGTCTCTCACCACATCCCTCCTCTTGTGTGTGTCTGTCTCTGTCCACATCCCTCCCCCTTTGTGCGTCTGTCTCTTCTGTCTCTGTCTTCTTCCCTCCCCCTGCGTCCGTCTTTCTCTTTCCACTTCCCTTCCCCCTCTGTGTGTTTCTCTGTCCCCTTCTCTTCCCCTGTGTGTGTCTGTCTGTGGTACACTTCCCTCCCCCTGTGTGTGCCTGTGTCTGTAAACTTCCCTTTCCCTATGTGTGCGTCTGTCTCTGTCTACTTCCCTCTCCCTCTGAGTGTCTGTCTCTGTACACTTCATTCCCCCGGTGTGTGTCTGTCTCTCTACACTTCCCTCCCCCTGTGTGTGTCTGTCTCTGTACAGTTCACTCCCCCTATGTGTGTCTGTCTCTGTCCACTTCCCTCCCCCTGTGTGTGTCTGTCTCTGTACACTACCCTCCCCCTGTGTGTGACTGTCTCTCTCCACTTCCCTCCCCCTGTATGTGTCTGTCTCTCTAAACTTCCTTCCACCTGTGTGTGTCTGTCTCTGTCCACTTCCCTGCCCCTGTGTGTGTCTGTCTCTGTACACTTCCCTCCCTCTGTGTGCGTCTGTCTCTGTACACTTCCCTCCCACTGTCTGTGTCTGTCTCTGTCCCCTTCTGTTCCCCTGTGTGTGTCTGTCTCTGTCCACTTCCCTCCCCCTGTGTGTGTCTGCCTCTGTCCCCTTTTCTTCCCCTGTATGTGTCTGTCTCTGTCCACTTCCCTCCCCCTGCGTTGTCTGTCTCTGTACACTTCCCTCCCCCTGTGTGTCTTTGTCTCTGTCCACTTCCCTCCCGCTGTGTGTGTGTCTCTGTCCACTTCCCTCCCACTGTGTGTGTCTGTCCCTCTACATTTCCCTCCCACTGTGTGTGTCTGTCTCTTTACACTTCCCTCCCCCTATGTGTGTCTGCCTCTGTCCCCTTCTCTTCCCCTGTGTGTGTCTGTCTCTGTCTACTTCCCTGCCTCTTTGTGTGTCTGTCTCTGTCTACTTCCCTCCCCCTGTGTGTGTCTTTCTCTGTCCACTTCCCTCCCCCTGTGTGTGTCTGTCTCTGTCCACTTCCCTCCCACTGTGTGCGTCTGTCTCTTCTGTCTCTGTCTTCTTCCCTCCCCCTGTGTCTGTCTGTCTCTGTACACTTCCCTCCCACTGTGTGTGTGGCTCTGTCCACTTATCTCCCCCTGTGTGCGTCTGTCTCTGTCCACTTCCCGCCCGCTGTGTGTCTCTGTCTCTCTACAATTTCCTCCCACTGTGTGTGTCTGTCGGTGTCCACTTCCCTCTCCCTGTGTGTGTCTGTCTGTGTCCACTTCCCTCCCCCTGTGTGTGTCTGTCTCTGTCCACTTCCCTCCCCCTGTGTGTGTCTGTCTCTGCCTACTTCACTCCCCCTTTGCGTGTCTGTCTCTGTCCACTTCCCTCCCCCTTTGTGTGTCTGTCTCTGCCTACTTCACTCCCCCTTTGTGCGTCTGTCTCTGTACACTTCCCTCCCCGTGTGTGTGTCTGTCTCTGTCCACGTCCCTCCCCCTGTGTGCGTCTGTCTCTTCTGTCTCTGTCTTCTTCCCTCCCCCTGTGTGCGTCTGTCTCTGTACACTTCACACCCACTGTGTCCGTTTGTGACTGTACAATTTCCTCCCCCTGTGTGTGCCAGTCTCTCTCCACTTCTCTCCCCCTGTGTGTTTCTGTCTCTGTACAATTCCCTCCCCCTGTGTTAGTCTGTCTCTTTCCACTTCCCTCCCCCTGTGTTAGTCTGTCTCTGTCCCCTTCTCTTCCCCTGTGTGTGTCTGTCACTGTAAACTTCCCTCCCCCTGAGTGTGTCTGTCTCTGTTCACTTCCCTCCCCCTGTGTGCGTCTGTCTCTCTACAGTTCCCTCCCCCTGTGTGTGTCTGTCTCTGTTTACTTCCCTTTCTTTTTGTGTTTCTGTCTCTGTACAATTTCCTCCCCCTGTGTGTGTCAGTCTCTGTCCACTTCCCTCCCCGTGTGTGTGTCTGTCTCTGTCCACGGCCCTCCCCCTGTGTCCGTCTGTCTCTGTCCACTTCCCTCCCCCTGTGTGTGTCTGTCTCTGTCCACTTCCCTCCCCCTGTGTGTGTCTCTCTCCACTTATCTCCGCCTGTGTGTTTCTGTTTCTGTCCACTTCACTCCCCTTGTGTGTGTCTGTCTCTGTCCACTTCCCTGCCCCTGTGTGTGTCTGTCTCTCTACAGTTCCCTCCCCCTGTGTGTTTCTGTTTCTGTCCACTTCACTCCCCTTGTGTGTGTCTGTCTCTGTCCACTTCCCTGCCCCTGTGTGTGTTTGTCTCTGTCTACTTCCCTCCCCCTGTGTGTGTCTGTCTCTGTCCACTTCCCTCCCCCTGTGTGTGTCTGTCTCTGTCTACTTCCCTCCCCCTGTGTGCGTCTGTCTCTGTACACTTCCCTCCCACTGTGTGTGTCTGACTCTGTCCCCTTCTCTTCCCCTGTGTGTGTCTGTCTCTGTCCACTTCCCTCCCGCTGTGTGTGCGTCTCTGTCCACTTCCCTGCCCCTGTGTGTGTTTGTCTCTGTCTACTTCCCTCCCCCTGTGTGTGTCTGTCTCTGTCCCCTTCCCTCCCCCTGTGTGTGTCTGTCTCTGTCCACTTCCCTCCCCCACTGTGTGTGTCTCTGTCTCTCTACACTTCCCTTCCCCTGTGTGTGTCTGTCTCAGTTCAATTCCCTCCCGCTGTGTGTGTGTCTCTGTCCACTTCTCTCACCCTGTGTGTGTCTGTCTCTCTACACTTCCCTCCCCCTGTGTGTCTGTCTCTGTCCACTACCCTCCCCCTGAGTGTGTCTGTCTCTGTACACGTCCCTCCACCTGTGTGTGTCTGTCTCTCTGCACTTCCCTCCACCTCTGTGTTTCTGTCTCTGTACACGTCACTCCCCCTATGTGTGTCTGTCTCTGTCCCCTTCTCTTCCCCTCTGTGTGTCTGTGTCTGTAAACTTCCCTCCCCCTGAGTGTGTCTGTCTCTGTTCACTTCCCTCCCC
This sequence comes from Carcharodon carcharias, assembly GCF_017639515.1. Classification (NCBI taxonomy): domain Eukaryota; kingdom Metazoa; phylum Chordata; class Chondrichthyes; order Lamniformes; family Lamnidae; genus Carcharodon; species Carcharodon carcharias. The sequence continues at coordinate 7,579,148 of NC_054502.1, forward strand.
CTGTGTGCGTCTGTCTCTCTACAGTTCCCTCACCCTGTGTGTGTCTGCCTCTGTACACTTCCCTCCCACTGTGTGCATCTGTCTCTGTATACTTCCCTTCCCCTGTGTGTGTCTGTCTCTATCTATTTCCCTCCCCCTGTGTGTGTCTGTCTCTGTACACTTGCCTCCCACTGTGTGTGTCTGTCTCTGTACACTTCACTCCCCCTGTGTGTGTCTGTCTCTGTCCACTTCCCTCCCCCTTTGTGTGTGTCTCTGTCCACTTCTCTCACCCTGTGTGTGTCTGTCTCTGCCCACTTCCCTCCCCCTGTGTGTCTCTGTCTCTGTCCACTTCCCTCCCGCTGTGTGTGCGTCTCTGTCCACTTCCCTCCCCCTGTGTGTGTCTGTCTCTGTCCACTTCCCTCCCCCACTGTGTGTGTCTCTGTCTCTCTACACTTCCCTTCCCCTGTGTGTGTCTGTCTCAGTTCAATTCCCTCCCGCTGTGTGTGTGTCTCTGTCCACTTCCCTCCCTCTGTGTCTGTCTGTCTCTCTAAAATTCCTTCCCCCTTTGTGTGTCTGTCGCTCTACACTTCCCTCCCCCTGTGTGCGTCCCTCTCTGTACACTTCCCTCCCCCTGTGTGTGTCTGTCTCTCTCCCCTTCTCTTTCCCTGTGTGTGTCTGTCTCTGTCCACTTCCCTTACCCTGTGTTTGTCTGTCTCTTTCCCCTTCTCTTCCCCTGTGTGTGTCTGTCTCTGTCCACGTCCCTCCCCCTGTGTGTGTCTGTCTCTGTCCCCTTCCCTCCCCCTGTGTGTGTGTGTCTCTGTCCAATTCCCTCCCCCTGTGTGTGTCTGTCTCTTGGCACTTCCCTCCCCCTGTATGTGTGTCTCTGTCCACTTCTCTCCCCCTGTGTGTATCTGTCTCTGTCCACTTACGTCCCCCTTTGTCTGTCTGTCTCTGTCCGCTTCTCTTCCCCTGTGTGTGTCTGTCTCTGTCCACGTCCCTCCACCTATGTGTGTCTGTCCCTCTACACTTCCCTCCCCCTGTGTGTGTCTGTCTCTGTTCACTTCCCTCCCCCTGTGTGTGTCTGTCTCTGTCCACTTCCCTCCCCCTATGTGTGTCTGTCTCTGTCCCCTTCTCTTCCCCTGTGTGTGTCTGTCTCTGTAAACTTCCCTTCCCGTGTGTGTGCCTGTCTCTGTACACTTCCCTCCCCCTGAGTGTTTCTGTCTCTGTTCTCTTCCCTCCCCTTGTGTGTGTCTGTCTCTCTCCACTTCCCTCCCCGTGTGTGCATCTGTCACTGTACACTTCCCTCCCTCTGTGTCTGTCTGTCTCTCTAAAATTCCTTCCCCCTTTGTGTGTCTGTCGCTCTACACTTCCCTCCCCCTGTGGGTGTCAGTCTCTGTCCACTTCCCTCCCCCTGTGTATGTCTGTCTCTGTAAACTTCCCTTCCCCTGTGTGTGTCTCTGTCTCTGTACACTTCCCTCCCACTGTGTGTGTCTGTCTCTGTCCACTTCCCTCCCCCTGTGTGCGTCCCTCTCTGTACACTTCCCTCCCCCTGTGTGTGTCTGTCTCTCTCCCCTTCTCTTTCCCTGTGTGTGTCTGTCTCTGTCCACTTCCCTTACCCTGTGTTTGTCTGTCTCTTTCCCCTTCTCTTCCCCTGTGTGTGTCTGTCTCTGTCCACGTCCCTCCCCCTGTGTGTGTCTGTCTCTGTCCCCTTCCCTCCCCCTGTGTGTGTGTGTCTCTGTCCAATTCCCTCCCTCTGTGTGTGTCTGTCTCTTGGCACTTCCCTCCCCCTGTATGTGTGTCTCTGTCCACTTCTCTCCCCCTGTGTGTATCTGTCTCTGTCCACTTACGTCCCCCTTTGTCTGTCTGTCTCTGTCCGCTTCTCTTCCCCTGTGTGTGTCTGTCTCTGTCCACGTCCCTCCACCTATGTGTGTCTGTCCCTCTACACTTCCCTCCCCCTGTGTGTGTCTGTCTCTGTTCACTTCCCTCCCCCTGTGTGTGTCTGTCTCTGTCCACTTCCCTCCCCCTGTGTGTGTCTGTCTCTGTCCACTTCCCTCCCCCTGTGTGCGTCTGCCTCTGTCCACTTCCCTCCCCCTGTGTGTGTCTGTCTCTGTCCACTTCCCTCCCACTGTGTGTGTCTGTCTCTGTCCACTTCCCTCCCCCTGTGTGTGTCTGTCTCTGTCTATTTCCCTCCCCCTGTGTTTGTCTGTGTCTATACACTTCACACCCCTTGTGTGTGTCTGTCTCTGTCCACTTCCCTTTCCTGTGTGCGTCTGTCTCTGTCCACTTCCCTCCCCCTGTGTGCGTCCATCTCTGTGCACTTCCCTCCCCCTATATGTCTGTCTCTGTCCCCTTCGCTTTCCCTGTGAGTGTCTGTCTCTGTCCACGTCCCTCCCGCTGTGTGTGTCTGTCTCTGTCCACTTCCCTCCCCCGTGTGCGTCCATCTCTGTACACTTCCCTCCCCCTGTGTGTCTGTCTCTGTCCACTTCCCTGCCCCTGTGTGTGTGTCTCTGTCCACTTCTCTCCCCCTGTCTGTCTGTCTCTCTACAATTCCCTCCCCCTGTGTACGTCTGTCTCTATACACGTCCCTCCCCCTGTGTGTCTCTGACTCTGTCCACTTCCCTTTCCTGTGTGTGTCTGTCTCTGTCCACTTCCCTCCCCCTGTGTGCGTCCATCTCTGTGCACTTCCCTCCCCCTATATGTCTGTCTCTGTCCCCTTCGCTTTCCCTGTGAGTGTCTGTCTCTGTCCACTCCCCTCCCGCTGTGTTGTCTCTCTCTGTCCACTTCCCTCCCCCTGTGTGTGTCTGTCTCTGTACACTTCCCTCCCCCGTGTGTGTCTGTCTCTGTCCCCTTCTGTTCCCCTGTCTGTATCTATATCTGTACTCTTCCCTTCTCCTGTGTGTCTCTGTCTCTGTCCACTTCCCGCACCCTGTGTGTGTCTCTGTCCTCTTCCCTCCCACTGTGTGTGTCTGTCTCTGTCCACTTCACTCCCACTGTGTTTCTCTGTCTCTGTCCACTTCCCTGCCCTTTTGTGTGTGTCTCTGTCCACTTCTCTCCCCCTGTGTGTGTCTGTCTCCCTACAATTCCCTCCCACTGTGTGTGTCTGTCTGTGTCCACTTCCCTCCCTCTGTGTGTGTCTGTCGCTGTCCAATTCCCTCCCCCTGTGTGTGTCTCTCTTTCTATACTTCCCTTCCCTTCTATGTGATTCTGTCTCTGTCCACTTCCCTTCCCCTGTGTGTGTCTATCTCTGTAAACTTTCCTCACCCTGTGTGCGTCTGTCTCTTTCCCCTTCTCTTCCCCTGTGTGTGTCTGTCTCTGTCCACTTCCCTCCCCCTGTGTTGTCTGTCTCTGTCCCCTTCCCTTCCCCTGTGTGTGTCTGTCTCTGTCCCCTTCTCTTTCCCGGTGAGTGTCTGTCTCTGTCCACGTCCCTCCCCCTGTGTGTGTCTGTCTCTGTCCACTTCCCTCCCCCTGTGTGCGTCTGTCTCTGTCCACTTCCCTCCCCCTGTGTGCGTCTGTCTCTGTCCACTTCCCTCCCCTTGTTTGTGTCTGTCTCTGTCCACTTCCCTCCCCCTGTGTGTGTCTGTCTCTGTCCACTTCCCTCCCCCTGTGTGTGTCTGTCTCTGTCTATTTCCCTCCCCCTGTGTTTGTCTGTCTCTGTACACTTCACTCCCGTTGTGTGTGTCTGTCTCTGTCCACATCCCTTTCCTGTGTGCGTCTGTCTCTGTCCACTTCCCTCCCCCTGTGTGCGTCCATCTCTGTGCACTTCCCTCCCCCTGTGTGTCTGTCTCTGTCCCCTTCGCTTTCCCTGTGAGTGTCTGTCTCTGTCCACGTCCCTCCCGCTGTGTGTGTCTGTCTCTGTACACTTCCCTCCCCCTGTGTGTGTCTGTCTCTGTCCACTCCCCTCCTGCTGTGTTGTCTATCTCTGTACACTTCCCTCCCCCTGTGTGTGTCTATCTCTGTACACTTCCCTCCCCCGTGTGTGTCTGTCTCTGTCCCCTTCTGTTCCCCTGTCTGTATCTATATCTGTACTCTTCCCTTCTCCTGTGTGTCTCTGTCTCTGTCCACTTCCCGCACCCTGTGTGTGTCTCTGTCCTCTTCCCTCCCACTGTGTGTGTCTGTCTCTGTCCACTTCACTCCCACTGTGTTTCTCTGTCTCTGTCCACTTCCCTGCCCTTGTGTGTGTGTCTCTGTCCACTTCTCTCCCCCTGTGTGTGTCTGTCTCCCTACAATTCCCTCCCACTGTGTGTGTCTGTCTGTGTCCACTTCCCTCCCTCTGTGTGTGTCTGTCGCTGTCCAATTCCCTCCCCCTGTGTGTGTCTCTCTCTCTATACTTCCCTTCCCTTCTATGTGATTCTGTCTCTGTCCACTTCCCTTCCCCTGTGTGTGTCTGTCTCTGTAAACTTCCCTCACCCTGTGTGCGTCTGTCTCTTTCCCCTTCTCTTCCCCTGTGTGTGTCTGTCTCTGTCCACTTCCCTCCCTCTGTGTTGTCTGTCTCTGTCCCCTTCCCTTCCCCTGTGTGTGTCTGTCTCTGTCCCCTTCTCTTTCCCGGTGAGTGTCTGTCTCTGTCCACGTCCCTCCCCCTGTGTGTGTCTGTCTCTGTCCACGTCCCTCCCCCTGTGTGCGTCTGTCTCTTTCCAATTCCCTCCCACTGTGTGTGTCTGTCTCTGTCCCCTTCTCTTCCCCTGTGTATGTGTCTGTCTCTGTAGACTTCCCTCCCCATGTGTGTGTCTCTGTCCAATTCCGTTTCCCTTGTGTGTGTCTGTCTCTTTGCACTTCCCTCCCCCTGTATGTGTGTCTCTGTCCACTTCCGTCCCCCTTTGTCTGTCTATCTCTGTCCACTTCTCTTCCCCTGTGTGTGTCTGTCTCTGTCCACGTCCCACCCGCTGTGTGCGTCTGTCTCTGTCCACTTCCCTCCCCCTGTGTGTGTCTGTCTCTTTCCACTTCGCTCCCACTGTGTGCGTCTGTCTCTATACAATTTCATCCCCCTGTGTGTGTCTGTCTCTGTCCTCTTCAGTCCCCCTGTGTCTGTCTGTCTCTATCCCCTTCTCTTCCCCTGTGTGTGTCTCTCTCTGTAAACTTCCCTTCCCCTGTGTGTGTCTGTCTCTGTCCACTTCCCTCCCCCTGTGTGTGTCTGTCTCTGTACAGTTCCCTCCCACTGTGTGTGTCTGTCTCTGTCCACTTCCCTCCCACTGTATGCGTCCCTCTGTGTACACTTCCCTCCCACTGTGTGTGTCTGTCTCTCTCCCCTTCTCTTTCCCTGTGTGTGTCTCTCTGTTTACTTCCCTCCCCCTGTGTGTGTCTGTCTTTGTAAACTTCCCGTCCCCTGTGTGTGTGTCTGTCTCTGTCTACTTCCCTCCACCTGTGTGTGTCCGTCTCTGTCCACTTCCCTCCCCCTGTGTGTGTCTGTCTCTGTCCACTTCCCTCCCCCGTGTGTCTCTGTCTCTGTACACTTCCCTCCCAGTGTATTTACAGTCTCTCGCCACTTCCCTCCCCGTGTGTGTGTCTGTCTCTGTAAACTTCCCTCCCACTCTGTCCGTCTGTGACTGTACAATTTCCTCCCCCTGTGTGTGCCAGTCTCTCTCCACTTCTCTCACCCTGTGTGTGTCTGTCTCTGTACAATTCCCTCCCCCTGTGTGCGTCTTTCTCTATCCACTTCCCTCCCCCTGTGTGTGTTTCTCTGTCCACTTCCCTCCCCCGTGTGCATTTGTCTCTGTCGACTTCTGTCCCCCTGTGTCTGTCTGTCTCTGTCCCCTTCTCTTCCCATGTGTGTGTCTGTCTCTGTCTACTTCCCTCCCCCGTGTGCGTCTGTCTCTGTACACTTCCCTCCCCCTGTGTGTGTCAGTCTCTCTCCACTTCCCTCCCCGTGTGTGTGTCTGTCTCTGTCTACATCCCTCCCCCTGTGTGCGTCTGTCTCTTCTGTCTCTGTCTTCTTCCATCTCCCTGTGTTCGTCTGTCTTTGTGCACTTCCCTCCCACTGTGTCCGTCTCTGTACAATTTCCTCCCCCGGTGTGTGCCAGTCACTCTCCACTTCTCTCCCCCTGTGTGTTTCTGTCTCTGTACACTTCCTTCCCCCTGTGTGTCTCTGTCTCTGTCTACTTCCCTCCCCTGTGTGTGTCTGTCTCTCTACACTTCCCTCCCCCTGTATGTGTCTGTCTCTCTACACTTCCCTCCCCCTATGTGTGTCTGTCTCTGTCCCCTTCTCTTCCCCTGTGTGTGTCTGTCTCTGTAAACTTTCCTTCCCGTGTGTGTGCCTGTCTCTGTACACTTCCCTCCCCCTGAGTGTTTCTGTCTCTGTTCTCTTCCCTCCCCTTGTGTGTGTCTGTCTCTCTCCACTTCCCTCCCCGTGTGTGCATCTGTCACTGTCCACTTCCCTCCCCCTGTGTATGTCTGTCTCTGTAAACTTCCCTTCCCCTGTGTGTGTCTCTGTCTCTGTACACTTCCCTCCCCCTGTGTGTCTCTCTCTCTGTCCACTTCTCTTCCCCTTTGTGCATCTGTCTCTGTAAACTTCCCTCACCCTGTGTGCGTCCATCTCTGTACACTTCCTTCCCCTTGTGTGTCTCTCTCTCTGTCCACTTCCCTCCCCCTGTGTGTGTGTCTCTGTCCACTTCCCTCCCCCGGTGTGTGTCTGTCTCTGTCCAGTTTCCTCCCCCTCTGTGTGTTTCTCTGTCCACTTCCCTCCCCCTGTGTGCGTCTGTCTCTGTCCACTTCTGTCTCCCTGTGTGTGTCTGTCTCTGTCCCCTTTCCTCCCCCTGTGTGTGTCTGTCTCTGTACACTTTCCTCCCACTCTGTGCGTCTGTCTCTGTACACTTCCCTTTCCCTGTGTGCGTCTGTCTATCTCCATTTCCCTCCTGCTGTGGGCGTCCATCTCTGTCCACTTCCCTCACCCTGTGTGTGTCTCTGTCCACTTCCTTCCCCCTGCGTGTGTTTGTCTCTGTCCACTTCTCTCCCCCTGTGTGTGTCTGTCTTTGTCCACCTCCCTCCCGCTCTTTGCGCCTGTCTCTGTACACTTCCCTCCCCCGTGTGTGTCTGTCACTGTCCACTTCCCTCCCACTGTGTGCGTCTATCTCTGTACACTTCCCTTCCCTTGTGTGTGTCTGTCACTGTCCACATCCCTCCCACTGTGTGCGTCTGTCTCTGTACACTTCCCTCCCCCTGTGTGTGTCTGCCTCTGTACACTTCCCTTCCCCTCTGTGTGTCTGTCTCTGTAAACTTCCATTCCCCTGTGTGCGTCTGTCTCTGTCCACTTCCCTCCCCTACTGTGTGTGTGTCTTTCTCTCTATACTTCCCTCCCATTGTGTGTGTCTGTCTCTATCCACTTCCCTCCCACTGTGTGTGTGTCTCTGTCCACTTGTCTCTCCCTGTGTGTGTCTGTCTCTCTACACTTCCCTCCCCCTGTGTGTCTGTCTCTGTCCACTAGCCTCCCCCTGTGTGTGTCTGTCTCTGTCCACTTCCCTCCCCCTGTGTGTGGCTGTCTCTATCCACTTCCCTCCCCCTGTGTGTGTGTCTCTGTCCACTTCTCTCTCCCTGTGTGTGTCTGTCTCTCTACACTTCCCTCCCCCTGTGTGTCTTCTCTATCCACTTCCCTCCCCCTGTGTGTGTGTCTCTGTCCACTTCTCTCTCCCAGTGTGTGTCTGTCTCTCTACACTTCCCTCCCCCTGTGTGTCCGTCTCTGTCCACTAGCCTCCCCCTGTGTGTGTCTGTCTCTGTTCACTTCCCTCCATCTGTGTGTGTCTGTCTCTCTAAAGCTCTTTCCCCCTTTGTGTCTGTCTCTGTCCACTTCCCTCCCCCTGTGTGTGTCTGTCCCTCGACATTTCCCTCCCCCTGTGTGTCTCTGTCTCTGTCCTCTTCTCTTCCCCTGTGTGTGTCTGTCTCTGTCCACTTCCCTCCCCCTGTGTGTGTTTCTCTGTCCACTTCCCTCGCCCTGTGTGCGTCTGTCTCTGTCCACTTCCGTCCCACTGTGTGCGACTGTCTCTGTCCACTTCCGTCCCCCTGTGTCTGTCTATCTCTGTCCACTTCTCTTCCCCTGTGTTTGTCTGTCTCTGTATACTTCCCTCCTCCTGTGTATCTCTGTCTCTGTCCACTTCTCTTCCCCTGTGTGCGTCTGTCTCTCTCCACTTCCCACCAACTGTGTGCGTCCATCTCTGTACACTTCCCTCCCCCTGTGTGTCTGTCTCTGTCCCCTTCTCTTTCCCTGTGTTTGTCTATCTCTGTCCATGTCCCTCCCCCTCTGTGTGTCTGTCTCTGTACACTTCCCTCCCCCTGTGTGTGTCTGTCTCTGTCCACTTCCCTCCCCCTGTGTGTGTCTCTGTCCACTTCCCTCCCCCTGTGTGTGTCTGTCTCTGTCCCCTTCTCTTCCCCTGTGTGTGTCTGTCTCTGTCCACTTCCCTCCCCCTGTGTTGTCTGTCTCAGTAAACTTCCCTCCCCCTGTGTGTGTCTGTATCTGTCCCCTTCTCTTCCACCGTGTGTGTCTGTCTCTGTACTCTTCCCTCCCCCTGTGTGTCTCTGTCTCTGTCCACTTCCCTCCCCCTGTGTGTGTCTCTGTCCACTTCCCTCCCACTGTGTGTGTCTGTCTCAGACCACTTCTTTCCCCACTGTGTGTGTCTGTCTCTCTACAATTTCCTCCCCCTGTGTGTGTCTGTCAATGTACACTTCCCTCCCCCTGGGTGTGGCTTTCTCTGTACACTTCCCTCCTTCTGTGTGTGTCTGCCTCTTTAAAATTCCTTCCTCCTGTGTGTGTCTGTCTCTCTACACTTCCCTCCCCCTGTGTGTCTCTCTCTGTCCGCTTCTCTTCCCCTTTGTGCGTCTGTCTCTGTAAACTTCCCTCACCCTGTGTGCGTCCATCTCTGTACACTTCCTTCCCCTTGTGTGTCTCTCTCTCTGTCCACTTCCCTCCCCCTGTGTGTGTTTCTCTGTCCACTTCCCTCCCCCTGTGTGTGTCTGTCTCTGTCCAGTTTCCTCCCCCTATGTGTGTTTCTCTGTCCACTTCCCTCCCCCTGTGCGTCTGTCTCTGTCCACTTCTGTCTCCCTGTGTGGGTCAGTCTCTGTCCCCTTCCCTCCCCCTGTGTGTGTCTGTCTCTGTACACTTTCCTCCCACTCTGTGCGTCTGTCTCTGTACACTTCCCTTTCCCTGTGTGCGTCTGTCTCTCTCCACTTCCCTCCTGCTGTGGGCGTCCATCTCTGTCCACTTCCCTCACCCTGTGTGTGTCTCTGTCCACTTCCTTCCCCCTGCGTGTGTTTGTCTCTGTCCACTTCTCTCCCCCTGTGTGTGTCTGTCTTTGTCCACCTCCTTCCCGCTCTTTGCACCTGTCTCTGTACACTTCCCTCCCCCGTGTGTGTCTGTCACTGTCCACTTCCCTCCCACTGTGTGCGTCTATCTCTGTACACTTCCCTTCCCTTGTGTGTGTCTGTCACTGTCCACATCCCTCCCACTGTGTGCGTCTGTCTCTGTACACTTCCCTCCCCCTGTGTGTGTCTGTCTCTGTACACTTCCCTTCCCCTCTGTGTGTCTGTCTCTGTAAACTTCCATTCCCCTGTGTGCGTCTGTCTCTGTCCACTTCCCTCCCCTACTGTGTGTGTGTCTTTCTCTCTATACTTCCCTCCCTTTGTGTGTGTCTGTCTCTATCCACTTCTCTCCCACTGTGTGTGTGTCTCTGTCCACTTGTCTCTCCCTGTGTGTGTCTGTCTCTCTACACTTCCCTCCCCCTGTGTGTCTGTCTCTGTCCACTAGCCTCCCCCTGTGTGTGTCTGTCTCTGTCCACTTCCCTCCCCCTGTGTGTGGCTGTCTCTATCCACTTCCCTCCCCCTGTGTGTGTGTCTCTGTCCACTTCTCTCTCCCTGTGTGTGGCTGTCTCTCTACACTTCCCTCCCCCTGTGTGTCTGTCTCTATCCACTTCCCTCCCCCTGTGTGTGTGTCTCTGTCCACTTCTCTCTCCCAGTGTGTGTCTGTCTCTCTACACTTCCCTCCCCCTGTGTGTCTGTCTCTGTCCACTAGCCTCCCCCTGTGTGTGTCTGTCTCTGTTCACTTCCCTCCATCTGTGTGTGTCTGTCTCTCTAAAGCTCTTTCCCCCTTTGTGTCTGTCTCTGTCCACTTCCCTCCCACTCTGTGCGTCTGTCTCTGTACACTTCCCTCCCCCGTGTGTGTCTGTCCCTCGACATTTCCCTCCCCCTGTGTGTCTCTGTCTCTGTCCTCTTCTCTTCCCCTGTGTGTGTCTGTCTCTGTCCACTTCCCTCCCCCTGTGTGTGTTTCTCTGTCCACTTCCCTCGCCCTGTATGCGTCTGTCTCTGTCCACTTCCATCCCACTGTGTGCGACTGTCTCTGTCCACTTCCGTCCCCCTGTGTCTGTCTATCTCTGTCCGCTTCTCTTCCCCTGTGTTTGTCTGTCTCTGTATACTTCCCTCCTCCTGTGTATCTCTGTCTCTGTCCACTTCTCTTCCCCTGTGTGCGTCTGTCTCTCTCCACTTCCCACCAACTGTGTGCATCCATCTCTGTACACTTCCCTCCCCCTGTGTGTCTGTCTAGTCCCCTTCTCTTTCCCTGTGTTTGTCTATCTCTGTCCACGTCCCTCCCCCTCTGTGTGTCTGTCTCTGTACACTTCCCTCCCCCTGTGTGTGTCTGTCTCTATCCCCTTCTCTTTCCCTGTGTGTGTCTGTCTCTGTCCACTTCCCTCCCCCTGTGTTGTCTGTCTCAGTAAACTTCCCTCCCCCTGTGTGTGTCTGTATCTGTCCCCTTCTCTTCCACCGTGTGTGTCTGTCTCTGTACCCTTCCCTCCCCCTGTGTGTCTCTGTCTCTGTCCACTTCCCTCCCCCTGTGTGTGTCTCTGTCCACTTCCCTCCCACTGTGTGTGTCTGTCTCAGACCACTTCTTTCCCCACTGTGTGTGTCTGTCTCTCTACAATTTCCTCCCCCTGTGTGTGTCTGTCAATGTACACTTCCCTCCCCCTGGGTGTGACTTTCTCTGTAAACTTCCCTCCTTCTGTGTGTGTCTGTCTCTTTAAAATTCCTTCCTCCTGTGTGTGTCTGTCTCTCTACACTTCCCTCCCCCTGTGTGTCTCTCTCTCTGTCCACTTCTCTTCCCCTTTGTGCGTCTGTCTCTGTAAACTTCCCTCACCCTGTGTGCGTCCATCTCTGTACACTTCCTTCCCCTTGTGTGTCTCTCTCTCTGTCCACTTCCCTCCCCCTGTGTGTGTTTCTCTGTCCACTTCCCTCCCCCTGTGTGTGTCTGTATCTGTCCAGTTTCCTCCCCCTATGTGTGTTTCTCTGTCCACTTCCCTCCCCCTGTGTGCGTCTGTCTCTGTCCATTTCCTTCCCCCTGCGTGTGTTTGTCTCTGTCCACTTCTCTCCCCCTGTGTGTGTCTGTCTTTGTCCACCTCCCTCCCGCTCTTTGCGCCTGTCTCTGTACACTTCCCTCCCCCGTGTGTGTCTGTCACTGTCCACTTCCCTCCCACTGTGTGCGTCTATCTCTGTACACTTCCCTTCCCTTGTGTGTGTCTGTCACTGTCCACATCCCTCCCACTGTGTGCGTCTGTCTCTGTACACTTCCCTCCCCCTGTGTGTGTCTGCCTCTGTACACTTCCCTTCCCCTCTGTGTGTCTGTCTCTGTAAACTTCCATTCCCCTGTGTGCGTCTGTCTCTGTCCACTTCCCTCCCCTACTGTGTGTGTGTCTTTCTCTCTATACTTCCCTCCCATTGTGTGTGTCTGTCTCTATCCACTTCCCTCCCACTGTGTGTGTGTCTCTGTCCACTTGTCTCTCCCTGTGTGTGTCTGTCTCTCTACACTTCCCTCCCCCTGTGTGTCTGTCTCTGTCCACTAGCCTCCCCCTGTGTGTGTCTGTCTCTGTCCACTTCCCTCCCCCTGTGTGTGGCTGTCTCTATCCACTTCCCTCCCCCTGTGTGTGTGTCTCTGTCCACTTCTCTCTCCCTGTGTGTGGCTGTCTCTCTACACTTCCCTCCCCCTGTGTGTCTTCTCTATCCACTTCCCTCCCCCTGTGTGTGTGTCTCTGTCCACTTCTCTCTCCCAGTGTGTGTCTGTCTCTCTACACTTCCCTCCCCCTGTGTGTCCGTCTCTGTCCACTAGCCTCCCCCTGTGTGTGTCTGTCTCTGTTCACTTCCCTCCATCTGTGTGTGTCTGTCTCTCTAAAGCTCTTTCCCCCTTTGTGTCTGTCTCTGTCCACTTCCCTCCCCCTGTGTGTGTCTGTCCCTCGACATTTCCCTCCCCCTGTGTGTCTCTGTCTCTGTCCTCTTCTCTTCCCCTGTGTGTGTCTGTCTCTGTCCACTTCCCTCCCCCTGTGTGTGTTTCTCTGTCCACTTCCCTCGCCCTGTGTGCGTCTGTCTCTGTCCACTTCCGTCCCACTGTGTGCGACTGTCTCTGTCCACTTCCATCCCCCTGTGTCTGTCTATCTCTGTCCGCTTCTCTTCCCCTGTGTTTGTCTGTCTCTGTATACTTCCCTCCTCCTGTGTATCTCTGTCTCTGTCCACTTCTCTTCCCCTGTGTGCGTCTGTCTCTCTCCACTTCCCACCAACTGTGTGCGTCCATCTCTGTACACTTCCCTCCCCCTGTGTGTCTGTCTCTGTCCCCTTCTCTTTCCCTGTGTTTGTCTATCTCTGTCCATGTCCCTCCCCCTCTGTGTGTCTGTCTCTGTACACTTCCCTCCCCCTGTGTGTGTCTGTCTCTGTCCACTTCCCTCCCCCTGTGTGTGTCTCTGTCCACTTCCCTCCCCCTGTGTGTGTCTGTGTCTGTCCCCTTCTCTTCCCCTGTGTGTGTCTGTCTCTGTCCACTTCCCTCCCCCTGTGTTGTCTGTCTCAGTAAACTTCCCTCCCCCTGTGTGTGTCTGTATCTGTCCCCTTCTCTTCCACCGTGTGTGTCTGTCTCTGTACTCTTCCCTCCCCCTGTGTGTCTCTGTCTCTGTCCACTTCCCTCCCCCTGTGTGTGTCTCTGTCCACTTCCCTCCCACTGTGTGTGTCTGTCTCAGACCACTTCTTTCCCCACTGTGTGTGTCTGTCTCTCTACAATTTCCTCCCCCTGTGTGTGTCTGTCAATGTACACTTCCCTCCCCCTGGGTGTGGCTTTCTCTGTACACTTCCCTCCTTCTGTGTGTGTCTGCCTCTTTAAAATTCCTTCCTCCTGTGTGTGTCTGTCTCTCTACACTTCCCTCCCCCTGTGTGTCTCTCTCTGTCCGCTTCTCTTCCCCTTTGTGCGTCTGTCTCTGTAAACTTCCCTCACCCTGTGTGCGTCCATCTCTGTACACTTCCTTCCCCTTGTGTGTCTCTCTCTCTGTCCACTTCCCTCCCCCTGTGTGTGTTTCTCTGTCCACTTCCCTCCCCCTGTGTGTGTCTGTCTCTGTCCAGTTTCCTCCCCCTATGTGTGTTTCTCTGTCCACTTCCCTCCCCCTGTGCGTCTGTCTCTGTCCACTTCTGTCTCCCTGTGTGGGTCAGTCTCTGTCCCCTTCCCTCCCCCTGTGTGTGTCTGTCTCTGTACACTTTCCTCCCACTCTGTGCGTCTGTCTCTGTACACTTCCCTTTCCCTGTGTGCGTCTGTCTCTCTCCACTTCCCTCCTGCTGTGGGCGTCCATCTCTGTCCACTTCCCTCACCCTGTGTGTGTCTCTGTCCACTTCCTTCCCCCTGCGTGTGTTTGTCTCTGTCCACTTCTCTCCCCCTGTGTGTGTCTGTCTTTGTCCACCTCCTTCCCGCTCTTTGCACCTGTCTCTGTACACTTCCCTCCCCCGTGTGTGTCTGTCACTGTCCACTTCCCTCCCACTGTGTGCGTCTATCTCTGTACACTTCCCTTCCCTTGTGTGTGTCTGTCACTGTCCACATCCCTCCCACTGTGTGCGTCTGTCTCTGTACACTTCCCTCCCCCTGTGTGTGTCTGCCTCTGTACACTTCCCTTCCCCTCTGTGTGTCTGTCTCTGTAAACTTCCATTCCCCTGTGTGCGTCTGTCTCTGTCCACTTCCCTCCCCTACTGTGTGTGTGTCTTTCTCTCTATACTTCCCTCCCTTTGTGTGTGTCTGTCTCTATCCACTTCTCTCCCACTGTGTGTGTGTCTCTGTCCACTTGTCTCTCCCTGTGTGTGTCTGTCTCTCTACACTTCCCTCCCCCTGTGTGTCTGTCTCTGTCCACTAGCCTCCCCCTGTGTGTGTCTGTCTCTGTCCACTTCCCTCCCCCTGTGTGTGGCTGTCTCTATCCACTTCCCTCCCCCTGTGTGTGTGTCTCTGTCCACTTCTCTCTCCCTGTGTGTGGCTGTCTCTCTACACTTCCCTCCCCCTGTGTGTCTGTCTCTATCCACTTCCCTCCCCCTGTGTGTGTGTCTCTGTCCACTTCTCTCTCCCTGTGTGTGTCTGTCTCTCTACACTTCCCTCCCCCTGTGTGTCTGTCTCTGTCCACTAGCCTCCCCCTGTGTGTGTCTGTCTCTGTTCACTTCCCTCCATCTGTGTGTGTCTGTCTCTCTAAAGCTCTTTCCCCCTTTGTGTCTGTCTCTGTCCACTTCCCTCCCACTCTGTGCGTCTGTCTCTGTACACTTCCCTCCCCCGTGTGTGTCTGTCCCTCGACATTTCCCTCCCCCTGTGTGTCTCTGTCTCTGTCCTCTTCTCTTCCCCTGTGTGTGTCTGTCTCTGTCCACTTCCCTCCCCCTGTGTGTGTTTCTCTGTCCACTTCCCTCGCCCTGTATGCGTCTGTCTCTGTCCACTTCCATCCCACTGTGTGCGACTGTCTCTGTCCACTTCCGTCCCCCTGTGTCTGTCTATCTCTGTCCGCTTCTCTTCCCCTGTGTTTGTCTGTCTCTGTATACTTCCCTCCTCCTGTGTATCTCTGTCTCTGTCCACTTCTCTTCCCCTGTGTGCGTCTGTCTCTCTCCACTTCCCACCAACTGTGTGCATCCATCTCTGTACACTTCCCTCCCCCTGTGTGTCTGTCTAGTCCCCTTCTCTTTCCCTGTGTTTGTCTATCTCTGTCCACGTCCCTCCCCCTCTGTGTGTCTGTCTCTGTACACTTCCCTCCCCCTGTGTGTGTCTGTCTCTATCCCCTTCTCTTTCCCTGTGTGTGTCTGTCTCTGTCCACTTCCCTCCCCCTGTGTTGTCTGTCTCAGTAAACTTCCCTCCCCCTGTGTGTGTCTGTATCTGTCCCCTTCTCTTCCACCGTGTGTGTCTGTCTCTGTACCCTTCCCTCCCCCTGTGTGTCTCTGTCTCTGTCCACTTCCCTCCCCCTGTGTGTGTCTCTGTCCACTTCCCTCCCACTGTGTGTGTCTGTCTCAGACCACTTCTTTCCCCACTGTGTGTGTCTGTCTCTCTACAATTTCCTCCCCCTGTGTGTGTCTGTCAATGTACACTTCCCTCCCCCTGGGTGTGACTTTCTCTGTAAACTTCCCTCCTTCTGTGTGTGTCTGTCTCTTTAAAATTCCTTCCTCCTGTGTGTGTCTGTCTCTCTACACTTCCCTCCCCCTGTGTGGGTCTCTCTCTGTCCACTTCTCTTCCCCTTTGTGCGTCTGTCTCTGTAAACTTCCCTCACCCTGTGTGCGTCCATCTCTGTACACTTCCTTCCCCTTGTGTGTCTCTCTCTCTGTCCACTTCCCTCCCCCTGTGTGTGTTTCTCTGTCCACTTCCCTCCCCCTGTGTGTGTCTGTATCTGTCCAGTTTCCTCCCCCTATGTGTGTTTCTCTGTCCACTTCCCTCCCCCTGTGTGCGTCTGTCTCTGTCCACTTCTGTCTCCCTGTGTGGGTCAGTCTCTGTCCCCTTCCCTCCCCCTGTGTGTGTCTGTCTCTGTACACTTTCCTCCCACTCTGTGCGTCTGTCTCTGTACACTTCCCTTTCCCTGTGTGCGTCTGTCTCTCTCCACTTCCCTCCTGCTGTGGGCGTCCATCTCTGTCCACTTCCCTCACCCTGTGTGTGTCTCTGTCCACTTCCTTCCCCCTGCGTGTGTTTGTCTCTGTCCACTTCTCTCCCCCTGTGTGTGTCTGTCTTTGTCCACCTCCCTCCCGCTCTTTGCGCCTGTCTCTGTACACTTCCCTCCCCCGTGTGTGTCTGTCACTGTCCACTTCCCTCCCACTGTGTGCGTCTATCTCTGTCCACTAGCCTCCCCCTGTGTGTGTCTGTCTCTGTCCACTTCCCTCCCCCTGTGTGTGGCTGTCTCTATCCACTTCCCTCCCCCTGTGTGTGTGTCTCTGTCCACTTCTCTCTCCCTGTGTGTGGCTGTCTCTCTACACTTCCCTCCCCCTGTGTGTCTGTCTCTATCCACTTCCCTCCCCCTGTGTGTGTGTCTCTGTCCACTTCTCTCTCCCTGTGTGTGTCTGTCTCTCTACACTTCCCTCCCCCTGTGTGTCTGTCTCTGTCCACTAGCCTCCCCCTGTGTGTGTCTGTCTCTGTTCACTTCCCTCCATCTGTGTGTGTCTGTCTCTCTAAAGCTCTTTCCCCCTTTGTGTCTGTCTCTGTCCACTTCCCTCCCACTCTGTGCGTCTGTCTCTGTACACTTCCCTCCCCCTGTGTGTGTCTGTCCCTCGACATTTCCCTCCCCCTGTGTGTCTCTGTCTCTGTCCTCTTCTCTTCCCCTGTGTGTGTCTGTCTCTGTCCACTTCCCTCCCCCTGTGTGTGTTTCTCTGTCCACTTCCCTCGCCCTGTGTGCGTCTGTCTCTGTCCACTTCCGTCCCACTGTGTGCGACTGTCTCTGTCCACTTCCGTCCCCCTGTGTCTGTCTATCTCTGTCCGCTTCTCTTCCCCTGTGTTTGTCTGTCTCTGTATACTTCCCTCCTCCTGTGTATCTCTGTCTCTGTCCACTTCTCTTCCCCTGTGTGCGTCTGTCTCTCTCCACTTCCCACCAACTGTGTGCGTCCATCTCTGTACACTTCCCTCCCGCTGTGTGTCTGTCTCTGTCCCCTTCTCTTTCCCTGTGTTTGTCTATCTCTGTCCACGTCCCTCCCCCTCTGTGTGTCTGTCTCTGTACACTTCCCTCCCCCTGTGTGTGTCTGTCTCTGTCCACTTCCCTCCCCCTGTGTCTGTCTCTGTCCACTTCCCTCCCCCTGTGTGTGTCTGTGTCTGTCCCCTTCTCTTCCCCTGTGTGTGTCTGTCTCTGTCCACTTCCCTCCCCCTGTGTTGTCTGTCTCAGTAAACTTCCCTCCCCCTGTGTGTGTCTGTATCTGTCCCCTTCTCTTCCCCTTTGTGCCTCTGTCTCTGTAAACTTCCCTCACCCTGTGTGCGTCCATCTCTGTACACTTCCTTCCCCTTGTGTGTCTCTCTCTCTGTCCTCTTCCCTCCCCCTGTGTGTGTTTCTCTGTCCACTTCCCTCCCCCTGTGTGTCTCTGTCTCTGTCCACTTCCCTCCCACTGTGTGTGTCTGTCTCAGACCACTTTTTTCCCCACTGTGTGTGTCTGTCTCTCTACAATTTCCTCCCCCTGTGTGTGTCTGTCAATGTACACTTCCCTCCCCCTGTGTGTGTGTCTCTGTACACTTCCCTCCCCCTGGGTGTGACTTTCTCTGTGCACTTCCCTCCTTCTGTGTGTGTCTGTCTCTTTAAAATTCCTTCCTCCTGTGTGTGTCTGTCTCTCTAGACTTCCCTCCCCCTGTGTGTGACTTTCTCTGTACACTTCCCACCCACTGTGTGCGTCTGTCTCTATATACTTCCCTCCCCCGTGTGTGTCTTTCACTGTACACTTCCCTCCCACTGTGTGCGTCTGTCTCTGTACACTTCCCTCCAACTGTGTGCGTCTGTCTCTGTACCCTTCCCTCCCCCTGTGTGTGTCTGTCACTGTACACTTCCCTCCCACTGTGTGCGTCTGTCTCTGTACACTTCACTCCCCGTATGTGTGTCTGTCTATGTCCCCTTCTCTTCCCCTGACTGTGTCTGTCTCTGTTCACTTCCCTCACCCTGTGTGTGTCTGTCCCTGTACACTACCCTCCCCCTTTTTGTTTCTGTCTCTCTGCACTTCCCTCCCCCTGTGTGCATCTCTCACTGTACACTTCCCTCCCACTGTGTGCGTCTGTCTCTATATACTTCCCTCCCCCTGTGTGTGTCTGTCACTGTACACTTCCCTCCCACTGTGTGCGTCTGTCTCTGTACACTTCTCTCTCCCTGTGTGTGTCTGTCTCTGTCCACTTCCCTCCCCCTGTGTGTGGCTGTCTCTATCTACTTCCCTCCCCCTGTGTGTGTGTCTCTGTCCACTTCTCTCTCCCTGTGTGTGTCTGTCTCTCTACACTTCCCTCCCCCTGTGTGTCTGTCTCTGTCCACTAGCCTCCCCCTGTGTGTGTCTGTCTCTGTTCACTTCCCCCCATCTGTGTGTGTCTGTCTCTCTAAACCTCTTTCCCACTTTGTGTCTGTCTCTGTCCACTTCCCTCCCACTCTGTGCGTCTGTCTTTGTACACTTCCCTCCCCCTGTGTGTGTCTGTCCCTCGACATTTCCCTCCCCCTGTGTGTCTCTGTGTCTCTCCTCTTCTCTTCCCTGTGTGTGTCTGTCTCTGTCCACTTCCCTCCCCCTATGTGTGTTTCTCTGTCCACTTCCCTCGCCCTGTGTGCGTCTGTCTCTGTCCACTTCCGTCCCACTGTGTGCGACTGTCTCTGTCCACTTCCGTCCCCCTGTGTCTGTCTATCGCTGTCCGCTTCTCTTCCCCTGTGTGTGTCTGTCTCTGTATACTTCCCTCCTCCTGTGTATCTCTGTCTCTGTCCACTTCTCTTCCCCTGTGTGCGTCTGTCTCTCTCCACTTCCCACCAACTGTGTGCGTCCATCTCTGTACACTTCCCTCCCCCTGTGTCTCTGTCTCTGTCCCCTTCTCTTTCCCTGTGTTTGTCTATCTCTGTCCACGTCCCTCCCCCTCTCTGTGTCTGTCTCTGTCCACTTCCCTCCCCCTGTGTTGTCTGTCTCAGTAAACTTCCCTCCCCCTGTGTGTGTCTGTCTCTGTCCCCTTCTCTTCCCCCGTGTGTGTCTGTCTCTGTACTCTTCCCTCCCCCTGTGTGTCTCTGTCTCTGTCCACTTCCCTCCCCCTGTGTGTGTCTCTGTCCACTTCCCTCCCACTGTGTGTGTCTGTCTCAGACCACTTCTTTCCCCACTGTGTGTGTCTGTCTCTCTACAATTTCCTCCCCCTGTGTGTGTCTGTCAATGTACACTTCCCTCCCCCTGGGTGTGACTTTCTCTGTACACTTCCCTCCTTCTGTGTGTGTCTGCCTCTTTAAAATTCCTTCCTCCTGTGTGTGTCTGTCTCTCTACACTTCCCTCCCCCTGTGTGTGTCTCTCTCTGTCCGCTTCTCTTCCCCTTTGTGCGTCTGTCTCTGTAAACTTCCCTCACCCTGTGTGTGTCCATCTCTGTACACTTCCTTCCCCTTGTGTGTCTCTCTCTCTGTCCACTTCCCTCCCCCTGTGTGTGTTTCTCTGTCCACTTCCCTCGCCCTGTGTGCGTCTGTCTCTGTCCACTTCTGTCTCCCTGTGTCTGTCTGTCTCTGTCCCCTTCCCTCCCCCTGTGTGTGTCTGTCTCTGTACACTTTCCTCCCACTCTGTGCGTCTGTCTCTGTACACTTCCCTTTCCCTGTGTGCGTCTGTCTCTCTCCACTTCCCTCCTGCTGTGGGCGTCCATCTCTGTCCACTTCCCTCACCCTGTGTGTGTCTCTGTCCACTTCCTTCCCCCTGCGTGTGTTTGTCTCTGTCCACTTCTCTCCCCCTGTGTGTGTCTGTCTTTGTCCACCTCCCTCCCGCTCTTTGCGCCTGTCTCTGTACACTTCCCTCCCCCGTGTGTGTCTGTCACTGTCCACTTCCCTCCCACTGTGTGCGTCTATCTCTGTACACTTCCCTTCCCTTGTGTGTGTCTGTCACTGTCCACATCCCTCCCACTGTGTGCGTCTGTCTCTGTACACTTCCCTCCCCCTGTGTGTGTCTGTCTCTGTACACTTCCCTTCCCCTCTGTGTGTCTGTCTTTGTAAACTTGCATTCCCCTGTGTGCGTCTGTCTCTGTCCACTTCCCTCCCCTACTGTGTGTGTGTCTTTCTCTCTATACTTCCCTACCATTGTGTGTGTCTGTCTCTATCCACTTCCCTCCCCCTGTGTGTGTGTCTCTGTCCACTTCTCTCTCCCTGTGTGTGTCTGTCTCTCTACACTTCCCTCCCCCTGTGTGTCTGTCTCTGTCCACTAGTCTCCCCCTGTGTGTGTCTGTCTCTGTCCACTTCCCTCCCCCTGTGTGTGGCTGTCTCTATCCACTTCCCTCCCCCTGTGTGTGTGTCTCTGTCCACTTCTCTCTCCCTGTGTGTGTCTGTCTCTCTACACTTCCCTCCCCCTGTGTGTCTGTCTCTATCCACCCCTCCCCCTGTGTGTGTGTCTCTGTCCACTTCTCTCTCCCTGTATGTGTCTGTCTCTCTACACTTCCCTCCCCCTTTGTGTCTGTCTCTGTCCACTAGCCTCCCCCTGTGTGTGTCTGTCTCTGTTCACTTCCCTCCATCTGTGTGTGTCTGTCTCTCTAAACCTCCTTCCCCCTTTGTGTCTGTCTCTGTCCACTTCCCACCACCTGTGTGTGTCTGTCTCTCTACAGTTCCCACCCCATGTGTGTGTCTGTCTCTGTCCACTTCCCTCCCACTCTGTGCGTCTGTCTCTGTACACTTCCCTCCCCCTGTGTGTGTCTGTCCCTCGACATTTCCCTCCCCCTGTGTGTCTCTGTCTCTGTCCTCTTCTCTTCCCCTGTGTGTGTCTGTCTCTGTCCACTTCCCTCCCCCTGTGTGTGTTTCTCTGTCCACTTCCCTCGCCCTGTGTGCGTCTGTCTCTGTCCACTTCCGTCCCACTGTGTGCGACTGTCTCTGTCCACTTCCGTCCCCCTGTGTCTGTCTATCTCTGTCCGCTTCTCTTCCCCTGTGTTTGTCTGTCTCTGTATACTTCCCTCCTCCTGTGTATCTCTGTCTCTGTCCACTTCTCTTCCCCTGTGTGCGTCTGTCTCTCTCCACTTCCCACCAACTGTGTGCGTCCATCTCTGTACACTTCCCTCCCCCTGTGTGTCTGTCTCTGTCCCCTTCTCTTTCCCTGTGTTTGTCTGTCTCTGTCCACGTCCCTCCCCCTCTGTGTGTCTGTCTCTGTACACTTCCCTCCCCCTGTGTGTGTCTGTCTCTATCCCCTTCTCTTTCCCTGTGTGTGTCTGTCTCTGTCCACTTCCCTCCCCCTGTGTGTGTCTGTCTCTGTCCCCTTCTCTTCCCCTGTGTGCGTCTGTCTCTGTCCACTTCCCTCCCCCTGTGTTGTCTGTCTCAGTAAACTTCCCTCACCCTGCGTGTGTCTGTATCTGTCCCCTTCTCTTCCCCCGTGTGTGTCTCTGTCCACTTCCCTCCCACTGTGTGTGTCTGTCTCAGACCACTTTTTTCCCCACTGTGTGTGTCTGTCTCTCTACAATTTCCTCCCCCTGTGTGTGTCTGTCAATGTACACTTCCCTCCCCCTGTGTGTGTGTCTCTGTACACTTCCCTCCCCCTGGGTGTGACTTTCTCTGTACACTTCCCTCCTTCTGTGTGTGTCTGTCTCTTTAAAATTCCTTCCTCCTGTGTGTGTCTGTCTCTCTAGACTTCCCTCCCCCTGTGTGTGACTTTCTCTGTACACTTCCCTCCCACTGTGTGCGTCTGTCTCTATATACTTCCCTCCCCCTGTGTGTGTCTTTCACTGTACACTTCCCTCCCACTGTGTGCGTCTGTCTCTGCACACTTCCCTCCAACTGTGTGCGTCTGTCTCTGTACCCTTCCCTCCCACTGTGTGTGTCTGTCACTGTACACTTCCCTCCCACTGTGTGCGTCTGTCTCTGTACACTTCACTCCCCGTATGTGTGTCTGTCTATGTCCCCTTCTCTTCCCCTGACTATGTCAGTCTCTGTTCACTTCCCTCACCCTGTGTTGTCTGTCTCAGTAAACTTCCCTCCCCCTGTGTGTGTCTGTATCTGTCCCCTTCTCTTCCACCGTGTGTGTCTGTCTCTGTACTTTTCCCTCCCCCTGTGTGTCTCTGTCTCTGTACTCTTCCCTCCCCCTGTGTGTCTCTGTCTCTGTACACTACCCTCCCCCTTTTTGTTTCTGTCTCTCTCCACTTCCCTCCCCCTGTGTGCATCTCTCACTGTACACTTCCCTCCCACTGTGTGCGTCTGTCTCTATATACTTCCCTCCCCCTGTGTGCGTCTGTCTCTGTACACTTCCCTCCCTCTGTGTGTGTCTGTCTCTCTAAACTTCCTTCCCCCTGTGTGTGTCTGTGTCTGTACAATTTCCCCCCATGTGTGTGTCTGTCTCTGTCGACTCCCTCCCGCTGTGTGCGTCTGTCTCTGTACACTTCCCTCCCGCTGTCTGTGTGTCTCTGTACACTTCCCTCCCACTATGTGCGTCTGTCTCTCTCTAATTCCCTTCCCCTGTGTGCGACTGTCTCTGTGCACTTCACTTCCCCTGTGTGTGTTGGTCTCTGTCCACTTTCCTCCCACTGTGTGCGTCTGTCTCTTCTGTCTTGGTCTTCTTCCCTCCCCCTGTGTGTGTCTGTCTCTCTATACTTCCCTTCCCTTTGTGTGTGTCTGTGTCTGTCCCCTTCTCTTCCCCTGTGTGTGTCTGTCTTTGTGCACTTCCCTCCAACTGTGTGCGTCTATCTCTGTACACTTCCCTCCCACTTTGTGTGTCTGTCTCTGTCCACTTCCTTCCCCCTGTGTGCGTCTGTCTCTTCTGTCTCTGTCTTCTTCCATCTCCCTGTGTTCGTCTGTCTTTGTGCACTTCCCTCCCACTGTGTCCGTCTCTGTACAATTTCCTCCCCCAGTGTGTGCCAGTTGCTCTCCTCTTCTCTCCCCCTGTGTGTTTCTGTCTCTGTCCACTTACTTCCCCCTGTGTGCGTCTGTCTCTTCTGTCTCTGTCTTCTTCCATCTCCCTGTGTTCGTCTGTCTTTGTGCACTTCCCTCCCACTGTGTCCGTCTCTGTACAATTTCCTCCCCCGGTGTGTGCCAGTCACTCTCCACTTCTCTCCCCCTGTGTGTTTCTGTCTCTGTACACTTCCTTCCCCCTGTGTGTCTCTGTCTCTGTCCACTTCCCTCCCCTGTGTGTGTCTGTCTCTCTACACTTCCCTCCCCCTGTATGTGTCTGTCTCTCTACACTTCCCTCCCCCTATGTGTGTCTGTCTCTGTCCCCTTCTCTTCCCCTGTGTGTGTCTGTCTCTGTAAACTTCCCTTCCCGTGTGTGTGCCTGTCTCTGTACACTTCCCTCCCCCTGAGTGTTTCTGTCTCTGTTCTCTTCCCTCCCCTTGTGTGTGTCTGTCTCTCTCCACTTCCCTCCCCGTGTGTGCATCTGTCACTGTACACTTCCCTTCCTCTGTGTCTGTCTGTCTCTCTAAAATTCCTTCCCCCTTTGTGTGTATGTCGCTCTACACTTCCCTCCCCCTGTGGGTGTCAGTCTCTGTCCACTTCCCTCCCCCTGTGTATGTCTGTCTCTGTAAACTTCCCTTCCCCTGTGTGTGTCTCTGTCTCGGTACACTTCCCTCCCCCTGTGTGTCTCTCTCTCTGTCCACTTCTCTTCCCCTTTGTGCATCTGTCTCTGTAAACTTCCCTCACCCTGTGTGCGTCCATCTCTGTACACTTCCTTCCCCTTGTGTGTCTCTCTCTCTGTCCACTTCCCTCCCCCTGTGTGTGTTTCTCTGTCCACTTCCCTCCCCCGGTGTGTGTCTGTCTCTGTCCAGTTTCCTCCCCCTATGTGTGTTTCTCTGTCCACTTCCCTCCCCCTGTGTGCGTCTGTCTCTGTCCACTTCTGTCTCCCTGTGTCTGTCTGTCTCTGTCCCCTTTCCTCCCCCTGTGTGTGTCTGTCTCTGTACACTTTCCTCCCACTCTGTGCGTCTGTCTCTGTACACTTCCCTTTCCCTGTGTGCGTCTGTCTATCTCCATTTCCCTCCTGCTGTGGGCGTCCATCTCTGTCCACTTCCCTCACCCTGTGTGTGTCTCTGTCCACTTCCTTCCCCCTGCGTGTGTTTGTCTCTGTCCACTTCTCTCCCCCTGTGTGTGTCTGTCTTTGTCCACCTCCCTCCCGCTCTTTGCGCCTGTCTCTGTACACTTCCCTCCCCCGTGTGTGTCTGTCACTGTCCACTTCCCTCCCACTGTGTGCGTCTATCTCTGTACACTTCCCTTCCCTTGTGTGTGTCTGTCACTGTCCACATCCCTCCCACTGTGTGCGTCTGTCTCTATCCACTTCCCTCCCCCTGTGTGTGTGTCTCTGTCCACTTCTCTCTCCCTGTGTGTGGCTGTCTCTCTACACTTCCCTCCCCCTGTGTGTCTGTCTCTATCCACTTCCCTCCCCCTGTGTGTGTGTCTCTGTCCACTTCTCTCTCCCTGTGTGTGTCTGTCTCTCTACACTTCCCTCCCCCTGTGTGTCTGTCTCTGTCCACTAGCCTCCCCCTGTGTGTGTCTGTCTCTGTTCACTTCCCTCCATCTGTGTGTGTCTGTCTCTCTAAAGCTCTTTCCCACTTTGTGTCTGTCTCTGTCCACTTCCCTCCCACTCTGTGCGTCTGTCTCTGTACACTTCCCTCCCCCTGTGTGTGTCTGTCCCTCGACATTTCCCTCCCCCTGTGTGTCTCTGTCTCTGTCCTCTTCTCTTCCCCTGTGTGTGTCTGTCTCTGTCCACTTCCCTCCCCCTGTGTGTGTTTCTCTGTCCACTTCCCTCGCCCTGTGTGCGTCTGTCTCTGTCCACTTCTGTCTCCCTGTGTCTGTCTGTCTCTGTCCCCTTCCCTCCCCCTGTGTGTGTCTGTCTCTGTACACTTTCCTCCCACTCTGTGCGTCTGTCTCTGTACACTTCCCTTTCCCTGTGTGCGTCTGTCTCTCTCCACTTCCCTCCTGCTGTGGGCGTCCATCTCTGTCCACTTCCCTCACCCTGTGTGTGTCTCTGTCCACTTCCTTCCCCCTGCGTGTGTTTGTCTCTGTCCACTTCTCTCCCCCTGTGTGTGTCTGTCTTTGTCCACCTCCCTCCCGCTCTTTGCGCCTGTCTCTGTACACTTCCCTCCCCCGTGTGTGTCTGTCACTGTCCACTTCCCTCCCACTGTGTGCGTCTATCTCTGTACACTTCCCTTCCCTTGTGTGTGTCTGTCACTGTCCACATCCCTCCCACTGTGTGCGTCTGTCTCTGTACACTTCCCTCCCCCTGTGTGTGTCTGTCTCTGTACACTTCCCTTCCCCTCTGTGTGTCTGTCTTTGTAAACTTCCATTCCCCTGTGTGCGTCTGTCTCTGTCCACTTCCCTCCCCTACTGCGTGTGTGTCTTTCTCTCTATACTTCCCTACCATTGTGTGTGTCTGTCTCTATCCACTTCCCTCCCCCTGTGTGTGTGTCTCTGTCCACTTCTCTCTCCCTGTGTGTGTCTGTCTCTCTACACTTCCTCCCCCTGTGTGTCTGTCTCTGTCCACTAGTCTCCCCCCGTGTGTGTCTGTCTCTGTCCACTTCCCTCCCCCTGTGTGTGGCTGTCTCTATCCACTTCCCTCCCCCTGTGTGTGTGTCTCTGTCCACTTCTCTCTCCCTGTGTGTGTCTGTCTCTCTACACTTCTCTCCCCCTGCGTGTCTGTCTCTATCCACCCCTCCCCCTGTGTGTGTGTCTCTGTCCACTTCTCTCTCCCTGTATGTGTCTGTCTCTCTACACTTCCCTCCCCCTTTGTGTCTGTCTCTGTCCACTAGCCTCCCCCTGTGTGTGTCTGTCTCTGTTCACTTCCCTCCATCTGTGTGTGTCTGTCTCTCTAAACCTCCTTCCCCCTTTGTGTCTGTCTCTGTCCACTTCCCACCACCTGTGTGTGTCTGTCTCTCTACAGTTCCCACCCCCTGTGTGTGTCTGTCTCTGTCCACTTCCCTCCCACTCTGTGCGTCTGTCTCTGTACACTTCCCTCCCCCTGTGTGTGTCTGTCCCTCGACATTTCCCTCCCCCTGTGTGTCTCTGTCTCTGTCCTCTTCTCTTCCCCTGTGTGTGTCTGTCTCTGTCCACTTCCCTCCCCCTGTGTGTGTTTCTCTGTCCACTTCCCTCGCCCTGTGTGCGTCTGTCTCTGTCCACTTCCGTCCCACTGTGTGCGACTGTCTCTGTCCACTTCCGTCCCCCTGTGTCTGTCTATCTCTGTCTGCTTCTCTTCCCCTGTGTGTGTCTGTCTCTGTATACTTCCCTCCTCCTTTGTATCTCTGTCTCTGTCCACTTCTCTTCCCCTGTGTGCGTCTGTCTCTCTCCACTTCCCACCAACTGTGTGCGTCCATCTCTGTACACTTCCCTCCCCCTGTGTGTCTGTCTCTGTCCCCTTCTCTTCCCCTGTGTTTGTCTGTCTCTGTCCACGTCCCTCCCCCTCTGTGTGTCTGTCTCTGTACACTTCCCTCCCCCTGTGTGTGTCTGTCTCTATCCCCTTCTCTTTCCCTGTGTGTGTCTGTCTCTGTCCACTTCCCTCCCCCTGTGTGTGTCTGTCTCTGTCCCCTTCTCTTCCCCTGTGTGCGTCTGTCTCTGTCCACTTCCCTCCCCCTGTGTTGTCTGTCTCAGTAAACTTCCCTCACCCTGCGTGTGTCTGTATCTGTCCCCTTCTCTTCCCCCGTGTGTGTCTCTGTCCACTTCCCTCCCACTGTGTGTGTCTGTCTCAGACCACTTTTTTCCCCACTGTGTGTGTCTGTCTCTCTACAATTTCCTCCCCCTGTGTGTGTCTGTCAATGTACACTTCCCTCCCCCTGTGTGTGTGTCTCTGTACACTTCCCTCCCCCTGGGTGTGACTTTCTCTGTACACTTCCCTCCTTCTGTGTGTGTCTGTCTCTTTAAAATTCCTTCCTCCTGTGTGTGTCTGTCTCTCTAGACTTCCCTCCCCCTGTGTGTGACTTTCTCTGTACACTTCCCTCCCACTGTGTGCGTCTGTCTCTATATACTTCCCTCCCCCTGTGTGTGTCTTTCACTGTACACTTCCCTCCCACTGTGTGCGTCTGTCTCTGCACACTTCCCTCCAACTGTGTGCGTCTGTCTCTGTACCCTTCCCTCCCACTGTGTGTGTCTGTCACTGTACACTTCCCTCCCACTGTGTGCGTCTGTCTCTGTACACTTCACTCCCCGTATGTGTGTCTGTCTATGTCCCCTTCTCTTCCCCTGACTATGTCAGTCTCTGTTCACTTCCCTCACCCTGTGTTGTCTGTCTCAGTAAACTTCCCTCCCCCTGTGTGTGTCTGTATCTGTCCCCTTCTCTTCCACCGTGTGTGTCTGTCTCTGTACTTTTCCCTCCCCCTGTGTGTCTCTGTCTCTGTACTCTTCCCTCCCCCTGTGTGTCTCTGTCTCTGTACACTACCCTCCCCCTTTTTGTTTCTGTCTCTCTCCACTTCCCTCCCCCTGTGTGCATCTCTCACTGTACACTTCCCTCCCACTGTGTGCGTCTGTCTCTATATACTTCCCTCCCCCTGTGTGCGTCTGTCTCTGTACACTTCCCTCCCTCTGTGTGTGTCTGTCTCTCTAAACTTCCTTCCCCCTGTGTGTGTCTGTGTCTGTACAATTTCCCCCCATGTGTGTGTCTGTCTCTGTCGACTCCCTCCCGCTGTGTGCGTCTGTCTCTGTACACTTCCCTCCCGCTGTCTGTGTGTCTCTGTACACTTCCCTCCCACTATGTGCGTCTGTCTCTCTCTAATTCCCTTCCCCTGTGTGCGACTGTCTCTGTGCACTTCACTTCCCCTGTGTGTGTTGGTCTCTGTCCACTTTCCTCCCACTGTGTGCGTCTGTCTCTTCTGTCTTGGTCTTCTTCCCTCCCCCTGTGTGTGTCTGTCTCTCTATACTTCCCTTCCCTTTGTGTGTGTCTGTGTCTGTCCCCTTCTCTTCCCCTGTGTGTGTCTGTCTTTGTGCACTTCCCTCCAACTGTGTGCGTCTATCTCTGTACACTTCCCTCCCACTTTGTGTGTCTGTCTCTGTCCACTTCCTTCCCCCTGTGTGCGTCTGTCTCTTCTGTCTCTGTCTTCTTCCATCTCCCTGTGTTCGTCTGTCTTTGTGCACTTCCCTCCCACTGTGTCCGTCTCTGTACAATTTCCTCCCCCAGTGTGTGCCAGTCGCTCTCCTCTTCTCTCCCCCTGTGTGTTTCTGTCTCTGTCCACTTACTTCCCCCTGTGTGCGTCTGTCTCTTCTGTCTCTGTCTTCTTCCATCTCCCTGTGTTCGTCTGTCTTTGTGCACTTCCCTCCCACTGTGTCCGTCTCTGTACAATTTCCTCCCCCGGTGTGTGCCAGTCACTCTCCACTTCTCTCCCCCTGTGTGTTTCTGTCTCTGTACACTTCCTTCCCCCTGTGTGTCTCTGTCTCTGTCCACTTCCCTCCCCTGTGTGTGTCTGTCTCTCTACACTTCCCTCCCCCTGTATGTGTCTGTCTCTCTACACTTCCCTCCCCCTATGTGTGTCTGTCTCTGTCCCCTTCTCTTCCCCTGTGTGTGTCTGTCTCTGTAAACTTCCCTTCCCGTGTGTGTGCCTGTCTCTGTACACTTCCCTCCCCCTGAGTGTTTCTGTCTCTGTTCTCTTCCCTCCCCTTGTGTGTGTCTGTCTCTCTCCACTTCCCTCCCCGTGTGTGCATCTGTCACTGTACACTTCCCTTCCTCTGTGTCTGTCTGTCTCTCTAAAATTCCTTCCCCCTTTGTGTGTATGTCGCTCTACACTTCCCTCCCCCTGTGGGTGTCAGTCTCTGTCCACTTCCCTCCCCCTGTGTATGTCTGTCTCTGTAAACTTCCCTTCCCCTGTGTGTGTCTCTGTCTCGGTACACTTCCCTCCCCCTGTGTGTCTCTCTCTCTGTCCACTTCTCTTCCCCTTTGTGCATCTGTCTCTGTAAACTTCCCTCACCCTGTGTGCGTCCATCTCTGTACACTTCCTTCCCCTTGTGTGTCTCTCTCTCTGTCCACTTCCCTCCCCCTGTGTGTGTTTCTCTGTCCACTTCCCTCCCCCGGTGTGTGTCTGTCTCTGTCCAGTTTCCTCCCCCTATGTGTGTTTCTCTGTCCACTTCCCTCCCCCTGTGTGCGTCTGTCTCTGTCCACCTCACTCCCGCTGTGTGCGTCTGTCTTTCTACACTTCCCTCCCTCGGTATGTGTTTGTCTCTGTCCACTTCCCTCCCCCTGTGTGTGTTTGTCTCTGTCCACTTCCCTCCCCCTGTGTGTGTCTGTCTCTGTCCACTTCCCTCCCCTGGTGTGTGTCTGTCTCTCTACACATCCATCCCCCTGTGTGCCTCTGTCTCTTCTGTCTCTGTCTTCTTCCCTCCCCCTGTGTGCGTCTGTCTCTGTACACTTCCCTCCCCCTGTGTGTCTCTGTCTCTTTCCACATCCCGCCCCCTTGTGTGTCTTTCTCTGTCCACGTCCCTCCCCCTGTGTGTGTCTGTCTCTGTCCACTTCCCTCCCCCTGCGTTTTTCTGTCACTGTCCACTTCCCTCCCCCTGTGTGCGTCCATTTCTGTACACTTCCCTCCCCCTGTGTGCGTCCAATTCTGTACACTTCCCTTCCCCTGTTTCTGTGGCTGTCTATATACACTTCCCTCCCCCCCGGGTGTCTCTGTCTCTATCCACTTCCCTCCCCTTGTGTGTGTCTCTGTACAGTTCCCTCCCCATGTGTGTGTCTGTCTCTGTCCACTTCCCTTCCCCGGTGTGCATCTGTCTCTGTCCACTTCCCTCCCCCTGTGTGCGTCCATCTCTGTACACTTCCCTGCCCCTGTATGTCTGTATCTGTCCCCTTCTCTTCCCCCGTGTGTGTCTGTCCCTGTACTCTTCCCTCCCCTGTGTGTCTCTGTCTCTGTCCACTTCCCTCCCCCTGTGTGCATCTCTGACCACTTCCCTCCCACTGTGTGCGTCTGTCTCTGTACAATTTCCTCCCCCTGTGTGTGTCATTCTCTCTCCACTTCCCTGCCCGTGTGTGTGTCTGTCTCTGTCCACATCCCTCCCCCTGTGTGCATCTGTCTCTTCTGTCTCTGTCTTCTTCCCTCCCCCTGTGTGCGTCTGTATCTGTACAATTCCCTCCCACTGTGTGTGTTTCTCTGTCCACTTCCCGCCCCGGTGTGTGTCTGTCTCTGTCCATTTACGTCCCCCTGTGTCTGTCTGTCTCTGTCCCCTTTTCTTCCCCTGTGTGTTTCTATCTCTCTACACATCCCCCCCCGTGTGTGTCTGTCTCTGCAAACATCCCTTCCCCTGTGTGCGTCTTTCTCTGTCCATTTCCCTCCCACTGTGTGCGTCCAGCTTTGTACACTTCCCTCCCAATATGTGTCTGTCTCTGTCCCCTTCTCCTCCCCTGTGGGTGTCTCTCTCTGTCCACATCCCTCCCCCTGTGTGTGTCTGTCTCTGTCCACTTCCCTCCCATGTTTGTGTCTGTCTCTGTCCACTTCCCTCCCCCTATTTGCGTCCATCTCTGTACATTTCTCTCCCCCTGTGTGTCTGTCTCTGTCCCCTTCTCTTCCCCTGTGTGTGACTATCTCTGTCCACGTCCCTCCCCCTGTGTATGTCTGTCTCTGTCCACGTCCCTCCACCTGTATATATCTGTCTCTGTCCACTTCCCTCCCTCTGTGTGTGTCTGTCTCTGTCCACACCCTCCCACTGTGTGCACCTGTCTCTTCTGTCTCTGTCTTCTTCCCTCCCACTGTGTGCGTCTGTCTCTGTACAATTTCCTCCCCCTGTGTGTGTCATTCTCTCTCCACTTCCCTCCCCGTGTGTGTGTCTGTCTCTGTCCACATCCCTCCCGCTGTGTGCATCTGTCTCTTCTGTCTCTGTCTTCTTCCCTCCCCCTATGTGCGTCTGTATCTGTACAATTCCCTCCCACTCTGTGTGTTTCTCTGTCCACTTCCCTCCCCCTGTGTGCGTCTGTCTCTGTCCATTTACGTCCCCCTGTGTCTGTCTGTCTCTGTCCCCTTTTCTTCCCCTGTGTGTTTCTATCTCTCTACACGTCCCCCCACCGTGTGTTTCTGTCTCTGTAAACTTCCCTTCCCCTGTGTGCGTCTGTCTCTGTCCCCTTCTCTTCCCCTGTGTGTGTGTCTGTCTCTGTCCACTTGCCTCCCCTTTGTGTGTGTCTCTGTCCACTTCTCTCCCCCTGTGTGTGTCTGTCTGTCTACACCTCCCTCCCCCTGTGTGTGTCTGTCTCTGTCCACTTCCCTCCCCCTGTGTGTGTCTGTCTCTGTCCACTTCCCTCCCCCTGTGTGTCACTGTCTCTCTCCACTTCCCACCTCCAGTGTGTGTCTGTCTCTATACACTTCCCTCCCCCTGTGTGTGTGTCTCTGTCCACTTCTCTCCCCCTGTGTGTGTCTGTCTGTCTACACCTCCCTCCCCCTGTGTGTGTCTGTCTCTGTCCACTTCCCTCCCCATGTGTGTGTCTGTCTCTGTCCACTTCCCTCCCCCTGAGTGTGTCTGTCTCTGTCCACTTCCCTCCCTCTGTGTGTGTCTGTCTCTCTACACTTCCCTCCCCCTATGTGTGTCTGTCTCTGTGCCCTTCTCTTCCCCGGTGTGTGTCTGTCTCTGTTCACTTCCCTCCAACTGTGTGTGTCTGTCTCTGTCCCTTTCTCTTCCCCTGTGTGTGTCTGTCTCTGTACACTTCCCTCCCCCTGTGTGTGTCTGTCTCTGTCCACTTCCCTCCCCCTGTGTGCGTCTGTCTCTGTACACTTCACTCCCCCTGTGTGTGTCTGTCTCTCCATTTAACTCCCCCTGTGTGTGTCTGTCTCTGTCCCCTTCTGTTCCCCTGTGTTTGTCTGTCTCTGTACTCTTCCCTTCTCCTGCTGTCTCTGTCTCTGTCCACTTCCTGCACCCTGTGTGTGTCTCTGTCCACTTCCCTCCCACTGTGTGTGTCTATCTCTGTCTACTTCCCTCCCCCTGTGTGTGTTTCTCTGTCCACTTCCCTCATCCTGTGTTGTCTGTCTCTGTATACTTCCCTCCCACTGTGTGTGTCTGTGTCCACTTCCCTCCCCCTGTGTTGTCTGTCTCTGTACACTTCACTCCCCCTGTGTGTGTCTGTCTCTGTTCACTTCCCTCCCCCGAGTGTGTCTGTCTCTGTTCACTTCCCCCCTCCGTGTGTGTCTGTCTCTCTAAACTTCCCTCCCCCTATGTGTGTCTGTCTCTGTGCCCTTCTCTTCCCCTGTGTGTGTCTGTCTCTGTACACTTCCCTCCCCCTGAGTGTGTCTGTCTCTGTTCACTTCCCTCCCCCTGTGTGTGTCTGTCTCTCCATTTACCTCCCCCTGTGTGTGTCTGTCTCTGTCCCCTTCTGTTCCCCTGTGTTTGTCTGTCTCTGTACCCTTCCCTTCTCCTGCTGTCTCTGTCTCTGTCCACTTCCCTCCCCCTGTGTTGTCTATCTCTGTACACTTCCCTCCCGCTGTGTGTGTCTGTCTCTGTAAACATCCCTTCCCCTCTGTGTGTGTCTGTCTCTGTCCACTTCCCTCCCCCTGTGTGTGTCTGTCTCTCTCCATTTCCCTCCCCCTGTGTGTGTCTGTCTCTGTCCACTTCTGTTCCCCTGTGTTTGTCTGTCTCTGTACTCTTCCCTTCTCCTGTGTGTCTCTGTCCCTGTACACTTCCCGCACCCTGTGTGCGTCTCTGTCCACTTCCCTCCCATTGTGTGTGTCTGTCTCTGTCGACTTCCCTCCCCCTGTGTGTGTGTCCCTGTCCACTTCTCTCCCCCTGTGTGTGCCTGTCTCTCTACAATTCCCTTGCACTGTGTGTATCTGTCTCTGTCCACTTCCCTCCCCCTATGTCTGTCTGTCTCTGTACACTTCCCTCCCCTTGTGTGTGTCTGTCTCTGTCCACTTCCCTCCCCCTGTGTGTGTGTGTCTGTCTATACTTCCCTCCCCCTGTGTGTGTCTGCCTCTGTACCCTTCTCTTCCCCTGTGTGTGTCTATCTCTGTCCACTTCCCTCCCCTTGTGTGTGTTTCTCTGTCCACTTCCCTCCCATTGTGTGCGTCTGTCTCTGTCCACATCCCTCCCCCTGTGTGCGTCTGTCTCTTCTGTGTCTGTCTTCTTCCCTCCCCCTGTGTGTGTCTGTCTCTGTCCACTTCCCTCCCCCTGTGTGTGTCTGTCTCTGTCCACTTCCCTCCCCCTGTGTGTGTCTGTCTCTGTCCACTTCCCTCCCCCTGTGTGTATCTGTCTCTGTCCACTTCGCTCCACCTATGTGTGTTTCTCTGTCCATTTCCCTCCCACTGTGTGCTTCTGTCTCTGTCCACTTCCCTCCCCCTGTGTGTGTTTCTCTGTCCACTTCCCTCCCGCTGTGTGCATCTGTCTCTGTCCACTTCCATCCCCCTGTGTCTGTCTGTTTCTGTCCCCTTCTCTTCCCCTGTGTGTGTCTGTCTCTGTCCACGTCCCTCCCACTGTGTGTGTCTGGCTCTGTCCACTTCCCTCCCACTGTGTGTGTCTGTCACTGTCCACTTCCCTCCCACTGTGTGTGTCTGTCTCTGTCCCCTTCTCTTCCCCTGTGTGTGTGTCTGTCTCTGTCCACTTGCCTCCCCTTTGTGTGTGTCTCTGTCCTCTTCTCTCCCCCTGTGAGTGTCTGTCTGTCTACACCTCCCTCCCCCTGTGTGTGTCTGTCTCTGTCCACTTCCCTCCCCCTGTGTGTCTCTGTCTCTCTCCACTTCCCACCTCCAGTGTGTGTCTGTCTGTCTACACTTCCCTCCCCCTGTGTGTGTGTCTCTGTCCACTTCTCTCCCCCTGTGTGTGTCTGTCTGTCTACACCTCCCTTCCCCTGTGTGTGTCTGTCTCTGTCCACTTCCCTCCCCCTGTGTGTGTCTGTCTCTGTCCACTTCCCTCCCCCTGAGTGTGTCTGTCTCTGTCCACTTCCCTCCCTCTGTGTGTGTCTGTCTCTCTACACTTCCCTCCCCCTATGTGTGTCTGTCTCTGTGCCCTTCTCTTCCCCTGTGTGTTTCTGTCTCTGTTCACTTCCCTCCCTCTGTGTGTGTCTGTCTCTGTCCCTTTCTCTTCCCCTGTGTGTCTGTCTCTGTACACTTCCCTCCCACTGTGTGTGTCTGTCTCTCCATTTACCTCCCCCCGTGTGTGTCTGTCTCTGTCCCCTTCTGTTCCCCTGTGTTTGTCTGTCTCTGTACTCTTCCCTTCTCCTGCTGTCTCTGTCTCTGTCCACTTCCCGCACCCTGTGTGTGTCTCTGGCCACTTCCCTCCCACTGTGTGTGTCTGTCTCTGTCCACTTCCCTCCCCCTGTGTGTGTGTCTCTGTCCACTTCTCTCCCCCTGTGTGTGTCTGTCTCTGTACACTTCCCTCCCCCTGTGTGTGTCTGTCTCTGTATACTTCCTTCCCCCTGTGTGTGTCTGTCTCGGTCCACTTCCCTCTCCCTGTGTGTGTGTGTCTGTCTATACTTCCCTCCCCCTGTGTGTGTCTGCCTCTGTACCCTTCTCTTCCCCTGTGTGTGTCTATCTCTGTCCACTTCCCTCCCCCTGTGTGTGTTTCTCTGTCCACTTCCCTCATCCTGTGTGTGTCTGTCTCTGTCCCCTTCTCTTCCCCTGTGTGTGTCTGTCTCTGTCCACTTCCCTCCCACTGTGTTGTCTGTCTCTGTATACTTCCCTCCCACTGTGTGTGTCTGTCTCTGTCCACTTCCCTCCCCCTGTGTTGTCTGTCTCTGTACACTTCACTCCCCCTGTGTGTGTCTGTCTCTGTTCACTTCCCTCCCCCGAGTGTGTCTGTCTCTGTTCACTTCCCTACCCCTGTGTGTGTCTGTCTCTCTAAACTTCCTTCCACCTGTGTGTGTCTGTCTCTCTACACTTCCCTCCCACTATGTGTGTCTGTCTCTGTGCCCTTCTTTTCCCCTGTGTGTGTCTGTCTCTGTCCCCTTCTCTTCCCCTGTGTGTGTCTGTCTCTGTCCACGTCCCTCTCCCTGTGTGTGTCTGTCTCTGTCCACTTCCCTCCCACTGTGTGCGTCCCTCTCTGTACACTTCGCTCCCCCTGTGTCTGTCTGACTCTTTCCCCTTCTCTTCCCCTGTGTGTGTCTGTCTCTGTCCACTTCCCTCCCCCTGTGTTGTCTATCTCTGTACACTTCCCACCCGCTGTGTGTGTCTGTCTCTGTAAACATCCCTTCCCCTCTGTGTGTGTCTGTCTCTCTCCATTTCCCTCCCCCTGTGTGCGTCTGTCTCTGTCCACTTCTGTTCCCCTGTGTTTGTCTGTCTCTGTACTCTTCCCTTCTCCTGTGTGTCTCTGTCTCTGTACACTTCCCGCACCCTGTGTGCGTCTCTGTCCACTTCCCTCCCACTGTGTGTGTCTGTCTCGGTCCACTTCCCTCCCCCTGTGTGTGTGTGTC
This sequence comes from Carcharodon carcharias, assembly GCF_017639515.1. Taxonomy (NCBI): domain Eukaryota; kingdom Metazoa; phylum Chordata; class Chondrichthyes; order Lamniformes; family Lamnidae; genus Carcharodon; species Carcharodon carcharias. The sequence continues at coordinate 7,614,263 of NC_054502.1, forward strand.
TGTCTATACTTCCCTCCCCCTGTGTGTGTCTGCCTCTGTACCCTTCTCTTCCCCTGTGTGCATCTGTCTCTGTCCACTTCCATCCCCCTGTGTCTGTCTGTTTCTGTCCCCTTCTCTTCCCCTGTGTGTGTCTGTCTCTGTCCACGTCCCTCCCACTGTGTGTGTCTGTCTCTGTCCACTTCCCTCCCACTGTGTGTGTCTGTCTCTGTCGACTTCCCTCCCCCTGTGTGTGTGTCCCTGTCCACTTCTCTCCCCCTGTGTGTGCCTGTCTCTCTACAATTCCCTTGCACTGTGTGTGTCTGTCTCTGTCCACTTCCCTCCCCCTATGTCTGTCTGTCTCTGTACACTTCCCTCCCCTTGTGTGTGTCTGTCTCTGTATACTTCCTTCCCCCTGTGTGTGTCTGTCTCGGTCCACTTCCCTCCCCCTGTGTGTGTGTGTCTGTCTATACTTCCCTCCCCCTGTGTGTGTCTGCCTCTGTACCCTTCTCTTCCCCTGTGTGTGTCTATCTCTGTCCACTTCCCTCCCCCTGTGTGTGTTTCTCTGTCCACTTCCCTCCCACTGTGTGCGTCTGTCTCTGTCCACTTCCCTCCCCTGTGTGTGTCTGTCTCTTCTGTGTCTGTCTTCTTCGCTCCCCCTGTGTGTGTCTCTCTCTGTCCACATCCCTCCCCCTGTGTGTGTCTGTCTCTGTCCACTTCCCTCCCCCTGTGTGTGTCTGTCTCTGTCCACTTCCCTCCCCCTGTGTGTATCTGTCTCTGTCCACTTCCCTCCCGCTGTGTGTGTTTCTCTGTCCATTTCCCTCCCACTGTGTGCTTCTGTCTCTGTCCACTTCCATCCCCCTGTGTGTGTCTCTCTGTCCACTTCCCTCCCGCTGTGTGCATGTGTCTCTGTCCACTTCCATCCCCCTGTGTCTGTCTGTTTCTGTCCCCTTCTCTTCCCCTGTGTGTGTCTGTCTCTGTCCACGTCCCTCCCACTGTGTGTGTCTGTCTCTGTCCACTTCCCTCCCACTGTGTGTGTCTGTCTCTGTCCCCTTCTCTGCCCCTGTGTGTGTCTGTCTCTGTTATCTTCCCTCCCCCTGTGTGTGTCTGTCTCTGTCCACTTCTCTCCCCCTGTGTGTCTCTGTCTCTGTCCACTTCCCTGCCCCTGTGTGTCTCTGTCTCTGTCCACTTCCCTCCCACTGTGTGCGTCCCTCTCTGTACACTTCCCTCCCCCTGTGTTTGTTTCTCTGTCCACTTCCCTCCCGCTGTGTGCATCTGTCTCTGTCCACTTCCATCCCCCTGTGTCTGTCTGTTTCTGTCCCCTTCTCTTCCCCTGTGTGTGTCTGTCTCTGTCCACGTCCCTCCCCCTGTGTGTGTCTGTCTCTGTCCACTTCCCTCCCACTGTGTGTGTCTGTCTCTGTTATCTTCCCTCCCCCTGTGTGTGTCTGTCTCTGTCCACTTCCCTCCCCCTGTGTGTCTCTGTCTCTGTCCACTTCCCTCCCCCTGTGTGTGTCTGTCTCTGTCCACTTCCCTCCCACTGTGTGCGTCCCACTCTGTACACTTCCCTCCCCCTGTGTGTCTATCTCTGTCCCCTTCTCTTCCCCTGTGTGCGTCTGTCTCTGTACAATTTCCTCCCCTTGTGTTTGCAGTCGCTCGCCACTTCCCTTCCCGTGTGTGTGTCTGTCTCTGTCCACTTCCCTCCCCCTGTGTGTGTCTGTCTCTGTCCACTTCCCTCCCTCTGTGTGTCTGTCTCTGTCCACTTCCCTCCCCCTGTGTTGTCTATCTATGTCCACTTCCCTCCCCCTGTGTGTGTCTGTCTCTGTCTACTTCCCTCCCCCGAGTGTTTCTGTCTCTGTCCACTTCCCTCCCCCTGTGTGTGTCTGTCTCTGTCCACTTCCCTCCCCCGAGTGTGTCTGTCTCTGTACACTTCCCACCCCCTGTGTTGTCTATCTCTGTACACTTCCCTCTCCCTGTGTGTGTCAGTCTCTCTCCATTTCTCTCCCCCTGTGTGTGTCTGTCTCTGTCCCCTTCTGTTCCCCTGTGTTTGTCTGTCTCTGTACTCTTCCCTTCTCCTGTGTGTTTCTGTCTCTGTCCACTTCCCGCACCCTGTGTGTGTCTCTGTCCACTTCCCTCCCCCTGTGTGTGTCTGTCTCTGTCCACTTCCCTCCCCCTGTGTGTCTGTCTCTGTACCCTTCTCTTCCCCTGTGTGTGTCTGTCTCTGTACACTTCACTCCCCCTGTGTGTGTCTGTCTCTGTACCCTTCTCTTCCCCTGTGAGTGTCTGCCTCTGTCCCGTTCTCTTCCCCAATGTGTGTCTGTCTCTGTCCACCTCCCTCCCACTGTGTGTGTCTGTCTCTGTCCCCTTCTCTGCCCCTGTGTGTGTGTCTCTGTCCACTTCTCTCCCCCTGTGTGTGTCTGTCTCTGTACACTTCCCTCCCCCTGTGTGTGTCTGTCTCTGTATACTTCCTTCCCCCTGTGTGTGTCTGTCTCGGTCCACTTCCCTCCCCCTGTGTGTGTGTGTCTGTCTATACTTCCTTCCCCCTGTGTGTGTCTGCCTCTGTACCCTTCTCTTCCCCTGTGTGTGTCTATCTCTGTCCACTTCCCTCCCCCTGTGTGTGTTTCTCTGTCCACTTCCCTCATCCTGTGTGTGTCTGTCTCTGTCCCCTTCTCTTCCCCTGTGTGTGTCTGTCTCTGTCCACTTCCCTCCCCCTGTGTTGTCTGTCTCTGTATACTTCCCTCCCACTGTGTGTGTCTGTCTCTGTCCACGTCCCTCCCCCTGTGTTGTCTGTCTCTGTACACTTCACTCCCCCTGTGTGTGTCTGTCTCTGTTCACATCCCTCCCCCGAGTGTGTCTGTCTCTGTTCACTTCCCTCCCCCTGTGTGTGTCTGTCTCTCTAAACTTCCTTCCACCTGTGTGTGTCTATCTCTCTACACTTCCCCCCCCCTATGTGTGTCTGTCTCTGTGCCCTTCTCTTCCCCTGTGTGTGTCTGTCTCTGTACACTTCCCTCCCCCTGAGTGTGTCTGTCTCTGTCCACGTCCCTCCCCCTGTGTTGTCTGTCTCTGTACACTTCACTCCCCCTGTGTGTGTCTGTCTCTGTTCACATCCCTCCCCCGAGTGTGTCTGTCTCTGTTCACTTCCCTCCCCCTGTGTGTGTCTGTCTCTCTAAACTTCCTTCCACCTGTGTGTGTCTATCTCTCTACACTTCCCCCCCCCTATGTGTGTCTGTCTCTGTGCCCTTCTCTTCCCCTGTGTGTGTCTGTCTCTGTACACTTCCCTCCCCCTGAGTGTGTCTGTCTCTGTTCACTTCCCTCCCCCTGTGTGTGTCTGTCTCTCCATTTACCTCCCCCTGTGTGTGTCTGTCTCTGTCCCCTTCTGTTCCCCTGTGTTTGTCTGTCTCTGTACTCTTCCCTTCTCCTGCTGTCGCTGTCTCTGTCCACTTCCCGCACCCTGTGTGTGTCTCTGTCCACTTCCCTCCCCCTGTGTGTCTCTGTCTCTGTCCACTTCCCTCCCCCTGTGTGTGTGTCTCTGTCCACTTCTCTCCCCCTGTGTGTGTCTGTCTCTGTACACTTCCCTCCCCCTGTGTGTGTCTGTCTCTGCATACTTCCTTCCCCCTGTGTGTGTCTGTCTCGGTCCACTTCCCTCCCCCTGTGTGTGTGTGTCTGTCTATACTTCCCTCCCCCTGTGTGTGTCTGCCTCTGTACCCTTCTCTTCCCCAGTGTGTGTCTATCTCTGTCCACTTCCCTTCCCCTGTGTGTGTTTCTCTGTCCACTTCCCTCATCCTGTGTGTGTCTGTCTCTGTCCCCTTCTCTTCCCCTGTGTGTGTCTGTCTCTGTATACTTCCCTCCCCCTGTGTGTGTCTGTCTGTCTATACTTCCCTCCCCCTGTGTGTGTCTGCCTCTGTACCCTTCTCTTCCCCTGTGTGTGTCTGTCTCTGTCCCCTTCTGTTCCCCTGTGTGTGTCTGTCTCTGTCCACTTCCCTCCCATTGTGTGCTTCTGTCTCTGTCCACTTCCATCCCCCTGTGTGTGTTTCTCTGTCCACTTCCCTCCCGCTGTGTGCATGTGTCTCTGTCCACTTCCATCCCCCTGTGTCTGTCTGTTTCTGTCCCCTTCTCTTCCCCTGTGTGTGTCTGTCTCTGTCCACGTCCCTCCCACTGTGTGTGTCTGTCTCTGTCCACTTCCCTCCCACTGTGTGTGTCTGTCTCTGTCCCCTTCTCTGCCCCTGTGTGTGTCTGTCTCTGTTATCTTCCCTCCCCCTGTGTGTGTCTGTCTCTGTCCACTTCCCTCCCCCTGTGTGTCTCTGTCTCTGTCCACTTCCCTCCCCCTGTGTGTGCATGTCTCTGTCCACTTCCCTCCCACTGTGTGCGTCCCTCTCTGTACACTTCCCTCCCCCTGTGTGTGTTTCTCTGTCCACATCCCTCCCGCTGTGTGCATCAGTCTCTGTCCACTTCCATCCCCCTGTGTCTGTCTGTTTCTGTCCCCTTCTCTTCCCCTGTGTGTGTCTGTCTCTGTCCACGTCCCTCCCCCTTGTGAGTGTCTGTCTCTGTCCACTTCCCTCCCACTGTGTGTGTCTGTCTCTGTTATCTTCCCTCCCCCTGTGTGTGTCTGTCTCTGTCCACTTCCCTCCCCCTGTGTGTGTCTGTCTCGATCCACTTCCCTCCCCCTGTGTGTGTGTGTCTGTCTATACTTCCCTCCCCCTGTGTGTGTCTGCCTCTATACCCTTCTCTTCCCCTGTGTGTGTCTATCTCTGTCCACTTCCCTCCCCCTGTGTGTGTTTCTCTGTCCACTTCCCTCATCCTGTGTGTGTCTGTCTCTGTCCCCTTCTCTTCCCCTGTGTGTGTCTGTCTCTGTCCACTTCCCTTCCCCTGTGTTGTCTGTCTCTGTATACTTCCCTCCCACTGTGTGTGTCTGTCTCTGTCCACTTCCCTCCCCCTGTGTTGTCTGTCTCTGTACACTTCTCTCCCCCTGTGTGTGTCTGTCTCTGTTCACATCCCTCCCCCGAGTGTGTCTGTCTCTGTTCACTTCCCTCCCCCTGTGTGTGTGTCTCTGTCCACTTCTCTCCCCCTGTGTGTGTCTGTCTCTGTACACTTCCCTCCCCCTGTGTGTGTCTGTCTCTCCATTTACCTCCCCCTGTGTGTGTCTGTCTCTGTCCCCTTCTGTTCCCCTGTGTTTGTCTGTCTCTGTACTCTTCCCTTCTCCTGCTGTCTCTGTCTCTGTCCACTTCCCGCACCCTGTGTGTGTCTCTGTCCACTTCCCTCCCCCTGTGTGTGTCTGTCTCTGTATACTTCCTTCCCCCTGTGTGTGTCTGTCTCGGTCCACTTCCCTCCCCCTGTGTGTGTGTGTCTGTCTATACTTCCCTCCCCCTGTGTGTGTCTGCCTCTGTACCCTTCTCTTCCCCAGTGTGTGTCTATCTCTGTCCACTTCCCTCCCCCTGTGTGTGTTTCTCTGTCCACTTCCCTCATCCTGTGTGTGTCTGTCTCTGTCCCCTTCTCTTCCCCTGTGTGTGTCTGTCTCTGTATACTTCCCTCCCCCTGTGTGTGTCTGTCTGTCTATACTTCCCTCCCCTGTGTGTGTCTGCCTCTGTACCCTTCTCTTCCCCTGTGTGTGTCTGTCTCTGTCCCCTTCTGTTCCCCTGTGTGTGTCTGTCTCTGTCCACTTCCCTCCCCCTGTGTGCGTCTGTCTCTATACAGTTCCCTGCCCCTGTGTGTATCTGTCTCTGTCCACTTCCCTTCCACTGTGTGTGTTTCTCTGTCCATTTCCCTCCCATTGTGTTCTTCTGTCTCTGTCCACTTCCATCCCCCTGTGTGTGCTTCTCTGTCCACTTCCCTCCCGCTGTGTGCATGTGTCTCTGTCCACTTCCATCCCCCTGTGTCTGTCTGTTTCTGTCCCCTTCTCTTCCCCTGTGTGTGTCTGTCTCTGTCCACGTCCCTCCCACTGTGTGTGTCTGTCTCTGTCCACTTCCCTCCCACTGTGTGTGTCTGTCTCTGTCCCCTTCTCTGCCCCTGTGTGTGTCTGTCTCTGTTATCTTCCCTCCCCCGTGTGTGTCTGTCTCTGTCCACTTCCCTCCCCCTGTGTGTCTCTGTCTCTGTCCACTTCCCTCCCCCTGTGTGTGCCTGTCTCTGTCCACTTCCCTCCCACTATGTGCGTCCCTCTCTGTACACTTCCCTCCCCCTGTGTGTGTTTCTCTGTCCACTTCCCTCCCGCTGTGTGCATCTGTCTCTGTCCACTTCCATCCCCCTGTGTCTGTCTGTTTCTGTCCCCTTCTCTTCCCCTGTGTGTGTCTGTCTCTGTCCACGTCCCTCCCCCTGTGTGTGTCTGTCTCTGTCCACTTCCCTCCCACTGTGTGTGTCTGTCTCTGTTATCTTCCCTCCCCCTGTGTGTGTCTGTCTCTGTCCACTTCCCTCCCCCTGTGTGTCTCTGTCTCTGTCCACTTCCCTCCCCCTGTGTGTGTCTGTCTCTGTCCACTTCCCTCCCACTGTGTGCGTCCCTCTCTGTACACTTCCCTCCCCCTATGTGTCTGTCTCTGTCCCCTTCTCTTCCCCTGTGTGCGTCTGTCTCTGTACAATTTCCTCCCCTTGTGTTTGCAGTCGCTCGCCACTTCCCTTCCCGTGTGTGTGTCTGTCTCTGTCCACTTCCCTCCCCCTGTGTGTGTCTGTCTCTGTCTTCTTCCCTCCCCCCGTGTCCCTCTGTTACTGTACAATTTCCTCCCCCTGTGTGTGCCAGTTTCTCTCCACTTCTCTCCGCCTGTGCGTTTCTGTCGCTGTCCACTTCCCTCCCCGTGTGTGCGTCTGTCTCTGTACAATTCCCTCCCCCTGTGTGCGTCTGTCTCTGTCCACTTCCCTCCCCCTGTGTGTGTTTCTCTGTCCACTTCCCTCCCACTGTGTGCGTCTGTCTCTGTCCACTTCCATTCCCCTGTGTCTTTCTGTCTCTGTCCCCTTCTCTCCCCCTGTGTGTGTCTGTCTCTGTTCACTTGCCTAGCCCTGTGTGTGTCTGTCTCTGTAAACTTCCCTTCCCTTGTGTGTGTGTCTGTCTCTATACACTTCCCTCAGCCTATGTGTCTCTGTCTCTCTCCATTTCCCACCTCCAGTGTGTGTCTGTCTCTGTACACTTCCCTCCCCCTGTGTGTGTCTGTCTCTGTCCACTTCCCTCCCTCTGTGTGTGTCTGTCTCACTACACTTCCCTCCCCCGGTGTGTGTCTGTCTCTGTACACTTCCCTCCCCCTGTGTGTGTCTGTCTCTCCATTTACCTCCCCCTGTGTGTGTCTGTCTCTGTCCCCTTCTGTTCCCCTGTGTTTGTCTGTCTCTGTACTCTTCCCTTCTCCTGCTGTCTCTGTCTCTGTCCACTTCCCGCACCCTGTGTGTGTCTCTGTCCACTTCCCTCCCCCTGTGTGTCTCTGTCTCTGTCCACTTCCCTCCCCCTGTGTGTGTGTCTCTGTCCACTTCTCTCCCCCTGTGTGTGTCTGTCTCTGTACACTTCCCTCCCCCTGTGTGTGTCTGTCTCTGTATACTTCCTTCCCCCTGTGTGTGTCTGTCTCGGTCCACTTCCCTCCCCCTGTGTGTGTGTCTGTCTATACTTCCCTCCCCCTGTGTGTGTCTGCCTCTGTACCCTTCTCTTCCCCTGTGTGTGTCTATCTCTGTCCACTTCCCTCCCCCTGTGTGTGTTTCTCTGTCCACTTCCCTCATCCTGTGTGTGTCTGTCTCTGTCCACTTCCCTCCCCCTGTGTGTGCCTGTCTCTGTCCACTTCCCTCCCACTGTGTGCGTCCCTCTCTGTACACTTCCCTCCCCCTGTGTGTGTTTCTCTGTCCACTTCCCTCCCGCTGTGTGCATCTGTCTCTGTCCACTTCCATCCCCCTGTGTCTGTCTGTTTCTGTCCCCTTCTCTTCCCCTGTGTGTGTCTGTCTCTGTCCACGTCCCTCCCCCTGTGTGTGTCTGTCTCTGTCCACTTCCCTCCCACTGTGTGTGTCTGTCTCTGTTATCTTCCCTCCCCCTGTGTGTGTCTGTCTCTGTCCACTTCCCTCCCCCTGTGTGTCTCTGTCTCTGTCCACTTCCCTCCCCCTGTGTGTGTCTGTCTCTGTCCACTTCCCTCCCACTGTGTGCGTCCCTCTCTGTACACTTCCCTCCCCCTATGTGTCTGTCTCTGTCCCCTTCTCTTCCCCTGTGTGCGTCTGTCTCTGTACAATTTCCTCCCCTTGTGTTTGCAGTCGCTCGCCACTTCCCTTCCCGTGTGTGTGTCTGTCTCTGTCCACTTCCCTCCCCCTGTGTGTGTCTGTCTCTGTCTTCTTCCCTCCCCCCGTGTCCCTCTGTTACTGTACAATTTCCTCCCCCTGTGTGTGCCAGTTTCTCTCCACTTCTCTCCGCCTGTGCGTTTCTGTCGCTGTCCACTTCCCTCCCCGTGTGTGCGTCTGTCTCTGTACAATTCCCTCCCCCTGTGTGCGTCTGTCTCTGTCCACTTCCCTCCCCCTGTGTGTGTTTCTCTGTCCACTTCCCTCCCACTGTGTGCGTCTGTCTCTGTCCACTTCCATTCCCCTGTGTCTTTCTGTCTCTGTCCCCTTCTCTCCCCCTGTGTGTGTCTGTCTCTGTTCACTTGCCTAGCCCTGTGTGTGTCTGTCTCTGTAAACTTCCCTTCCCTTGTGTGTGTGTCTGTCTCTATACACTTCCCTCAGCCTATGTGTCTCTGTCTCTCTCCATTTCCCACCTCCAGTGTGTGTCTGTCTCTGTACACTTCCCTCCCCCTGTGTGTGTCTGTCTCTGTCCACTTCCCTCCCTCTGTGTGTGTCTGTCTCACTACACTTCCCTCCCCCGGTGTGTGTCTGTCTCTGTACACTTCCCTCCCCCTGTGTGTGTCTGTCTCTCCATTTACCTCCCCCTGTGTGTGTCTGTCTCTGTCCCCTTCTGTTCCCCTGTGTTTGTCTGTCTCTGTACTCTTCCCTTCTCCTGCTGTCTCTGTCTCTGTCCACTTCCCGCACCCTGTGTGTGTCTCTGTCCACTTCCCTCCCCCTGTGTGTCTCTGTCTCTGTCCACTTCCCTCCCCCTGTGTGTGTGTCTCTGTCCACTTCTCTCCCCCTGTGTGTGTCTGTCTCTGTACACTTCCCTCCCCCTGTGTGTGTCTGTCTCTGTATACTTCCTTCCCCCTGTGTGTGTCTGTCTCGGTCCACTTCCCTCCCCCTGTGTGTGTGTCTGTCTATACTTCCCTCCCCCTGTGTGTGTCTGCCTCTGTACCCTTCTCTTCCCCTGTGTGTGTCTATCTCTGTCCACTTCCCTCCCCCTGTGTGTGTTTCTCTGTCCACTTCCCTCATCCTGTGTGTGTCTGTCTCTGTCCCCTTCTCTTCCCCTGTGTGTGTCTGTCTCTGTATACTTCCCTCCCCCTGTGTGTGTCTGTCTGTCTATACTTCCCTCCCCCTGTGTGTGTCTGCCTCTGTACCCTTCTCTTCCCCTTTGTGTGTCTGTTTCTGTCCCCTTCTGTTCCCCTGTGTGTGTCTGTCTCTGTCCACTTTCCTCCCCCTGTGTGCGTCTATCTCTATACACTTCCCTGCCCCTGTGTGTCTCTGTCTCTGTCCACTTCCCTTCCACTGTGTGTGTTTCTCTGTCCATTTCCCTCCCATTGTGTGCTTCTGTCTCTGTCCACTTCCATCCCCCTGTGTGTGTTTCTCTGTCCACTTCCCTCCCGCTGTGTGCATGTGTCTCTGTCCACTTCCATCCCCCTGTGTCTGTCTGTTTCTGTCCCCTTCTCTTCCCCTGTGTGTGTCTGTCTCTGTCCACGTCCCTCCCACTGTGTGTGTCTGTCTCTGTCCACTTCCCTCCCACTGTGTGTGTCTGTCTCTGTCCCCTTCTCTGCCCCTGTGTGTGTCTGTCTCTGTTATCTTCCCTCCCCCTGTGTGTGTCTGTCTCTGTCCACTTCCCTCCCCCTGTGTGTCTCTGTCTCTGTCCACTTCCCTCCCCCTGTGTGTGCCTGTCTCTGTCCACTTCCCTCCCACTGTGTGCGTCCCTCTCTGTACACTTCCCTCCCCCTGTGTGTGTTTCTCTGTCCACTTCCCTCCCGCTGTGTGCATCTGACTCTGTCCACTTCCATCCCCCTGTGTCTGTCTGTTTCTGTCCCCTTCTCTTCCCCTGTTTGTGTCTGTCTCTGTCCACGTCCCTCCCCCTGTGTGTGTCTGTCTCTGTCCACTTCCCTCCCACTGTGTGTTTCTGTCTCTGTTATCTTCCCTCCCCCTGTGTGTGTCTGTCTCTGTCCACTTCCCTCCCCCTGTGTGTGTCTGTCTCTGTCCACTTCCCTCCCCCTGTGTGTGTCTGTCTCTGTCCACTTCCCTCCCACTGTGTGCGTCCCTCTCTGTACACTTCCCTCCCCCTGTGTGTCTGTCTCTGTCCCCTTCTCTTCCCCTGTGTGCGTCTGTCTCTGTACAATTTCCTCCCCTTGTGTTTGCAGTCGCTCGCCACTTCCCTTCCTGTGTGTGTGTCTGTCTCTGTCCACTTCCCTCCCCTTGTGTGTGTCTGTCTCTGTCTTCTTCCCTCCCCCTGTGTCCCTCTGTTACTGTACAATTTCCTCCCCCTGTGTGTGCCAGTTTCTCTCCACTTCTCTCCGCCTGTGCGTTTCTGTCGCTGTCCACTTCCCTCCCCGTGTGTGCGTCTGTCTCTGTACAATTCCCTCCCCCTGTGTGCGTCTGTCTCTGTCCACTTCCCTCCCCCTGTGTGTGTTTCTCTGTCCACTTCCCTCCCACTGTGTGCGTCTGTCTCTGTCCACTTCCATTCCCCTGTGTCTTTCTGTCTCTGTCCCCTTCTCTCCCCCTGTGTGTGTCTGTCTCTGTTCACTTGCCTAGCCCTGTGTGTGTCTGTCTCTGTAAACTTCCCTTCCCTTGTGTGTGTGTCTGTCTCTATACACTTCCCTCAGCCTATGTGTCTCTGTCTCTCTCCATTTCCCACCTCCAGTGTGTGTCTGTCTCTGTACACTTCCCTCCCCCTGTGTGTGTCTGTCTCTGTTCACTTCCCTCCCCCGAGTGTGTCTGTCTCTGTTCACTTCCCTCCCTCTGTGTGTGTCTGTCTCTCTAAACTTCCTTCCACCTGTCTGTGTCTGTCTCTGTCCACTTCCCTCCCTCTGTGTGTGTCTGTCTCTCTACAGTTCCCTCCCCCGGTGTGTGTCTGTCTCTCTACACTTCCCTCCCCCTGTGTGTGTCTGTCTCTGTTCACTTCCCTCCCCCGAGTGTGTCTGTCTCTGTACACTTCCCACCCCCTGTGTTGTCTATCTCTGTACACTTCCCTCTCCCTGAGTGTGTCTGTCTCTCTCCATTTCTCTCCCCCTGTGTGTGTCTGTCTCTGTCCCCTTCTGTTCCCCTGTGTTTGTCTGTCTCTGTACTCTTCCCTTCTCCTGTGTGTTTCTGTCTCTGTCCACTTCCCGCACCCTGTGTGTGTCTCTGTCCACTTCCCTCCCGCTGTGTGTGTCTGTCTATGTCTACTTCCCTCCCCCTATGTGTCTCTGTCTCTGTCGACTTCCCTCCCCCTGTGTGTGTGTCACTGTCCACTTATCTCCCCCTGTATGTGTCTGTCTCTCTACAATTCCCTTGCACTGTGTGTGTCTGTCTCTGTCCACATCCCTCCCCCTGTGTGTGTCTGTATCTGTATACTTCCTTTCTCCTGTGTGTGTCTGTCTCTGTCCACTTCCCTCCCCCTTTGTGTATCTGTCTCTGTGCCCTTCTCTTCCCCTGTGTGTGTCTGTCTTTGTGCACTTCCCTCCCCCTGTGTTGTCTGTCTCTGTATACTTCCCTCCCCCTGTGTGTGTCTGTCTCTGTCCACTTCCCTCCCCCTGTGTGTGTCTGTCTCTGTCCACTTCCCTCCCCCTGTGTGTGTCTGTCTCTGTATACTTCCCTCCCCCTGTGTGTCTCTGTCTCTGTCCACTTCCCTCCCCCTATGTGAGTTTCTCTGTCCACATCCCTCCCCCTGTGTGTGTCTGTATCTGTATACTTCCTTTCTCCTGTGTGTGTCTGTCTCTGTCCACTTCCCTCCCCCTTTGTGTGTCTGTCTCTGTGCCCTTCTCTTCCCCTGTGTGTGTCTGTCTTTGTGCACTTCCCTCCCCCTGTGTTGTCTGTCTCTGTATACTTCCCTCCCCCTGTGTGTGTCTGTCTCTGTCCACTTCCCTCCCCCTGTGTGTGTCTGTCTCTGTCCACTTCCCTCCCCCTGTGTGTGTCTGTCTCTGTATACTTCCCTCCCCCTGTGTGTCTCTGTCTCTGTCCACTTCCCTCCCCCTATGTGAGTTTCTCTGTCCACTTCCCTCATTTTGTGTGTGTCTGTCTCTGTCCCCTTCTCTTCCCCTGTGTGTGTCTGTCTCTGTCCACTTCCCTCCCCCTGTGTTGTCTGTCTCTGTAAACCTCCCTCCCCCTGTGTGTCTGTCTCTGTCCACTTCCCTCCCACTGTGTGTGTCTGTCTCTGTATACTTCCCTCCCCCTGTGTGTCTGTCTCTGTACACTTCCCTCCCCCTGTCTTTGTCTGTCTCTGTATACTTCCTTCCCCCTGTGCGTGTCTGTCTCTGTCCACTTCCCTCCCCCTGTGTGTGTCTGACTCTGTCCCCTTCTCTTCCCGTGTGTGTCTGTCTCTGTCCACTTCCCTCCCCCTCTGTTTCTGTCTCTCTACAATTACCTCCCCCTGTGTGTGTCTTTCTCTGTCCCCTACTGTTCCCTTGTGTGTGTCTGTCTTTGTACACCTCCCTACCACTCTGTGCATCTCTCTCTGTACACTTCCCTCCCACTGTGTGTGTCTGTCACTATACACCTCCCTCCCCCTGTCTGTGTCTGTCGCTCTACACTTCCCACCCCCTGTGTATGTGTCTCTGTATACTTCCTTCCCCCTGTGTGTGTCTGTCTGTCTATACTTCCCTTCCCTTGTGTGTGTCTGCCTCTGTCCCCTTCTCATCTCCTGTGTGTGTCTGTCTCTGTACACTTCCCTTCCCGTGTGTGTGTCTGTCTCTTTAAACTTCCCTTCCCCTGTGTGTGCGTCCCTCTCTGTACACTTCCCTCCCCCTGTGTGTGTGTCTCTGTCCCCCTCTCTCCCCCTGTGTGTCTCTGTCTCTCTACAATTCCCTCGCACAGTGTTTGTCTGTCTCTGTACACTTCCCTCCCCCTGCGTGTGTCTGTCTCTGTACAATTCCCGCGCACTGTGTGTGTTTGTCTCTGTCCCCTTCTCTTCCCCTGTGTCTGTCTGTCTTTGTACACTTCCCTCCCACTGTGTGTGTTTCTCTGTCCACTTCCCTCCCCCGGTGTGCATCTGTCTCTGTCCACTTCCCTCCCCCTGTGTGTGTTTCTCTGTCCACTTCCCTCCTCCTGTGTGCGTCTGTCTCTGTCCACTTCCGACCCCCTGTGTCTGTCTGTCTCTGTCCCCTTCTCTTCCCCTGTATGTGTCTGTCTCTGTACACTTCTCTCCCAGTGTGTGTGTCTGTCTCTGTAAACTTCCCTTCCCCTGTGTGTGTGTCTGTCTCTGTCTACTTCCCTCCCCCTGTGTGTCTCTGTCTCTGTCCACATCCCTTCCCCTGTGTGTGTCTGTCTCTGTCCACTTCCCTCCCACTGTGTGTGTCTGTCTCTATACACTTCCCTCCCACTGTGTGTTTCTGTCTCTGTCCACTTCCATCCCACTGTGTGCGTCCCGCTCTGTACACTTCCCTCCCCCTGTGTGTGTCTGTCTCTGTCCCCTTCTCTTCCCCTGTGCGTGTCTGTTTCTGTCCACTTTCCTCCCCCTGTGTGTCTCTGTCTCTGTCCACTTCCCTCCCCCTGTGTGTGTCTGTCTCTGTCCCCTTCTCTTCCCCTGTGTGTGTCTGTCTCTGTCCACTTCCCTCCCCCTGTGTGTGTGTCTCTGTACACTTCCCTCCCCCACTGTGTGTGTCTCTGTCTCTCTACACTTCCCTTCCACTGAGTGTGTCTGTCTCTGTCCTCTTCCCTCCCCCACTGTGTGTGTGTCTCTGTACACGTCCCTCCCACTGTGTGTGTCTGTCTCTCTACAATTCCCTCCCCCTGTGTGTGTCTGTCTCTGTACACTTCCCTCCCCCTGTGTGTGTGTCTCTGTCCACTACCCTCCCCCTGAGTGTGTCTGTCTCTGTACAAGTCCCTCCACCTGTGTGTGTCTGTCTCTCTGCACTTCCCTCCCCCTCTGTGTGTCTGTCTCTGTACACGTCACTCCCCCTATGTGTGTTTGTCTCAGTCCCCTTCTCTTCCCCTGTGTGTGTCTGTCTCTGTAAACTTCCCTCCCCCTGTGTGCGTCTGTCTCTCTACAGTTCCCTCACCCTGTGTGTCTCTGTCTCTGTCCACTTCTCTCCCACTGTGTGTGTCTGTCTCTGTCCACTTCCCTCCCCCTGAGTGTGTCTGTCACTGTACACGCCCCTCCACCTCTGTGTGTCTGTCTCTGTACACGTCACTCCCCCTGTGTGTGTCTGTCTCTGTCCACTTCCCTCCCACTGTGTGTGTCTGTCTCTGTCTACTTCCCTCCCCCTGTGTGTGTCTTTCTCTGTCCACTTCCCTCCCCCTGTGTGTGTCTTTCTCTGTCCACTTCCCTCCCACTGTGTGTGTCTGTCTCTGTCCACATCCCTCCTCCTGTGTGCGTCTGTCTCTTCTGTCTCTGTCTTCTTCCCTCCCCCTGTGTCTGTCTGTCTCTGTACACTTCCCTCCCACTGTGTGCGTCCATCTCTGTGCACTTCCCTCCCTCTGTGTGTCTCTCTCTGTCCCCTTTTCTTTCCCGTTGTGTGTCTGTCTCTGTCCACGTCCCTGCACCTGTGTGTGTCTGGCTCTGTACAATTTCCCCCCCATGTGTGTGTCTGTCTCTGTCTCTTTCCCTCCGCCTGTGTGCGTTTTTCTCTGTCCACTTCCCTCCCCCTGTGTGCGTCTGTCTTTGTACACTTCCCTCCCCCTGTGTGTGTGTCCCTGTACAATTTCTCCCCCTGTGTGTGTCTGTCTCTGTCCACCTCCCTCCCCCTGTGTGTGTCTGTCTCTGTAAACCTCCCTCCCCCTGTGTGTGTCTGTCTCTGTCATCTTCTCTTTCCCTGTGTGTGTCTATCTCTGTACTCTTCCCTTCTCCTGTGTATCTCTGTCTCTGTCCACTTCCCTCCCCCTGTGTGTGTCTTTCTCTGTCCACTTCCCTCCCCCTGTTTGTGTCTGTCTCTGTCTACTTCCCTCCTCCTGTGTGTGTCTTTCTCTGTCCACTTCCCTCCCCCTGTGTGTGTCTGTCTCTGTCTACTTCCCTCCCACTGTGTGTGTCTGTCTCTGTCTACTTCCCTCCCCCTGTGTGTGTCTTTCTCTGTCCACTTCCCTCCCCCTGTGTGTGTCTTTCTCTGTCCACTTCCCTCCCCCTGGGTGTGTCTGTCTCTGTCCACTTCCCTCCCACTGTGTGTGTCTGTCTCTGTCCACATCCCTCCTCCTGTGTGCGTCTGTCTCTTCTGTCTCTGTCTCCTTCCCTCCCCCTGTGTCTGTCTGTCTCTGTACACTTCCCTCCCACTGTGTGTGTGGCTCTGTCCACTTCTCTCCCTCTGTGTGCGTCTGTCTCTGTCCACTTCCCTCCCGCTGTGTGTCTCTGTCTCTCTACAATTTCCTCCCACTGTGTGTGTCTGTCGGTGTCCACTTCCCTCTCCCTGTGTGTGTCTGTCTGTGTCCACTTCCCTCCCCCTGTGTGTGTCTGTCTCTGTCCACTTCCCTCCTCCTGTGTGTGTCTGTCTCTGTCCACTTCCCTCCCCTTTTGTGCGTCTGTCTCTGTGCACTATCCTCCCACTCTGTGTCTGTCTCTGTCCGCTTCTCTTCCCCTGTGTGTGTCCTACTCTGTCCACGTCCCTCCCCCTGTGTGTGTCTGTCTCTGTCCACTTCCCTCCCCCTGTGTTGTCTGTCTCTGTCCCCTTCTCTTCCCCTGTGTGTCTCTGTCTCTGTCCACTTCCCTTCCCCTGTGTGCGTCTGTCTCTGTCCACTTCCCTTCCCCTGTGTGCGTCTGTCTCTGTCCACTTCCCTCCCACTGTGTGCGTCCATCTCTGTGCACTTCCCTCCCTCTGTGTGTCTCTCTCTGTCCCCTTTTCTTTCCCGTTGTGTGTCTGTCTCTGTCCACGTCCCTGCCCCTGTGTGTGTCTGTGTCTGTACAATTTCCCCCCCATGTGTGTGTCTGTCTCTGTCTCTTTCCCTCCGCCTGTGTGCGTTTTTCTCTGTCCACTTCCCTCCCCCTGTGTGCGTCTGTCTTTGTACACTTCCCTCCCCCTGTGTGTGTGTCCCTGTACAATTTCTCCCCCTGTGTGTGTCTGTCTCTGTCCACCTCCCTCCCCCTGTGTGTGTCTGTCTCTGTAAACCACCCTCCCCCTGTGTGTGTCTGTCTCTGTCCCCTTCTCTTTCCCTGTGTGTGTCTGTCTCTGTCCACCTCCCTCCCCCTGTGTGTGTCTGTCTCTGTACACTTCCCTCCCCCTGTGTGTGTCTGTCTCTGTAAACCTCCCTTCCCCTCTGTGTGTGTCTGTCTCTGTCCCCTTCTGTACCCCTGTGTGTGTCTATATCTGTACTCTTCCCTTCTCCTGTGTGTCTCTGTCTCTGTCCACTTCCCGCACCCTGTGTGTGTCTCTGTCCTCTTCCCTCCCCCTGTGTGTGTCTGTCTCTGTACACTTCCCTCCCCCTGTGTGTGTCTTTCTCTGTCCCCTTCTGTATCCCTGTGTGTGTCTATCTCTGTACTCTTCCCTTCTCCTGTGTCTCTCTGTCTCTGTCCACTTCCCTCCCCCTGTGTGTGTCTCTGTCCACTTCCCTCCCACTGTGTGTGTCTGTCTCAGTCCACTTCGTTCCCACTGTGTTTCTCTGTCTCTGTCCACTTTCTTCCCCCTGTGTGTGTGTCTCTGTCCACTTCTCTCCCCCTGTGTGTGTCTGTCTCTCTACAATTCCCTCCCACTGTCTGTGTCTGTCTCTATACAATTTCCCCCCCATGTGTGTGTCTGTCTCTGTCTATTTCCCTCCCCCTGTGTGCGTCCTTCTCTGTACACTTCCCTCCCCCTGTATGTCTGTCTCTGTCCCATCTCTCTCCCTGTGTGTGTCTGTCTCTCTCCACGTCCCTCCCGCTGTGTGTGTCTGTCTCTGTACACTTCCCTTCCCCTGTGTGTGTCTTTCTCTGTCCCCTTCTCTTCCCCTGTGTGTGTCTGTCTCTGTGCACCTCCCTCCCCGTGTTTGTGTCTGATTCTATCCCCTTCTCTTCCCCTGTGTGTGTCTGTCTATGTCCACTCACCTCCCCCTGTGTTGTCTATCTCTGTACACTTCCCTCCCCCTGTGTATGTCTGTCTCTGTACACTTCCCTCCCCCTGTGTGTGTCTGTCTCTGTCCCCTTCCCTCCCCCTGTGTGCGTCTGTGTCTATACACTTCCCTCCCCATGTATGTCTCTGTCTCTGTCCAATTCCCTTTCCTGTGTGTGTCTGTCTCTGTCCACTTCCCTCCCCCTATGTGTGTCTGTCTCTGTCCACTTCCCTCCCACTGTGTGTGTCTGTCTCTGTCTATTTCCCTCCCCCTGTGTGTGTCTGTCTCTGTCTATTTCCCTCCCCCTGTGTGTGTCTGTCTCTGTCCCCTTCTCTTCCCCTGTGTGTGTTTGTCTCTGTATACTTCCCTCCCCCTGTGTGTGTCTGTCTCTGTACACTTCCCTCCCCCTGTATGTCTGTTTATGTCCCATCTCTTTCCCTCTGTGTGTCTGTCTCTCTCCACGTCCCTCCCGCTGTGTGTGTCTGTCTCTGTCCCCTTCTCTTCCCCTGTGTGTGTCTGTGTCTATGCACCTCCCTCCCCGTGCTTGTGTCTGATTCTGTCCCCTTCTCTTCCCCTGTGTGTGTCTGTCTATGTCCACTCCCCTCCCCCTGTGTGTGTCTGTCTCTGTACACTCCCCTCCCCCGTGTGTGTCTGTCTCTGTCCCCTTCTGTACCCCTGTCTGTGTCTATATCTGTACTCTTCCCTTCTCCTGTGTGTCTCTGTCTCTGTCCACTTCCCTCCCCCTGTGTGTGTCTGTCTCAGTCCACTTCGTTCCCACTGTGTTTCTCTGTCTCTGTCCACTTTCTTCCCCCTGTGTGTGTCTGTCTCTGTCTATTTCCCTCCCCCTGTGTGCGTCTGTCTCTGTACACTTCCTTCCCCCTGTATGTCTGTCTCTGTCCCATCTCTCTCCCTGTGTGTGTCTGTCTCTCTCCACGTCCCTCCCGCTGTGTGTGTCTGTCTCTGTACACTTCCCTTCCCCTCTGTGTGTCTGTCTCTGTCCCCTTCTCTTCCCCTGTGTGTGTCTGTCTCTGTGCACCTCCCTCCCCGTGTTTGTGTCTGATTCTGTCCCCTTCTCTTCCCGTGTGTGTCTGTCTATGTCCACTCCCCTCCCCCTGTGTTGTCTATCTCTGTACACTTCCCTCCCCCTGTGTGTGTCTGTCTCTCTACAATTTCTCCCCCTGTGTACGTCTGTCTCTGTCCACTTCCCTCCCACTGTGTTTCTCTGTCTCTGTCCACTTCTCTCCCCCTGTGTGTGTCTTTCTCTGTACACGTCCCTCCCCCTGTGTGTGTCTATATCTTTACTCTTCCCTTCTCTTGTGTGTCTCTGTCTCTGTCCACTTCCCTCCCCCTGTGTGTGTCTGTCTCTGTCCACTTCCCTCCCCCTGTGTGTCTCTGTCTCTGTCCACTTCCCTCCCACTGTGTGTGTCTGTCTCTGTCCACTTCCCTCCCCCTGTGTGTCTCTGTCTCTTTCCACTTCCCTCCCCCTGTGTGTGTCTGTCTCTGTCCACTTCCCTCCCACTGTGTTTCTCTGTCTCTGTCCACTTCCCTCCTGCTGTGTGCGTCCATCTCTGTGCACTTCCCTCCCCCTGTGTGTCTGTCTCTGTCCACTTTCCTCCCACTGTGTGCGTAAGTCTCTGTACACTTCCCTCCCCCTGTGTGTGCCAGTCTCTCTCCACTGTCTCTGTCCACATCTCTCCCCCTGTGTGCGTCTGTCTCTGTACACTTCCCACCCACTGTGTCCGTCTGTGACTGTACAATTTCCTCCCCCTGTGTGTGCCAGTCTCTCTCCACTTCTCTCCCCCTGTGTGTGTCTGTCTCTGTCCACTTCCCTCCCCTTGTGTGTGTCAGTCTCTGTCCACTTCCCTCCCCCTGTGTGCATCTGTCTCTGTCCTCTTCCCTCCCACTGTGTGCGTCTGTCTCTGTACACGTCCCTCCACCTGTGTGTGTCTGTCTCTCTACAATTCCCTCCCCCCTTGTGTGTCTGTCTCTGTCTATTTCCCTCCGCCTGTGTGCGTCTTTCTCTCTACACTTCCCTCCCGCTGTGTGCGTCTGTCTCTGTACACTTCCCTCCCCCTGTGTGTGTCTTTCTCTGTACACTTCCCTCCCCCTGTGTGTGTCTTTCTCTGTACACTTCACTCCCCCTGTGTGTGTCTGTCTCTGTCCCCTACTCTTCCCCTGTGTGTGTCTGTCTCTGTCCACTTCCCTCCCACTGTGTTTCTCTGTCTCTGTCCACTTCCCTGCCCCTGTGTGTGTGTCTCTGTCCACTTCTCTCCCCCTGTGTGTGTCTGTCTCCCTACAATTCCCTCCCACTGTGTGTCTGTCTGTGTCCACTTCCCTCCCTCTGTGTGTGTCTGTCGCTGTCCAATTCCCTCCCCCTGTGTGTGTCTCTCTCTCTATACTTCCCTTCCCTTCTATGTGATTCTGTCTCTGTCCACTTCCCTTCCCCTGTGTGTGTCTATCTCTGTAAACTTTCCTCACCCTGTGTGTGTCTGTCTCTTTCCCCTTCTCTTCCCCTGTGTGTGTTTGTCTCTGTCCACTTCCCTCCCCCTGTGTTGTCTGTCTCTGTCCACTTCCCTCCCCATGTGTCTGTCTCTGTCCACTTCTCTCCCCCTGTGTGTATCTCTCTCTGTCCACTTCCGTCCCCCTTTGTCTGTCTATCTCTGTCCGCTTCTCTTCCCCTGTGTGCGTCTGTCTTTGTACACTTCCCTCCCCCTGTGTGTGTGTCCCTGTACAATTTCTCCCCCTGTGTGTGTCTGTCTCTGTCCACCTCCCTCCCCCTGTGTGTGTCTGTCTCTGTAAACCTCCCTCCCCCTGTGTGTGTCTGTCTCTGTCATCTTCTCTTTCCCTGTGTGTGTCTGTCTCTGTCCACCTCCCTCCCCCTGTGTGTGTCTGTCTCTGTACACTTCCCTCCCCCTGTGTGTGTCTGTCTCTGTCCCCTTCTGTATCCCTGTGTGTGTCTATCTCTGTACTCTTCCCTTCTCCTGTGTGTCTCTGTCTCTGTCCACTTCCCTCCCCCTGTGTGTGTCTTTCTCTGTCCACTTCCCTCCCCCTGTTTGTGTCTGTCTCTGTCTACTTCCCTCCTCCTGTGTGTGTCTTTCTCTGTCCACTTCCCTCCCCCTGTGTGTGTCTGTCTCTGTCCACTTCCCTCCCACTGTGTGTGTCTGTCTCTGTCTACTTCCCTCCCCCTGTGTGTGTCTTTCTCTGTCCACTTCCCTCCCCCTGTGTGTGTCTTTCTCTGTCCACTTCCCTCCCCCTGGGTGTGTCTGTCTCTGTCCACTTCCCTCCCACTGTGTGTGTCTGTCTCTGTCCACATCCCTCCTCCTGTGTGCGTCTGTCTCTTCTGTCTCTGTCTCCTTCCCTCCCCCTGTGTCTGTCTGTCTCTGTACACTTCCCTCCCACTGTGTGTGTGGCTCTGTCCACTTCTCTCCCTCTGTGTGCGTCTGTCTCTGTCCACTTCCCTCCCGCTGTGTGTCTCTGTCTCTCTACAATTTCCTCCCACTGTGTGTGTCTGTCGGTGTCCACTTCCCTCTCCCTGTGTGTGTCTGTCTGTGTCCACTTCCCTCCCCCTGTGTGTGTCTGTCTCTGTCCACTTCCCTCCTCCTGTGTGTGTCTGTCTCTGTCCACTTCCCTCCCCCTGTGCCTGTTTCTCTGTCCACTTCTCTCCCCTTTTGTGCGTCTGTCTCTGTGCACTACCCTCCCCCTCTGTGTCTGTCTCTGTCCGCTTCTCTTCCCCTGTGTGTGTCCTACTCTGTCCACGTCCCTCCCCCTGTGTGTGTCTGTCTCTGTCCACTTCCCTCCCCCTGTGTTGTCTGTCTCTGTCCCCTTCTCTTCCCCTGTGTGTCTCTGTCTCTGTCCACTTCCCTTCCCCTGTGTGCGTCTGTCTCTGTCCACTTCCCTTCCCCTGTGTGCGTCTGTCTCTGTCCACTTCCCTCCCACTGTGTGCGTCCATCTCTGTGCACTTCCCTCCCTCTGTGTGTCTCTCTCTGTCCCCTTTCTTTCCCGTTGTGTGTCTGTCTCTGTCCACGTCCCTGCCCCTGTGTGTGTCTGTGTCTGTACAATTTCCCCCCCATGTGTGTGTCTGTCTCTGTCTCTTTCCCTCCGCCTGTGTGCGTTTTTCTCTGTCCACTTCCCTCCCCCTGTGTGCGTCTGTCTTTGTACACTTCCCTCCCCCTGTGTGTGTGTCCCTGTACAATTTCTCCCCCGTGTGTGTCTGTCTCTGTCCACCTCCCTCCCCCTGTGTGTGTCTGTCTCTGTAAACCACCCTCCCCCTGTGTGTGTCTGTCTCTGTCCCCTTCTCTTTCCCTGTGTGTGTCTGTCTCTGTCCACCTCCCTCCCCCTGTGTGTGTCTGTCTCTGTACACTTCCCTCCCCCTGTGTGTGTCTGTCTCTGTAAACCTCCCTTCCCCTCTGTGTGTGTCTGTCTCTGTCCGCTTCTGTACCCCTGTGTGTGTCTATATCTGTACTCTTCCCTTCTCCTGTGTGTCTCTGTCTCTGTCCACTTCCCGCACCCTGTGTGTGTCTCTGTCCTCTTCCCTCCCCCTGTGTGTGTCTGTCTCTGTACACTTCCCTCCCCCTGTGTGTGTCTTTCTCTGTCCCCTTCTGTATCCCTGTGTGTGTCTATCTCTGTACTCTTCCCTTCTCCTGTGTCTCTCTGTCTCTGTCCACTTCCCTCCCCCTGTGTGTGTCTCTGTCCACTTCCCTCCCACTGTGTGTGTCTGTCTCAGTCCACTTCGTTCCCACTGTGTTTCTCTGTCTCTGTCCACTTTCTTCCCCCTGTGTGTGTGTCTCTGTCCACTTCTCTCCCCCTGTGTGTGTCTGTCTCTCTACAATTCCCTCCCACTGTCTGTGTCTGTCTCTATACAATTTCCCCCCCATGTGTGTGTCTGTCTCTGTCTATTTCCCTTCCCCTGTGTGCGTCCTTCTCTGTACACTTCCCTCCCCCTGTATGTCTGTCTCTGTCCCATCTCTCTCCCTGTGTGTGTCTGTCTCTCTCCACGTCCCTCCCGCTGTGTGTGTCTTTCTCTGTCCCCTTCTCTTCCCCTGTGTGTGTCTGTCTCTGTGCACCTCCCTCCCCGTGTTTGTGTCTGATTCTATCCCCTTCTCTTCCCCTGTGTGTGTCTGTCTATGTCCACTCACCTCCCCCTGTGTTGTCTATCTCTGTACACTTCCCTCCCCCTGTGTATGTCTGTCTCTGTACACTTCCCTCCCCCTGTGTGTATCTGTCTCTGTCCCCTTCCCTCCCCCTGTGTGCGTCTGTGTCTATACACTTCCCTCCCCCTGTATGTCTCTGTCTCTGTCCAATTCCCTTTCCTGTGTGTGTCTGTCTCTGTCCACTTCCCTCCCCCTATGTGTGTCTGTCTCTGTCCACTTCCCTCCCACTGTGTGTGTCTGTCTCTGTCTATTTCCCTCCCCCTGTGTGTCTGTCTCTGTCTATTTCCCTCCCCATGTGTGTGTCTGTCTCTGTCCCCTTCTCTTCCCCTGTGTGTGTTTGTCTCTGTATACCTCCCTCCCCCTGTGTGTGTCTGTCTCTGTACACTTCCCTCCCCCTGTATGTCTGTTTATGTCCCATCTCTTTCCCTCTGTGTGTCTGTCTCTCTCCACGTCCCTCCCGCTGTGTGTGTCTGTCTCTGTCCCCTTCTCTTCCCCTGTGTGTGTCTGTGTCTATGCACCTCCCTCCCCGTGTTTGTGTCTGATTCTGTCCCCTTCTCTTCCCCTGTGTGTGTCTGTCTATGTCCACTCCCCTCCCCCTGTGTGTGTCTGTCTCTGTACACTCCCCTCCCCCGTGTGTGTCTGTCTCTGTCCCCTTCTGTCTCCCTACAATTCCCTCCCACTGTGTGTCTGTCTGTGTCCACTTCCCTCCCTCTGTGTGTGTCTGTCGCTGTCCAATTCCCTCCCCCTGTGTGTGTCTCTCTCTCTATACTTCCCTTCCCTTCTATGTGATTCTGTCTCTGTCCACTTCCCTTCCCCTGTGTGTGTCTATCTCTGTAAACTTTCCTCACCCTGTGTGTGTCTGTCTCTTTCCCCTTCTCTTCCCCTGTGTGTGTTTGTCTCTGTCCACTTCCCTCCCCCTGTGTTGTCTGTCTCTGTCCACTTCCCTCCCCATGTGTGTGTCTCTGTCCAATTCCCTCCCCCTGTGTGTGTCTGTCTCTTTGCACTTCCCTCCCCCCGTATGTGTGTCTCTGTCCACTTCTCTCCCCCTGTGTGTATCTCTCTCTGTCCACTTCCGTCCCCCTTTGTCTGTCTATCTCTGTCCCCTTCTCTTCCCCTGTGTGTGTCTGTCTCTGTAAACTTCTCTTCCCCTGTGTGTGTCTGTCTCTGTCCACGTCCCACCCCGTGTGTGTCTGTCTCTGTACAATTACCTCCCACTTTGTGCGTCTGTCTCTGTCCACTTCCCTCCCCCTGTGTGCGTCTGTCTCTGTCCTCTTCAGTCCCCCTGTGTCTGTCTGTCTTTGTCCCCTTCTCTTCCCCTGTGTGTGTCTGTCTCTGTAAACTTCCCTTCCCCTGTGTGTGTCTGTCTCTGTCCACTTCCCTCCCCCTGTGTGTGTTTCTCTGTCCACTTCCCTCCCCATGTGTGCGTCTGTCTCTGTACACTTCCCTCCCCCTGTGTGTGTCTGTCTCTGTACAGTTCCCTCCCACTGTGTGTGCCTGTCTCTGTCCACTTCCCTAACCCTGTGTGTGTCTGTCTCTGTACACTTCCCTCCCTCTGTGTGTGTCTGTCTCTGTCTACACCCCTCCCCCTGTGTGCGTCTGTCTCTTCTGTCTCTGTCTTCTTCCCTCACCCTGTGTGCGTAAGTCTCTGTACACTTCCCTCCCCCTGTGTGTGCCAGTCTCTCTCCACTTCTCTCCCCCTGTGTGTATCTGTCTCTGTCCACTTCCCTCCCCCTGTGTGTGTCAGTCTCTGTCCACTTCCCTCCCCCTGTGTGCGTCTGTCTCTGTCCTCTTCCCTCCCACTGTGTGCGTCTGTCTCTGTACACGTCCCTCCACCTGTGTGTGTCTGTCTCTCTACAATTCCCTCCCCCCTTGTGTGTCTGTCTCTGTCTATTTCCCTCCGCCTGTGTGCGTCTTTCTCTGTACACTTCCCTCCTGCTGTGTGCGTCTGTCTCTGTACACTTCCCTCCCACTGTGTGTGTCTTTCTCTGTACACTTCACTCCCCCTGTGTGTGTCTGTCTCTGTCCCCTACTCTTCCCCTGTGTGTGTCTGTCTCTGTCCACTTCCCTCCCACTGTGTTTCTCTGTCTCTGTCCACTTCCCTGCCCCTGTGTGTGTGTCTCTGTCCACTTCTCTCCCCCTGTGTGTGTCTGTCTCCCTACAATTCCCTCCCACTGTGTGTGTCTGTCTGTGTCCACTTCCCTCCCTCTGTGTGTGTCTGGCACTGTCCAATTCCCTCCCCCTGTGTGTGTCTCTCTCTCTATACTTCCCTTCCCTTCTATGTGATTCTGTCTCTGTCCACTTCCCTTCCCCTGTGTGTGTCTATCTCTGTAAACTTTCCTCACCCTGTGTGTGTCTGTCTCTTTCCCCTTCTCTTCCCCTGTGTGTGTTTGTCTCTGTCCACTTCCCTCCCCCTGTGTTGTCTGTCTCTGTCCACTTCCCTCCCCATGTGTGTGTCTCTGTCCAATTCCCTCCCCCTGTGTGTGTCTGTCTCTTTGCACTTCCCTCCCCCCGTATGTGTGTCTCTGTCCACTTCTCTCCCCCTGTGTGTATCTCTCTCTGTCCACTTCCGTCCACCTTTGTCTGTCTGTCTCTGTCCGCTTCTCTTCCCCTGTGTGTGTCTGTCTCTGTCCACGTCCCACCCCTGTGTGTGTCTGTCTCTGTACAATTACCTCCCACTTTGTGCGTCTGTCTCTGTCCACTTCCCTCCCGCTGTGTGCGTCTGTCTCTGTCCTCTTCAGTCCCCCTGTGTCTGTCTGTCTCTGTCCCCTTCTCTTCCCCTGTGTGTGTCTGTCTCTGTAAACTTCCCTTCCCCTGTGTGTGTCTGTCTCTGTCCACTTCCCTCCCCCTGTGGTGTTTCTCTGTCCACTTCCCTCACCCTGTGTGCGTCTGTCTCTGTACACTTCCCTCCCAATGTGTCCGTCTATGACTGTTCAAGTTCCTCCCCCAGTGTGTGTCTGTCTCTGTCCCCTTCTCTTCCCGTGTATGTGCCAGTCTCTGTACACTTCCCTCCCCCTGAGTGTTTCTGTCTCTGTTCTCTTCCCTCCCCTTGTGTGTCTGTCTCTCTCCACTTCCCTCCCCGTGTGTGCATCTGTCACTGTACACTTCCCTCCCCCTGTGTGTGTTTCTCTGTCCACTTCCCTCCCCCTGTGTGTGTCTGTCTATGTCCACTCCCCTCCCCCTGTGTGTGTCTGTCTCTGTACACTCCCCTCCCCCGTGTGTGTCTGTCTCTGTCCCCTTCTGTCTCCCTACAATTCCCTCCCACTGTGTGTCTGTCTGTGTCCACTTCCCTCCCTCTGTGTGTGTCTGTCGCTGTCCAATTCCCTCCCCCTGTGTGTGTCTCTCTCTCTATACTTCCCTTCCCTTCTATTTGATTCTGTCTCTGTCCACTTCCCTTCCCCTGTGTGTGTCTATCTCTGTAAACTTTCCTCACCCTGTGTGTGTCTGTCTCTTTCCCCTTCTCTTCCCCTGTGTGTGTTTGTCTCTGTCCACTTCCCTCCCCCTGTGTTGTCTGTCTCTGTCCACTTCCCTCCCCATGTGTGTGTCTCTGTCCAATTCCCTCCCCCTGTGTGTGTCTGTCTCTTTGCACTTCCCTCCCCCCGTATGTGTGTCTCTGTCCACTTCTCTCCCCCTGTGTGTATCTCTCTCTGTCCACTTCCGTCCCCCTTTGTCTGTCTATCTCTGTCCGCTTCTCTTCCCCTGTGTGTGTCTGTCTCTGTCCACGTCCCACCCCTGTGTGTGTCTGTCTCTGTACAATTACCTCCCACTTTGTGCGTCTGTCTCTGTCCACTTCCCTCCCCCTGTGTGCGTCTGTCTCTGTCCTCTTCAGTCCCCCTGTGTCTGTCTGTCTTTGTCCCCTTCTCTTCCCCTGTGTGTGTCTGTCTCTGTAAACTTCCCTTCCCCTGTGTGTGTCTGTCTCTGTCCACTTCCCTCCCCCTGTGTGTGTTTCTCTGTCCACTTCCCTCCCCATGTGTGCGTCTGTCTCTGTACACTTCCCTCCCCCTGTGTGTGTCTGTCTCTGTACAGTTCCCTCCCACTGTGTGTGTCTGTCTCTGTCCACTTCCCTAACCCTGTGTGTGTCTGTCTCTGTACACTTCCCTCCCTCTGTGTGTGTCTGTCTCTGTCTACACCCCTCCCCCTGTGTGCGTCTGTCTCTTCTGTCTCTGTCTTCGTCCCTCACCCTGTGTGCGTAAGTCTCTGTACACTTCCCTCCCCCTGTGTGTGCCAGTCTCTCTCCACTTCTCTCCCCCTGTGTGTGTCTGTCTCTGTCCACTTCCCTCCCCCTGTGTGTGTCAGTCTCTGTCCACTTCCCTCCCCCTGTGTGCGTCTGTCTCTGTCCTCTTCCCTCCCACTGTGTGCGTCTGTCTCTGTACACGTCCCTCCACCTGTGTGTGTCTGTCTCTCTACAATTCCCTCCCCCCTTGTGTGTCTGTCTCTGTCTATTTCCCTCCGCCTGTGTGCGTCTTTCTCTGTACACTTCCCTCCTGCTGTGTGCGTCTGTCTCTGTACACTTCCCTCCCACTGTGTGTGTCTTTCTCTGTACACTTCACTCCCCCTGTGTGCGTCTGTCTCTGTCCCCTACTCTTCCCCTGTGTGTGTCTGTCTCTGTCCACTTCCCTCCCACTGTGTTTCTCTGTCTCTGTCCACTTCCCTGCCCCTGTGTGTGTGTCTCTGTCCACTTCTCTCCCCCTGTGTGTGTCTGTCTCCCTACAATTCCCTCCCACTGTGTGTGTCTGTCTGTGTCCACTTCCCTCCCTCTGTGTGTGTCTGGCACTGTCCAATTCCCTCCCCCTGTGTGTGTCTCTCTCTCTATACTTCCCTTCCCTTCTATGTGATTCTGTCTCTGTCCACTTCCCTTCCCCTGTGTGTGTCTATCTCTGTAAACTTTCCTCACCCTGTGTGTGTCTGTCTCTTTCCCCTTCTCTTCCCCTGTGTGTGTTTGTCTCTGTCCACTTCCCTCCCCCTGTGTTGTCTGTCTCTGTCCACTACCCTCCCCATGTGTGTGTCTCTGTCCAATTCCCTCCCCCTGTGTGTGTCTGTCTCTTTGCACTTCCCTCCCCCCGTATGTGTGTCTCTGTCCACTTCTCTCCCCCTGTGTGTATCTCTCTCTGTCCACTTCCGTCCACCTTTGTCTGTCTGTCTCTGTCCGCTTCTCTTCCCCTGTGTGTGTCTGTCTCTGTCCACGTCCCACCCCTGTGTGTGTCTGTCTCTGTACAATTACCTCCCACTTTGTGCGTCTGTCTCTGTCCACTTCCCTCCCGCTGTGTGCGTCTGTCTCTGTCCTCTTCAGTCCCCCTGTGTCTGTCTGTCTCTGTCCCCTTCTCTTCCCCTGTGTGTGTCTGTCTCTGTAAACTTCCCTTCCCCTGTGTGTGTCTGTCTCTGTCCACTTCCCTCCCCCTGTGTGTGTTTCTCTGTCCACTTCCCTCACCCTGTGTGCGTCTGTCTCTGTACACTTCCCTCCCAATGTGTCCGTCTATGACTGTTCAAGTTCCTCCCCCAGTGTGTGTCTGTCTCTGTCCCCTTCTCTTCCCGTGTATGTGCCTGTCTCTGTACACTTCCCTCCCCCTGAGTGTTTCTGTCTCTGTTCTCTTCCCTCCCCTTGTGTGTCTGTCTCTCTCCACTTCCCTCCCCGTGTGTGCATCTGTCACTGTACACTTCCCTCCCCCTGTGTGTGTTTCTCTGTCCACTTCCCTCCCCCTGTGTGTGTCTGTCTCTGTCTACAGCCCTCCCCCTGTGTGCGTCTGTCTCTTCTGTCTCTGTCTTCTTCCATCTCCCTGTGTTCGTCTGTCTTTGTGCACTTCCCTCCCACTGTGTCCATCTCTGTACAATTTCCTCCCCCCGTGTGTGCCAGTCACTCTCCACTTCTCTCCCCTTGTGTGTTTCTGTCTCTGTCCACTTCCCTCCCCCTGTGTGTGTCTGTCTCTGTCCCCTTCTCTTCCCCTGTGTGTGTCTGTCTCTGTCCACTTCCCTCCCCCTGTGTGTGTCTGTCTCTCTACACTTCCCTCCACCTGTATGTGTCTGTCTCTCTACACTTCCCTCCCCCTATGTGTGTCTGTCTCTGTCCACTTCCCTCCCCCTGTGTGTGTCTGTCTCTCTACACTTCCCTCCCCCTGTGTGTGCCTGTCTCTGTACACTTCCCTCCCCCTGTGTGTGTCTGTCTCTGTACACTTCCCTCCCCCTGCATGTGTCTGTCTCTCTCCACTTCCCTCCCCGTGTGTGCATCTGTCACTGTACACTTCCCTCCCTCTGTGTCTGTCTGTCTCTCTAAAATTCCTTCCCCCTTTGTGTGTCTGTCGCTCTACACTTCCCTCCCCCTGTATGTGTCTGTCTCTCTACACTTCTCTTCCCCTGTGTGTGTCTGTCTCTGTAAACTTCCCTCAGCCTGTGTGCGTCCATCTCTGTACACTTCCTTCCCCCTGTGTGTGTTTCTCTGTCCACTTCCCTCCCCCTGTGTGCGTCTGTCTCTGTCCAGTCCCCCCCCCATGTGTGTTTCTCTGTCCTCTTCCCTCCCCCTGTGTGCGTCTGTCTCTGTCCACTTCCGTCTCCCTGTGTGTGTCTGTCTCTGTCCCCTTCTCTTCCCCTGTGTGTGTCTGTCTCTGTCCACTTCCCTCCCCCTGTGTGTGTCTGTCTCTCTACACTTCCCTCCACCTGTATGTGTCTGTCTCTCTACACTTCCCTCCCCCTATGTGTGTCTGTCTCTGTCCACTTCCCTCCCCCTGTGTGTGTCTGTCTCTCTACACTTCCCTCCCCCTGTGTGTGCCTGTCTCTGTACACTTCCCTCCCCCTGTGTGTGTCTGTCTCTGTACACTTCCCTCCCCCTGCATGTGTCTGTCTCTCTCCACTTCCCTCCCCGTGTGTGCATCTGTCACTGTACACTTCCCTCCATCTGTGTCTGTCTGTCTCTCTAAAATTCCTTCCCCCTTTGTGTGTCTGTCGCTCTACACTTCCCTCCCCCTGTATGTGTCTGTCTCTCTACACTTCTCTTCCCCTGTGTGTGTCTGTCTCTGTAAACTTCCCTCAGCCTGTGTGCGTCCATCTCTGTACACTTCCTTCCCCCTGTGTGTGTTTCTCTGTCCACTTCCCTCCCCCTGTGTGCGTCTGTCTCTGTCCAGTCCCCCCCCCATGTGTGTTTCTCTGTCCTCTTCCCTCCCCCTGTGTGCGTCTGTCTCTGTCCACTTCCGTCTCCCTGTGTCTGTCTGTCTCTGTCCCCTTCCCTCCCCCTGTGTGTGTCTGTCTCTGTACACTTTCCTCCCACTCTGTGCGTCTGTCTCTGTACACTTCCCTTTCCCTGTGTGCGTCTGTCTATCTCCATTTCCCTCCTGCTGTGGGCGTCCATCTCTGTCCACTTCCCTCACCCTGTGTGTGTCTCTGTCCACTTCCTTCCCCCTGCGTGTGTTTGTCTCTGTCCACTTCTCTCCCCCTGTGTGTGTCTGTCTTTGTCCACGTCCCTCCCGCTCTTTGCGCCTGTCTCTGTACACTTCCCTCCCCCGTGTGTGTCTGTCACTGTCCACTTCCCTCCCACTGTGTGCGTCTATCTCTGTACACTTCCCTTCCCTTGTGTGTGTGTCTCTGTCCACTTCTCTCTCCCTGGGTGTGTCTGTCTCTCTACACTTCCCTCCCCCTGTGTGTGTCTGTCCCTCGACATTTCCTTCCCCCTGTCTGTCTCTGTCTCTGTGCACTTCCCTCCCCCTATGTGTGTCTGTCTCTGTCCACTTCCCTCCCGCTGTGTGTCTCTGTCTCTGTCCACTTCCCTCCCACTGTGTGTGTCTGTCTCTGTTCACTTTCCTCCATCTGTGTGTGTCTGTCTCTCTAAACCTCCTTCCCCCTTTGTGTCTGTCTCTGTCCACTTCCCTCCACCTGTGTGTGTTTGTCTCTCTACAATTCCCTCCCCCTCTGTGTGTCTTTCTCTGTACACTTCACTCCCCCTATGTGTGTCTGTCTCTGTTCACTTCCCTCCCCCTGTGTGTGTCTGTCTCTGTACACTACCCTCCCCCTGTGTGTGTCTGTCTCTCTCCACTTCCCTCCCCCTGTGTGTGTCTGTCTCTGTCCACTTCCCTCCCCCTGTGTGCCTCTGTCTCTTCTGTCTCTGTCTTCTTCCATCTCCCTGTGTTCGTCTGTCTTCGTGCACTTCCCTCCCACTGTCTCTGTCTCTGTACAATTTCCTCCCCCGGTGTGTGCCAGTCGCTCTCCACTTCTCTTCCCCTGTGTGTGTCTGTCTCTGTACA
Organism: Carcharodon carcharias; assembly: GCF_017639515.1. Lineage (NCBI taxonomy): Eukaryota > Metazoa > Chordata > Chondrichthyes > Lamniformes > Lamnidae > Carcharodon > Carcharodon carcharias. The sequence goes on from NC_054502.1 coordinate 7,644,816, forward strand.
CTTCCCTCCCCCTGACACGGGGAGGGAAGTATACAGAGAGGGACGCACACAGTGGGAGGGAAGTGGACAGAGACAGACACACACAGGGGGAGAGATGTGGTCAGAGACAGACACACACAGGGGAAGAGAAGGGGACAGAGACAGAAACGCATGGGGAGGGAAGTGCACAGAGATGGACACACACAGTGGGAGCGAAGTGGACAGAGACAGACGCACACAGGGGGAGGGAAGTAGACAGAAACAGACACACACAGGGGAAGACAAACTCTGTACACTTCCCTCCCCCTGAGTGTGTCTGTCTCTGTTCACTTCCCACCCCCTGTGTGTGTCTGTCTCTCTCCACTTCCCTCACTCTGTGTGCGTCTGTCTCTGTTAACTTCCTCCCCACTGTGTGCGTCTGTCTCTCTACAGTTCCCTCCCCCTGTGTGTGTCTGTCTCTGTAAACTTCCCTCCCACTGTGTATATCTGTGTCTGTATACTTCCCTCCCGCTGTGTGTGTCTGTCTCTGTAAAATTTCCTCCCACTTTGTGCGTCTGTCTCTGTACACTTCACTTCCCCTGTGTGTGTTGGTCTCTGTCCACTTCCCTCCCCCTGTGTGTATCTGTCTCTGTCCACTTCCTTCCCCCTGTGTGCATCTGTCTCTTCTGTCTCTGTTTTCTTCCATCTCCCTGTGTTCGTCTGTCTTTGTGCACTTCCCTCCCACTGTGTGTCTCTGTCTCTGTCCACTACCCTCCCCCTGTGTGTGTGTCTCTCTACACTTCCCTCCCCCTCTGTGTGTCTGTCACTGTACACTTCCCTCCCACTGTGTGCGTCTGTCTCTGTACACTTCCCTTGCCCTGTGTGTGTCTGTCTCTCTACACTTCCCTCCCCCTGTGTGTGTCTGTCACTGTACACTCCCCTCCCTCTGTGTGTGTCTGTCTCTTTACAATTTCCTCGCCCTGTTTGTGCCAGTCTCTCTCCACTTCTCTCCCCCTGTGTGCGTCTGTCTCTTTACACTTCTCTCTCCATGTGGGTGTCTGTCTCTGTCTACTTCTCTTCCCCTGTGTGCGTCTGTCTCTGTCCACTTCCGTCCCACTGTGTCTGTCTGTCTCTGTCCGCTTCTCTTCCCCTGTGTGTGTCTGTCTCTGTATACTTCCCTCCTCCTGTGTATCTCTGTCTCTGTCCACTTCTCTTCCCCTGTGTGCGTCTGTCTCTCTCCACTTCCCACCCACTGTGTGCATCCATCTCTGTACACTTCCCTCCCCCTGTGTGTCTGTCTCTGTCCCCTTCTCTTCCCCTGTGTGTGTCTGTCTCTGTATACTTCCCTCCTCCTGTGTACCTCTCTCTCTGTCCACTTCTCTTCCCCTGTGTGCGTCTGTCTCTCTCCACTTCCCACCCACTGTGTGTGTCTGTCTCTGTCCCCTTCACTTTCCCTGTGTGTGTCTGTCTCTGTCCACTTCCCTCCCCCTGTGTGTGTCCGTCTCTGTCCCCTTCTCTTCCCCTGTGTGTGTCTGTCTCTGTCCACTTCCCTCCCCCTGTGTTGTCTGTCTCAGTAAACTTCCCTCCCCCTGTGTGTGTCTGTATCTGTCCCCTTCTCTTCCCCCGTGTGTGTCTGTCTCTGTACTCTTCCCTCCCACTGTGTGTCTCTGTCTCTGTCCACTTCTCTCCCCCTGTGTGTGTCTCATTCCACTTCCCTCCCACTGTGTGTGTCTGTATCTGTCCCCTTCTCTTCCCCCGTGTGTGTCTGTCTCTGTACGCTTCCCTCCCCCTGTGTGTCTCTGTCTCTGTCCACTTCCCTCCCCCTGTGTGTGTCTCTGTCCACTTTCCTCCCACTGTGTGTGTCTGTCTCTGACCACTTCTTTCCCCACTGTGTGTTTCTGTCTCTCTACAATTTCCTCCCCCTGTGTGTGTCTGTCTTTGTCCCCTTCTCTTCCCCTGTGTGTCTGTCCTTGTACACCTCCCTCCCGCTCTGTGCGTCTTTCACTGTACCCTTCCCTCACCCTGTGTATGTCTGTCACTGTACACTTCCCTCCCACTGTGTGCGTCTGTCTCTGTACACTTCCCTTGCCCTGTGTGTGTCTGTCTCTGTCCACTTCCCTCCCGCTGTGTGCGTCTTTCACTGTACACTTCCCTCCCCCTGTGTATGTCTGTCACTGTACACTTCCCTCCCACTGTGTGCGTCTGTCTCTGTACACTTCCCTTGCCCTGTGTGTGTCTGTCTCTGTCCACTTCCCTCCCGCTGTGTGCGTCTTTCACTGTACCCTTCCCTCCCCCTGTGTATGTCTGTCACTGTCCCCTTCTCTTCCCCTGTGTGTGTCTGTCTCTGTCCACTTCCCTCCCCCTGTGTTTGTCTGTCTCTCTTTTCTTCCCATCCCTTGTGTGTCTCTGTGTCTGTCCCCTTCTCTTCCCCTGTGTGTGTCCGTCTCTGTACAATTTCCTCCCCCGGTGTGTGCCAGTCACTCTCCACTTCTCTCCCCCTGTGTGTGTCTGTCTCTGTACACTTCCCTCCCCCTATGTGTGTCTGTCTCTGTCCCCTTCTCTTCCCCTTTGTGTGTCTGTCTCTGTACACTTCCCTCCCCCTGAGTGTTTCTGTCTCTGTTCTCTTCCCTCCCCTTGTGTGTGTCTGTCTCTCTCCGCTTCCCTCCCCCTGTGTTGTCTGTCTCTGTACACCTCCCTCCCCCTGACACGGGGAGGGAAGTATACAGAGAGGGACGCACACAGTGGGAGAGAAGTGGACAGAGACAGACACACACAGGGGAAGGGAAGTGGACAGAGACAGAGACACACAGGGGGAGGGAAGTGGACAGAGACAGACACACACAGGGGAAGGGAAGTGGACAGAGACAGACACACACAGGGGAAGGGAAGTGGACAGAGACAGAGACACACAGTGGGAGGGAAGTGGACAGAGACAGACGCACACAGGGGAAGGGAAGTGGACAGAGACAGACACACACAGGGGAAGGGAAGTGGACAGAGACAGAGACACACAGGGGGAGGGAAGTGGACAGAGACAGACACACACAGGGGAAGGGAAGTGGACAGAGACAGAGACACACAGTGGGAGGGAAGTGGACAGAGACAGACACACACAGGGGAAGGGAAGTGGACAGAGACAGAGACACACTGTGGGAGGGAAGTGGACAGAGACAGACGCACACAGGGGAAGGGAAGTGGACAGAGACAGACACACAAAGGGGAAGAGAAGGGGACAGAGACAGACTCTGTACACTTCCCTCCCCCTGAGTGTGTCTGTCTCTGTTCACTTCCCACCCACTGTGTGTGTCAGTCTCTCTCCACTTCCCTCCCCCTGTGTGTTTCTGTCAATGTACACTTCCCTCCCTCTGTGTGCGTCTGTCTCTGTTAACTTCCTCCCCACTGTGTGTGTCTGTCTCTGTCCAGTTCCCGCCCCCTGTGTGCGTCTGTCTCTCTACAGTTCCCTCCCGCTGTTTGTGTCTGTCTCTGTAAAATTTCCTCCCCCTGTGTGCGTCTGTCTCTGTCTACTTCCCTCCCCCTGTGTGCGTCTGTCTCTGTACACTTCACTTCCCCTGTGTGTGTTGGTCTCTGTCCACTTCCCACCCCCTGTGTGTGTCTGTCTCTCTATACTTCCCTCCCTCTGTGTGCATCTGTCTCTGTTAACTTCCTCCCCACTGTGTGTGTCTGTCTCTGTCCAGTTCCCGCCCCCTGTGTGCATCTGTCTCTCTACAGTTCCCTCCCACTGTGTGCGTCTGTCTCTTCTGTCTCTGTCTTCTTCCATCTCCCTGTGTTCGTCTGTCTTTGTGCACTTCCCTCCCACTGTGTCCGTCTCTGTACAATTTCCTCCCGCTGTGTGTGCCAGTCACTCTCCACTTCTCTCCCCCTGTGTGTGTCTGTCTCTGTCCACTTCCCTCCCTCTGTGTGCGTCTGTCTCTGTACACTTCCCTTGCCCTGTGTGTGTCTGTCTCTGTACACTTCCCTCCCCCTATGTGTGTCTGTCTCTGTCCACTTCCCTCCCACTGTGTGCGTCTGTCTCTGTACACTTCTCTCCCCATGTGTGCGTCTGTCTCTGTACAATTTCCTCCCCCTGTGTGTGTCTGTCTCTGTCCCCTTCTCTTCCCCTGTGTGTGTCTGTCTCTGTACCCTTCCCTTCCCCTGTGTGTGTCTGTCTCTGTCCACTTCCGTCCCACTGTGTGCGACTGTCTCTGTCCACTTCCGTCTCCCTGTCTCTGTCTGTCTCTGTCCGCTTCTCTTCCCCTGTGTGTGTCTGTCTCTGTATACTTCCCTCCTCCTGTGTATCTCTGTCTCTGTCCACTTCTCTTCCCCTGTGTGCGTCTGTCTCTCTCCACTTCCCACCCACTGTGTGCATCCATCTCTGTACACTTCCCTCCCCCTCTGTGTGTCTGTCTCTGTACACTTCCCTCCCCCTGTGTGTGTCTGTCTCTGTCCCCTTCTCTTCCCCTGTGTGTGTCTGTCTCTGTCCACTTCCCTCCCCCTGTGTTTGTCTGTCTCTCTTTTCTTCCCATCCCTTGTGTGTCTCTGTGTCTGTCCACTTCCCTCCCCCTGTGTGTGTCTCTGTCCACTTCCCTCCCACTGTGTGTGTCTGTCTCTCTACAAATTCCTCCCCCTGTGTGTGTCTGTCAATGTACACTTCCCTCCCCCTGTGTGTGTCTGTCAATGTACACTTCCCTCCCACTGTGTGCGTCTGTCTCTGTACACTTCCCTTGCCCTGTGTGTGTCTGTCTCTCTACAATTCCCTCCCCCTCTGTGTCTCTGTCTCTGTTCACTTCCCTCCCCCTGTGTGTGTCTGTCTCTCTCCACTTCCCACCCCCTGTGTGTGTCTGTCTCTGTCCACTTCCCTCCCCCTGTGTGCCACTGACTCTTCTGTCTCTGTCTTCTTCCCTCTCTCTGTGTTCGTCTGTCTTTGTGCACTTGCCTCCCACTGTGTCCGTCTCTGTACAATTTCCTCCCCTGGTGTGTGCCAGTCGCTCTCCACTTCTCTCCCCCTGTGTGTTTCTGTCTCTGTCCACTTCCGTCCCCCTGTGTGTGTCTGTCTCTGTACACTTCCCTCCCACATTGTGTTTCTGTCTCTGTACACTTCCCTCCCCCTGTGTGTGTTTCTATGTCCACTTCCCTCGCCCTGTGTGTTTCTGTCTCTGTCCACTTCCATCCCACTGTGTGTGTCTGTCTCTGTCCCCTTCTCTTCCTCTGTGTGTGTCTGTCTTTGTACACCTCCCTACCTCTCTGTGCGTCTGTCTCTGTACACTTCCCTCCCCCTGTGTGTGTCTGTCACTGTACACTTCCCTCCCACTGTGTGCGTCTGTTTCTGTACACTTCCCTCCCGCTGTGTATGTCTGTCACTGTACACTTCCCTCCCACACTGTGCGCCTGACACTGTACACTTCCCTCCCCCTGTGTGTGTCTGTCACTGTACACTTCCCTCCCACTGTGTGCGTCTGTCTCTGTACACTTCCATCCCGCTGTGTATGTCTGTCACTGTACACTTCCCTCCCACTGTGTGCGTCTGTCTCTGTACACTACCCTCCCCCTGTGTGCATCTGTCACTGTACACTTCCCTCCCACTGTGTGCGCCTGACTCTGTACACTCCCCTGCCCCTGTGTGTTTCTGTCTCTCTACACTTCCCTCCCCCTCTGTGTGTCTGTCTCTGTACACTACCCTCCCCCTGTGTGTGACTGTATCTCTCCACTTCCCTCCCGCTGTGTGCATCTATCTCTGTACACTTCCCTCCCACTTTGTGTGTCTGTCTCTGTCCACTTCCTTCCCCTTATGTGCGTCTGTCTCTTCTGCCTCTGTCTTCTTCCATCTCCCTGTGTTCGTCTGTCTTTGTGCACTTCCCTCCCACTGTGTCCGTCTCTGTACAATTTCCTCCCCCGGTGTATGCCAGTCGCTCTCCTCTTCTCTCCCCCTGTGTGTTTCTGTCTCTGTCCACTTCCTTCCCCCTGTGTGCGTCTGTCTCTTCTGTCTCTGTCTTCTTCCATCTCCCTGTGTTCGTCTGTCTTTGTGCACTTCCCTCCCACTGTGTCCGTCTCTGTACAATTTCCTCCCCCAGTGTGTGCCAGTCGCTCTCCTCTTCTCTCCCGCTGTGTGTTTCTGTCTCTGTCCACTTCCTTCCCCCTGTGTGTGTCTGTCTCTTCTGTCTCTGTCTTCTTCCATCTCCCTGTGTTCGTCTGTCTTTGTGCACTTCCCTCCCACTGTGTCCGTCTCTGTACAATTTCCTCCCCCGGTGTGTGCCAGTCGCTCTCCACCTCTCTCCCCCTGTGTGTGTCTGTCTCTATCCTCTTCCCTCCCCCTGTGTGTGTCTGTCTCTGTCCCCTTCTCTTCCCCTTTGTGTGTCTGTCTCTGTCCCCTTCTCTTCCCCTGTGTGTGTCTGTCTCTGTCCACTTCCCTCGTCCTGTGTGTGTCTGTCTCTGTCCACTTCCCTCCCCCTATGTGTGTCTGTCTTTGTCCCCTTCTCTTCCCCTGTGTGCGTCTGTCTCTGTACACTTCCCTCCCCCTGTGTGTGACTGTCTCTGTACACTTCCCTCCCACTGTGTGCGCTGTCTCTGTACACTTCCCTCCCCCTGTGTGTTTCTGTCTCTGTCCACTTCCTTCCCCCTGTGTGCATCTGTCTCTTCTGTCTCTGTCTTCTTCCATCTCCCTGTGTTCGTCTGTCTTTGTGCACTTCCCTCCCATTGTGTCCGTCTCTGTACAATTTCCTCCCCCGTTGTGTGCCATTCGCTCTCCAATTCTCTCCCCCTGGTTGTTTCTATCTCTGTCTACTTCCCTCCCACTGTGTGTGTGTCTCTGTCCCCTTCTCTTCCCCTGTGTGTGTCTGTCTCTGTCCACGTCCCTCCCCTTGTGTGTGTCTGTCTCTGTCCACCTCACTCCCGCTGTGTGCGTCTGTCTTTCTACACTTCCCTCCCTCGGTATGTGTTTGTCTCTGTCCACTTCCCTCCCCCTGTGTGTGTTTGTCTCTGTCCACTTCCCTCCCCCTGTGTGTGTCTGTCTCTGTCCACTTCCCTCCCCTGGTGTGTGTCTGTCTCTCTACACATCCATCCCCCTGTGTGCCTCTGTCTCTTCTGTCTCTGTCTTCTTCCCTCCCCCTGTGTGCGTCTGTCTCTGTACACTTCCCTCCCCCTGTGTGTCTCTGTCTCTTTCCACATCCCGCCCCCTTGTGTGTCTTTCTCTGTCCATGTCCCTCCCCCTGTGTGTGTCTGTCTCTGTACAATTTCCTCCCCCTGTGTGTGTCATTCTCTCTCCACTTCCCTCCCCGTGTGTGTGTCTGTCTCTGTCCACATCCCTCCCCCGTGTGCATCTGTATCTGTACAATTCCCTCCCACTGTGTGTGTTTCTCTGTCCACTTCCCTCCCCCTGTGTCTGTCTGTCTCTGTCCCCTTTTCTTCCCCATGTGTGTTTCTGTCTCTCTACACTTCCCCCCCCAACTCCGAGTGTCTGTCTCTGTAAACTTCCCTTCCCCTGTGTGCGTCTTTCTCTGTCCATTTCCCTCCCACTGTGTGCGTCCATCTCTGTCCACTTCCCTCCCAATGTGTGTCTGTCTCTGTCCCCTTCTCTTCCCATGTCTGTGTGTCTGTCTCTGTACACTTCCCTCCCCCTGTGTGTGTCTGTCTCTGTACACATCCCTCCCACTGTGTGCGTCTGTCTCTGTCCACGTCCCTACCCCAGTGTGTGTCTCTCTCTGTCCACTTCCCTCCCCCTGTGTGTGTCTGTCGCTTTCCACTTCCCTCCCCCTGTGTTTGTCTGTCTTTCTATACTTCCCTTCCCTTGTGTGTGTCTGTCTCTCTACAATTCCCTCACAATGTGTGTGTCTGTCTCTGTCCACTACCCTCCCCCTGAGTGTGTCTGTCTCTGTACACGTCCCTCCACCTGTGTGTGTCTGTCTCTCTGCACTTCCCTCCCCCTGAGTGTGTCTGTCTTTCTGCACTTCCCTCCCCCTGTGTGTGTCTGTCTCTGTACACTTCCCTCCCACTCTGTGCATCTGTCACTGTACACTTCCCTCCATCTGTGTGGGTCTATCTATCTAAACCTCCTTCGCCCTGTGTGTGTCTGTCTCTGTCCACTTCCCTCCCCCTGTGTGTGTCTGTCTCTCTACAGTTCCCTCCCCCTGTGTGTCTCTGTCTCTGTCCACTTCCCTTCCACTGTGTGTGCGTCTCTGTCCACTTCTCTCCCCCTGTGTGTGTCTGTCTCTCTACAATTTCCTCCCTCTGTGTGTCTGTCTCTGTACACTTCCCTTCCACTGTGTGTGTCTGTTTCTGTCCTCTTCCCTCCCCCTGTGTGTGTCTCTCTCAGTACAATTCCCTCCCGCTGTATGTGTGTCTCTGTCCACTTCTCTCCCCCTGTGTGTGTCTGTCTCTGTTCATATCCCTCCCCCTGTGTGTCTGTCTCTGTCCACTTCCCTCCCCCACTGTGTGTGTCTCTCTCAGTACAATTCCCTCCCGCTGTGTGTGTGTCTCTGTCCAATTCTCTCACCCTGTGTGTGTCTGTCTCTCTGCACTTCCCTCCACCTCTGTGTGTCTGTCTCTATACAAGTCACTCCCCCTATGTGTGTCTGTCTCTGTCCCCTTCTCTTCCCCTGTGTGTGTCTGTCTCTGTAAACTTCCCTCCCCCTGTGTTGTCTATCTCTGTACACTTCCCTCCCACTGTGTGCGTCTGTCTCTCTACAGTTCCCTCACCCTGTGTGTCTCTGTCTCTGTACACTTCCCTCCCCCTGTGTGTGTGTCTCTGTCCAATTCCCTCCCCCACTGTTTGTGTCTCTGTCTCTCTACACTTCCCTTCCACTGTGTGTGTGTCTATGTACACTTCCCTCCACCTGTGTGTGTCTGTCTCTGTCCCCTTCTCTTCCCTTGTGTGTGTCTGTCTCTGTCCACTTCCCTCCCCCTGTGTGTGTCTCTGTCCACTTCCCTCCCACTGTGTGTGTCTGTCTCTCTACAATTTCCTCCCCCTGTGTGTGTCTGTCTCTGTACACTTCCCTTCCCTTGTGTCTGTCTGTCACTGTACACTTCCCTCCCCCTGTGTGTGTCTGTCTCTGTCCACTTCCCTCCCCCTGTGTGGGTCTGTCTCTGTCCACTTCCCTCCCCCTGTGTGTGTCTGTCTCTGTCCACTTCCCTCCCACAGTGTGCTTCTGTCTCTGTACACTTCCCTCCCACTGTGTGTGTCAGTCTCTCTCCACTTCCCTCCCCTTGTGCGTGTCTGTCTCTGTCCACATACCTCCCCCTCTGTGCGTCTGTCTCTTCTGTCTCTGTCTTCTTCCCTCCCACTGTGTGCGTCTGTCTCTGTACACTTCCCTCCCTCTGTGTTCGTCTGTGACTGTACAATTTCCTCCCCCTGTGTGTGCCAGTCTCTCTCCACTTCTCTCCCCCTGTGTGTGTCTGTCTCTGTCCACTTCGCTCCCACTGTGTGTGTCCGTCTCTGTCCACATCCCTCCCCCTGTGTGGGTCTGTCTCTTCTGTCTCTGTCTTCTTCCCTCCCGCTGTGTGCGTCTGTTTCTTTCCACTTCCCTCCCCCTGTGTGTGTTTCTCTGTCCCCTTCTCTTCCTCTGTGTGTGTCTGTCTGTGGTATACTTCCCTCCCCCTGTGTGTGCTTGTGTCTGTAAACTTCCCTTTCCCTATGTGTGCGTCTGTCTCTGTCTACTTCCCTCCCCCTCTGAGTGTCTGTCTCTGTACACTTCATTCCCCCTGTGTGTGTCTGTCTCTCTACACTTCCCTCCCCCTGTGTGTGTCTGTCTCTCTACAGTTCCCTCCCCCTGTGTGTGTCTGTCTCTGTACACTTCTCTCCCACTGTGTGCGTCCCTCTCTGTACACTTCCCTCCCACTGTGTGTGTCTGACTCTGTCCCCTTCTCTCCCCCTTTGTGCGTCTGTCTCTGTGCACTACCCTCCCCCTCTGTGTCTGTCTCTGTCCGCTTCTCTTCCCCTGTGTGTGTCTTACTCTGTCCACGTCCCTCCCCCTGTGTGTGTCTGTCTCTGTACAGTTCCCTCCCCCTGTGTGTGTCTGTATCTTTCCCCTTCTCTTCCCCTGTGTGTGTCTGTCTCTGTCCACTTCCCTCCCCCTGTGTTGTCTGTCTCTGTCCCCTTCTCTTCCCCTGTGTGTGTCTGTCTCTGTACACTTCCATCCCCATGTGTGTCCCTGTCTCTGTCCACTTCTCTCCCCCTGTGTGTGTCTGTCTCTGTCCACTTCGCTCCCACTGTGTGTGTCCGTCTCTGTCCACATCCCTCCCCCTGTGTGGGTCTGTCTCTTCTGTCTCTGTCTTCTTCCCTCCCGCTGTGTGCGTCTGTTTCTTTCCACTTCCCTCCCCCTGTGTGTGTTTCTCTGTCCCCTTCTCTTCCTCTGTGTGTGTCTGTCTGTGGTATACTTCCCTCCCCCTGTGTGTGCTTGTGTCTGTAAACTTACCTTTCCCTATGTGTGCATCTGTCTCTGTCTACTTCCCTCCCCCTCTGAGTGTCTGTCTCTGTACACTTCATTCCCCCTGTGTGTGTCTGTCTCTCTACACTTCCCTCCCCCTGTGTGTGTCTGTCTCTCTACAGTTCCCTCCCCCTGTGTGTGTCTGTCTCTGTACACTTCTCTCCCACTGTGTGCGTCCCTCTCTGAACACTTCCCTCCCACTGTGTGTGTCTGACTCTGTCCCCTTCTCTTCCCCTGTGTGTGTCTGTCTCTGTCCACATCCCTCCCACAGTGTGCGTCTGTCTCTTCTGTCTCTGTCTTCTTCCCTGCCTCTTTGTGTGGCTGTCTCTCTCTACTTCCCTCCCCCTGTGTGTGTCTTTCTCTGTCCACTTCCCTCCCACTGTGTGTGTCTGTCTCTGTCTTCTTCCCTCCCCCTGTGTCTGTCTGTCTCTGTACACTTCCCTCCCACTGTGTGTGTGGCTCTGTCCACTTCTCTCCCCCTGTGTGCGACTGTCTCTGTCCACTTCCCTCCCGCTGTGTGTCTCTGTCTCTCTACAATTTCCTCCCACTGTGTGTGTCTGTCGGTGTCCACTTCCCTCTCCCTGTGTGTGTCTGTCTGTGTCCACTTCCCTCCCCCTGTGTGTGTCTGTCTCTGTCCACTTCCCTCCCCCTGTGTCTGTTTCTCTGTCCACTTCTCTCCCCCTTTGTGCGTCTGTCTCTGTGCACTACCCTCCCCCTCTGTGTCTGTCTCTGTCCGCTTCTCTTCCCCTGTGTGTGTCTTACTCTGTCCACGTCCCTCCCCCTGTGTGTGTCTGTCTCTGTACAGTTCCCTCCCCCTGTGTGTGTCTGTATCTTTCCCCTTCTCTTCCCCTGTGTGTGTCTGTCTCTGTCCACTTCCCTCCCCCTGTGTTGTCTGTCTCTGTCCCCTTCTCTTCCCCTGTGTGTGTCTGTCTCTGTACACTTCCATCCCCATGTGTGTCCCTGTCTCTGTCCACTTCCCTTCCCCTGTGTGCGTCTGTCTCTGTCCACTTCCTTTCCCCTGTGTGCGTCTGTCTCTGTCCACTTCCCTCCCACTGTGTGCGTCCATCTCTGTGCACTTCCCTCCCCCTGTGTGTCTCTCTCTGTCCCCTTTTCTTTCCCGTTGTGTGTCTGTCTCTGTCCACGTCCCTGCCCCTGTGTGTGTCTGTCTCTGTACACTTCTCACCCCCTGTGTGTGTCTGTCTCTGTCCACTTCCCTCCCACTGTGTGCGTCCCTCTCTGTACACTTCCCTCCCCGTTTGTGTGTCTGATTCTGTCCCCTTCTCTTCCCTTCTGTGTGTGTCTGTCTCTTTCCACTTCCCTCCCACTGTGTGTGTCTGTCTCTGTCCACTTCTCTCCCCCTGTGTATGTCTGTCTCTGTAAACTTTCCTCCCCCTGACTGTATCTGTACAATTTCTCCCCCTGTGTACGTCTTGCTCTCTACACTTCCCTCCCGCTGTCTGTGTCTGTCTCTGTACACTTCACTCCCCCTGTGTGCGTCTGTCTCTGTACACGTCCCTCCACCTGTGTGTGTCTCTCTCTCTATACTTCCCTTCCCTTCTATGTGATTCCGTCTCTGTCCACTTCCCTCCCCCGTGTGTGTCTGTCTCTGTTCACTTCCCTCCCTCTGTGTGTGTCTGTCTCTGTCTATTTCCCTCCGCCTGTGTGCGTTTTTCTCTGTACACTTCCCTCCCCCTGTGTGTGTCTGTATCTGTCCACTTCTCTCCCCCTGTGTGTGTCTGTATCTGTCCACTTCTCTCCCCCTGTGTGTCTGTCTCTGTACAATTTCTCCCCCTGTTTACGTCTGTCTCTGTCCACTTCCCTCCCCCTGAGTGCGTCTGTCTCTATACACTTCGCTGCCCCTGTGTGTCTCTGTCTCTGTCCACTTCCCTCCCGCTGTGTGCGTCCATCTCTGTTCACTTCCCTCCCCCTGAGTGTCTGTCTCTGTCCCCTTCTCTTTCCCTGTGTGTGTCTGTCTCTGTCCACCTCCCTCCCCCTGTGTGTGTCTGTCTCTGTCCCCTTCTGTATCCTTGTGTGTGTCTATCTCTGTACTCTTCCCTTCTCCTGTGTGTCTCTGTCTCTGTCCACTTCCCTCCCCCTGTGTGTGTCTCTGTCCACTTCCCTCCCACTGTGTGTGTCTGTCTCAGTCCACTTCGTTCCCACTGTGTTTCTCTGTCTCTGTCCACTTTCTTCCCCCTGTGTGTGTGTCTCTGTCCACTTCTCTCCCCCTGTGTGTGTCTGTCTCTCTACAATTCCCTCCCACTGTCTGTGTCTGTCTATGTACAATTTCCCCCCCATGTGTGTGTCTTTCTCCGTCTATTTCCCCCCCCTGTGTGCGTCTTTCTCTGTACACTTCACTCCCCCTGTGTATGTCTGTCTCTGTCCACTTCCCTCCCCCTGTGTGTGTGTCTCTGTCCACTTCTCTCCCCCTGTGTGCGTCTGTTTCTATACACTTCCCTTCCCCTGTGTGTGTCTTTCTCTGTCCCCTTCTCTTCCCCTGTGTGTGTCTGTCTCTGTGCACCTCCCTCCCCGTGTTTGTGTCTGATTCTGTCCCCTTCTCTTCCCCTGTGTGTGGCTGTCTATGTCCACTCCCCTCCCCCTGTGTTGTCTATCTCTGTACACTTCCCTCCCCCTGTGTGTTGTCTGTCTCTGTCCCCTTCTCTTCCCCTGTGTGTGTCTATCTCTGTACACTTCCTTCTCCATGTGTGTGTCTGTCTCGGTACACTTCCCTCCCCCGTGTGTGTCTGTCTCTGTCCCCTTCTGTACCCCTGTGTGTGTCTATGTCTGTACTCTTCCCTTCTCCTGTGTGTCTCTGTCTCTGTCCACTTCCCGCACCCTGTGTGTGTCTCTGTCCTCTTCCCTCCCACTGTGTGTGTCTGTCTCTGTCCACTTCACTCCCACTGTGTCTCTCTGTCTCTGTCCACTTCCCTGCCCCTGTGTGTGTGTCTCTGCCCACTTCTCTCCCCCTGTGTGTGTCTGTCTCTCTACAATTCCCTCCCACTGTGTGTGTCTGTCTGTGTCCACTTCCCTCCCTCTTTGTGTGTCTGTCGCTGTCCACTTCCCTCCCCCTGTGTGTGTCTCTCTCTCTATACTTCCCTTCCCTTCTATGTGATTCCGTCTCTGTCCACTTCCCTCCCCCGTGTGTGTCTGTCTCTGTAAACTTACCTTCCACTGTGTGTGTCTGTCTCTATTCACTTCCCTCCCCATGTGTGCGTCTGTATCTGTCCACTTCTCTCCCCCTGTGTCTGTCTGTCTCTGTCCGCTTCTCTTCTCCTGTGTGTGACTGTCTCTGTACACTTCCCTCCCACTGTGTGTGTTGTCTCTGTAAACTTACCTTCCCCTTTGTGTGTGTCTGTCTCTGTCTACATCCCTCCCCCTGTGTGCGTCTGTCTCTTCTGTCTCTGTCTTCTTCCATCTCCCTGTGTTCATCTGTCTTTGTGCACTTCCCTCCCACTGTGTCCGTCTCTGTACAATTTCCTCCCCCGGTGTGTGTCTGTCTCTGTCCCCTTCTCTTCCCCTGTGTGTGCCTGTCTCTGTACACTTCCCTCCCACTGAGTGTTTCTGTCTCTGTTCTCTTCCCTCCCCTTGTGTGTGTCTGTCTCTCTCCACTTCCCTCCCCGTGTGTGCATCTGTCACTGTACACTTCCCTCCCCCTGTGTATGTCTGTCACTGTACACTTCCCTCCCCCTGTGTGTGTCTGTCTCTGTCCACTTCCTTCCCCCTTTGTGTGTCTATCGCTCTACACTTCCCTCCCCCTGTGTGTGTCTGTCTCTGGCTACTTCCCTCCCGCTGTGTGAGTCTGTCTCTGTACACTTCCCTCCCACTGTGTGTGTCTGTCTCTGTAATCTTCCCTTCCCTTGTGTGTGTCTCTGTCTCTGTACACTTCTCTTCCCCTGTGTGCGTCTGTCTCTGTAAACTTCCCTCACCCTGTGTGCGTCCATCTCTGTACACTTCGTTCCCCTTGTGTGTCTCTCTCTCTGTCCACTTCCCTCCCCCTGTGTGTGTGTCTCTGTCCACTTCTCTCCCCCTGTGTGTGTCTGTCTCTCTACATTTCCCTCGCACTGTGTGCGTCTGTCTCTGTCCAGTTCCCTCCCCCTATGTGTGTTTCTCTGTCCACTTCCCTCCCACTTTGTGCGTCTGTCTCTGTCCACTTCCGTCTCCCTGTGTCTGTCTGTCTCTGTCCCCTTCCCTTCCCCTGTGTGCGTCTGTCTCTCTCCACTTCCCTCCTGCTGTGGGCGTCCATCTCTGTCCACTTCCCTCACCCTGTGTGTGTCCCTGTCCACTTCCTTCCCACTGCGTGTGTTTGTCTCTGTCCACTTCTCTCCCCCTGTGTGTGTCTGTCTTTGTCCACCTCCCTCCCGCTCTTTGCGCCTGTCTCTGTACACTTCCCTCCCCGTGTGTGTGTCTGTCAGTGTACACTTCCCTCCCACTTTGTGCGTCTGTCTCTGTCCACTTCCCTCCCCCTGTGTGTGTCTGTCTCTGTCTACTTCCCTCCCCCTGTGTGTGTCTGTCTCTGCACACTTCTCTCCACTTTGTGCGTCTGTCTCTGTCCACTTCCCTCCCCCTGTGTGTGTCTGTCTCTGTCTACTTCCCTCCCCCTGTGTGCGTCTGTCTCCGTACACTTCCCTGCCCGTGTGTGTGTCTGTCTCTGTCCCCTTCTCTTCCCCTGTGTGTGTCTGTCGCTGTGCACTGCCTGCCCCCTGGGTGTGTCTGTCTCTGTCCCCTTCTCTTCCCCTGTGTGTGTCTGTCTCTCTACATTTCCCTCCCCCTGTGTGCGTCTGTCTCTGTAAACTTCCCTCACCCTGTGTGCGTCCATCTCTGTACACTTCGTTCCCCTTGTGTGTCTCTCTCTCTGTCCACTTCCCTCCCCCTGTGTGTGTGTCTCTGTCCACTTCTCTCCCCCTGTGTGTGTCTGTCTCTCTACATTTCCCTCCCACTGTGTGCGTCTGTCTCTGTCCAGTTCCCTCCCCCTATGTGTGTTTCTCTGTCCACTTCCCTCCCACTTTGTGCGTCTGTCTCTGTCCACTTCCGTCTCCCTGTGTCTGTCTGTCTCTGTCCCCTTCCCTTCCCCTGTGTGTGTCTTTCTCTGTCCACTTCCCTCCCACTCTATGCGTCTGTCTCTGTCCACTTCCGTCTCCCTGTGTCTGTCTGTCTCTGTCCCCTTCCCTTCCCCTTGTGTGTGTCTGTCTCTCTCCACTTCCCTCCCCGTGTGTGCATCTGTCACTGTACACTTCCCTCCCCCTGTGTGCGTCTGTCTCTGTCCACTTCCTTCCCCCTTTGTGTGTCTGTCGCTCTACACTTCCCTTCCCCTGTGTGTGTCTGTCTCTGGCTACTTCCCTCTCGCTGTGTGAGTCTGTCTCTGTACACTTCCCTCCCACTGTGTGTGTCTGTCTCTGTAATCTTCCCTTCCCTTGTGTGTGTCTCTGTCTCTGTACACTTCTCTTCCCCTGTGTGCGTCTGTCTCTGTAAACTTCCCTCACCCTGTGTGCGTCCATCTCTGTACACTTCGTTCCCCTTGTGTGTCTCTCTCTCTGTCCACTTCCCTCCCCCTGTGTGTGTGTCTCTGTCCACTTCTCTCCCCCTGTGTGTGTCTGTCTCTCTACATTTCCCTCGCACTGTGTGCGTCTGTCTCTGTCCAGTTCCCTCCCCCTATGTGTGTTTCTCTGTCCACTTCCCTCCCACTTTGTGCGTCTGTCTCTGTCCACTTCCGTCTCCCTGTGTCTGTCTGTCTCTGTCCCCTTCCCTTCCCCTGTGTGCGTCTGTCTCTCTCCACTTCCCTCCTGCTGTGGGCGTCCATCTCTGTCCACTTCCCTCACCCTGTGTGTGTCTCTGTCCACTTCCTTCCCACTGCGTGTGTTTGTCTCTGTCCACTTCTCTCCCCCTGTGTGTGTCTGTCTTTGTCCACCTCCCTCCCGCTCTTTGCGCCTGTCTCTGTACACTTCCCTCCCCGTGTGTGTGTCTGTCAGTGTACACTTCCCTCCCACTTTGTGCGTCTGTCCTCTGTCCACTTCCCTCCCCCTGTGTGTGTCTGTCTCTGTCTACTTCCCTCCCCCTGTGTGTGTCTGTCTCTGCACACTTCTCTCCCACTTTGTGCGTCTGTCTCTGTCCACTTCCCTCCCCTGTGTGTGTCTGTCTCTGTCTACTTCCCTCCCCCTGTGTGCGTCTGTCTCCGTACACTTCCCTGCCCGTGTGTGTGTCTGTCTCTGTCCCCTTCTCTTCCCCTGTGTGTGTCTGTCGCTGTGCACTGCCCGCCCCCTGAGTGTGTCTGTCTCTGTCCCCTTCTCTTCCCCTGTGTGTGTCTGTCTCTGACCACGTCCCTCCCCCTGTGTGTGTCTGTCTCTGTGCACTTCCCTCCCACTGTGTGCGTCCCTCTCTGTATACTTCCCTCCCCGTGTCAGGGGGAGGGAAGTGTACAGAGACAGACAACACAGGGGGAGGGAAGCGGAGAGAGACAGACATACACAAGGGGAGGGAAGAGAACAGAGACAGAAACACTCAGGGGGAGGGAAGTGTACAGAGACAGACACACACAGGGGGAGAGAAGTGGAGAGTGACTGGCACACACTGGGGGAGGAAATTGTACAGAGACGGACGCACACAGGGGAAGAGAAGGGGACAGACACAGACACACACAAGGGATGGGAAGTATAGAGAGACAGACAAACACAGGGTGAGGGAAGTGGACAGAGACAGACACACACAGGAGAAGAGAAGGGGACAGAGACAGACACACATAGTGGGAGTGAAGTGTACAGAGACAGACACACAGAGTGGGAGGGAAGTGTAGAGAGACAGTCACACACAGGGAAAGAGAAGGGGACAGAGACAGACACACATAGGGGGAGTGAAGTGTACAGAGACAGACACACAGAGTGGGAGGGAAGTGTACAGAGACAGACGCACACAGTGGGAGGGAAGTGTACAGTGACAGACATACACAGGGGGAGGGAAGGGTACAGTGAAAGACGCACACAGTGGGAGGGAAGTGTACAGTGACAGACATACACAGGGGAAGGGAAGGGTAGAGAGATAGACGCACACAGGGGGAGGGAAGTGGACAGAGACAGACACACACAGAGGGAAGGCATTGTACAGAGACGGACACAGTGGGAGGGAAGTGCACAAAGACAGACGAACACAGGGAGATGGAAGAAGACAGAGACAGAAGAGACAGATGCACACAGGGGGAGGGAAGTGGACAGAGACAGACACACAAACTGGGAGCGAAGTGTACAGAGACAGACGCACACAGTGGGAGGGAAGTGTACAAAGACAGACACACACAGGGGAAGAGAAGGGGACAGGAGAGACACACACAAGGGAAGGGAAGTATAGGGAGACAGACACACACAGGGGGAGGGAAGTGGACAGAGACAGAACACACAGGGGGAGGGAAGTGGACAGAGACCAACACACACAGGGGAAGTGAAGTGTACAGAGACAGACGCACACAGGGGGAGGAAGTTTTACAGAGACAGACACACACAGCGGGAGGGAAGTATACAGACACAGATATACACAGTGGGAGGGAAGTTTACAGAGACAGACACACACAGGGGGAGGGAACTGTAGAGAGACAGACTCACACAGGGGCGGGAACTGGACAGGGGACAGATACACACAGTGGGGAGGAAGTTAACAGAGACAGACGCACACAGAGAGAGGGAAGTGAACAGAGACAGACACACTCAGGGGAGGGAAGTGTACAGAGTCTGTCTCTGTCCCCTTCTCTTCCCTTTGTGTGTCTGTCTCTGCCTACTTCCCTCCCCCCTGTGTGCGTCTGTCTCTGTCCACTTCCCTCCCACTGTGTGCGTCATCTCTGTGCACTTCCCTCCCCATGCGTTTCTGTCTCTGTCCCCTTCTCTTCCCCTGTGTGTGTCTGTCTCTGACCACGTCCTTCCCCCCTGTGTGTGTCTGTCTCTGTCCACTTCCCTCCCACTGTGTGCGTCCCTCTCTGTATACTTCCCTCCCCATGTCAGGGGGAGGGAAGTGTACAGAGACAGACACACACAGGGGAAGAGAAGTGGAGAGCGACTGGCACACACCGGGGGAGGAAATTGTACAGAGACGGACACAGTGGGAGGGAAGTGCACAAAGACAGACGAACACAGGGAGATGGAAGAAGACAGAGACAGAAAAGACAGACGCACACAGCGGGAGGGAAGTGGACAGAAACAGACACACACAGGGGGAGGGAAGTATCCTGAGACAGATGCAAACAGTGGGAGGGAAGTGTACAGAGCCAGACACACACAGGGGGAGGGAACTGTAGAGAGACAGACACACTCAGGGGGAGGGAAGTGGACAGAGACAAACACACGCAGTGGGAAGGAAGTGGACAGAGACACACACAGGGTGAGGGAAGTGGACAGAGATGGATGCCCACAGCAGGAGGGAAGTGGAGAGAGACAGACGCACACAGGGGGTGGGGGAACTGTAGAGAGACAGACACACACAGGGGAAGAGAAGAGGACAGAGACAGACACAAAGGGGGGAATGAGGTTTAGAGAGACAGACACACACAGATGGAGGGGAAGTGTACAGTGACAGATGCACACTGGGGGTGGGAAGTGAACAGAGACAGACACACACAGGGGAAGAGAAGAGGACAGAGACAGACACACACAGGGGGAGGGAAGTGTACAGAGACAGACATACACAGGGGGAGGGAAATGTCGAGGGACAGACACACACAGGGGAAGAGAAGAGGACAGAGACACACACACACATGGGGAGGGAAGTGGACAGAGACAGACACACACAGGGGGAGGCTAGTGGACAGAGACAGACACACAGGGGGAGGGAAGTGTAGAGAGACAGACACACACAGCGGGAGAGAAGTGGACAGAGACACACACACAGGGGAGGGAAGTGGACAGAGACAGAGACACACAGGGGGAGGGATGTGAACAGAGACAGACACACAGAGGGGAATGGAAGTTTACAGAGACAGACACACAGAGGGGAAGGGAAGTGTACAGAGATAGACGCACACAGAGGGAGGGATGTGAACAGAGACAGACACACACAGGGGAATGGAAGTTTACAGAGACAGACACACAGAGGGGAAGGGAAGTGTACAGAGATAGACGCACATAGTGGGAGGGAAGTGTACAGTGACAGGCGCAAAGAGCGGGAGGGAGGTGGACAAAGACAGACACACACAGGGGGAGAGAAGTGGACAGAGACAAACACACGTAGTGGGAAGGAAGTGGATAGAGACAGACACAGGGTGAGGGAAGTGGACAGAGATGGACGCCCACAGCAGGAGGAAGTGGAGAGAGCCAGAGCCACACAGGGAAAGGGAAGTGTAGAGAGACAGACGCACAGAGTGGGAGGGAAGTGGACAGAGACAGACACACACCGGGGAGGGAAGGGGACAGAGACAGACAGACACAGGGAGACGGAAGTGGACAGAGACAGACGCACACAGGGCGAGGGAAGTGGACAGAGAGAGAGACACACAGGGGGAGAGAAGTGGAGAGCGACTGGCACACACAGGGGGAGGAAATTGTACAGAGACGGACACAGTGGGAGGGAAGTGCACAAAGACAGACGAACACAGGGAGATGGAAGAAGACAGAGACAGAAGAGACAGACGCACCAGGGGGAGGGATGTAGACAGAGACCGACACACACACACGGGGAGGGAAGTGGACAGAGACGCACACAAGGGGAGGGGAAGTGGATAGAGACAGAGACACACAGGCGGAGGGAAGTGTATATAGACAGCCACACAAACAGGGGGAGGGAAGTGGACAGAGACAGACACGCACTTCCCTCCCACTGTGTGCGTCTGACTGTGTACAATTTCCTCCCCCTGTGTGTGTCATTCTCTCTCTTTTCCCTCCCCGTGTGTGTGGCTGTCTCTGTCCACATCCCTCCCCCTGTGTGCATCTGTCTCTTCTGTCTCTGTCTCTTCCCTCCCCCTGTGTGCGTCTGTATCTGTACAATTCCCTCCCACTGTGTGTGTTTCTCTGTCCACTTCCCTCCCCCTGTGTGCGTCTGTCTCTGTCCATTTACATCCCCCTGTGTCTGTCCTGTCTCTGGTCCCCTTTTCTTCCCCTGTGTGTTTCTATCTCTCTACACGTCCCCCCCGCCGTGTGTGTCTGTCTCTGTAAACTTCCCTTCCCCTGTGTGCGTCTTTCTCTGTCCATTTCCCTACCTCTGTGTGCGTCCAGCTTTGTACACTTCCCTCTCCCTGTGTGTCTCTGTCTCTGTCACTTCCCTCACCTGTGTGTTTCTGTCTCTGTACATTCCCTCCCCCTGCGTGCGTCTGTCTCTGTCCCCCTTCTCTTTCTGCCCCTGTGTGCGTCTGTCTCTGTACACTTCCTTCCCACTGTGTGCGTCTTTCTCTGTACAATTTCCTCCCCCTGTGTGTGTCTGTCTCTGTCCCCTTCTCTTCCCCTTTGTGTGTCTGTCTCTGTCCCCCTTCTCTTCCCCTGTGTGTGTCTGTCTCTGTCCACTTCCCTCCTCCTGTGTGTGTCTGTCTGTGTAAACTTCCCTTCCCCTGTGTGTGTGTCTGTCTCTGTACACTTCCCTCCCCCAGTGTGTCTCTGTCTCTGTCCACTTCTCTTCCCCTGTGTGCGTCTGTCTCTGTAAACTTCCCTCCCCCTGTTTGCGTCCATCTCTGTACACTTCCCTCCCCCTGTGTGTCTGTCTCTGTCCACTTCTCTTCCTCTTTGTGTGTCTGTCTCTGTCCACGTCCCTCCCCTTGTGTGTGTCTGTCTCTGTCCCCTTCCCTTACCCTGTGTGTGTCTGTCCCTGTCCACTTCACTCCCGCTGTGTGTGTCTGTCCTCTCTGGCACTTCCCTCCCCCGGTATGTGTTTGTCTCTGTCCACTTCCCTCCCACTGTTTGCGTCTGTCTCTGTACACATCCCTCCCCCTGTGTTGTGTCTGTCTCTGTACACTTCCCTCCCCATGAGTGTTTCTGTCTCTGTATACTTCCTCCCTTCTGTGTGTGTCTGTCTCTCTAAAATTCCTTCCCCCTGTGTGTGTCTGTCTCTCTACACTTCCCTCCCCCTGTGTGTGTCTTCACTGTACACTTCCCTCCCACTGTGTGCGTCTGTCTCTGTACACTTCCCTCCAACTGTGTGCGTCTGTCTCTGTACCCTTCCCTCCCCCTGTGTGTGTCTGTCACTGTACACTTCCCTCCCACTCTGTGCGTCTGTCCTCTGTACACTTCACTCCCCGTATGTGTGTCTGTCTATGTCCCCTTCTCTTCCCCTGTGTGTGTCGTCTCTGTTCACTTCCCTCACCCTGTGTGTGTCTGTCTCTGTACACTACCCTCCCCCTTTTGTTTCTGTCTCTCTCCACTTCCTTCCCCCTGTGTGTGTCTGTGTCTGTACAATTTCCCCCCATGTGTGTGTCTGTCTCTGTCGACTGCCCTCCCGCTGTGTGCGTCTGTCTCTGTACACTTCCCTCCCGCTGTCTGTGTGTCTCTGTACACTTCCCTCCCACTATGTGCGTCTGTCTCTGTCTAATTCCCTTCCCCTGTGTGCGTCTGTCTCTGTGCACTTCACTTCCCTGTGTGTGTTGGTCTCTGTCCACTTTCCTCCCACTGTGTGCGTCTGTCTCTTCTGTCTCTGTCTTTTTCCCTCCCCCTGTGTGTGTCTGTCTCTCTATACTTCCCTTCCCTTGTGTGTGTCTGTGTCCTGTCCCCTTCACTTCCCCTGTGTGGTCTGTCTTTGTGCACTTCCCTCCCACTGTGTGCGTCAATCTCTGTACACTTCCCTCCCACTTTGTTTGTCTGTCTCTGTCCACTTCCTTCCCCTGTGTGCGTCTGTCTCTTCTGTCTCTGTCTTCTTCATCTCCCTGTGTTCGTCTGTCTTTGTGCACTTCCCTCCCACTGTGTCCGTCTCTGTACAATTTCCTCCCCCAGTGTGTGCCAGTCGCTCTCCATTTCTCTCCCCCTGTGTGTTTCTGTCTCTGTCCACTTCCCTCCCACTGTGTGTGTCTGTCTCTGTCCACTTCCCTCCCACTCTCTGTGTCTGTCTCTGTCCCCTTCTCTTCCCCTGTGTGTCTGTCTCTGTCCACTTCCCTCCTCCTGTGTGTGTCTGTCTCTGTACACTTCCCTCCCCCTATGTGTGTCTGTCTTTGTCCCCTTCTCTTCCCCTGTGTGCGTCTGTCTCTGTACACTTCCCTCCCCCTGAGTGTTTCTGTCTCTGTTCACTTTGCTCCCCTAGTGTGTGTCTGTCTTCTCTCCACTTCCCTCCCCCTGTGTGTGGACTGGCTCTGTACACTTCCCTCCCATTGTGTGCGCTGTCCTCTGTACCCTTTCCCTCCCACTTTGTGTGTCGGTCTCTGTCCACATCCCTCCTCCTGTGTGCGTCTGTCTCTTCTGTCTCTGTCTTCTTCCATCTCCCTGTGTTCATCTGTCTTTGTGGCACTTCCCTCCCACTGTGTCAGTCTCTGTACAATTTCCTCCCCTGGTGTGTGCCATTCGCTCTCCACTTCTCTCCCCCCTGTGTGTTTCTATCTCTGTCTACTTCCCTCCCCCTGTGTGTGTTTGTCTCTGTCCACTTCCCTCCCCCTGTGTGTGTCTGTCTCTGTAAACTTCCCTTCCCCTGTGTGTGTTTCTGTCTCTCTACACTTCCTTCCCCAGTGTGTCCTCCGTCTCTGTCCACGTTCTCTTCCCCTGTGTGCGTCTGTCTCTGTAAACTTCCCTCCTTCTGTGCGCGTCCATCTCTGTACACTTCCCTCCCCCTGTGTGTCTGTCTCTGTCCCCTTCTCTTCCCCTTTGTGTGTCTGTCTCTGTCCACGTCCCTCCCCTTGTGTGTGTCTGTCTCTGTCCACCTCACTCCCGCTGTCTGTGTCTGTCTCTCTACACTTCCCTCCCCCGGTAATGTGTCCTGTCTCTGTCCACTTCCCTCCCCCTGTGTGTGTCTGTCTCTCTACACTTCCTTCCCCCTATGTGTGTCTGTCTTTGTCCCCTCTCTTCCCTGTGTGTGTCTGTCTCTGTACCCTTCTCTTCCCTGTGTGTGTGTCTGTCTCTGTCCACTTCCCTCCCACTGTGTCTGTCTGTGTCCCCTTCTCTTCCCCTGTGGTGTGTCTGGTCTCTGTCCACGTCCCTCCCCCTGTGTGTGTCTGCCTCTGTCCACTTCCCTCCCCCTGTGTGTGTCTGTCTTTGTCCCCCTTCTCTTCCCCTGTGTGTGTCTGTCTCTGTACCCTTCTGTTCCCCTGTGTGTGTGTCAGCCTCTCTCCATTTCCCTCCCCTGTGTGTGTGTCTCTGTCCACTCCCCTCCCCCTGTGTGTGTCTGTCTCTGTCCACTTCCCTCCCCGTGTGTCTGTCTGTCTCTGTCCACATCCCTCCCCCTGTGTGCATCTGTCTCTTCTGTCTCTGTCTTCTTCCCTCCCCCTGTGTGCGTCTGTCTCTGTACACTTCCGTCCTCCTGTGTCTGTCTGTCTCTGTCCCCTTCTCTTCCCCTGTGTGCGTCTGCCTCTGTAAACTTCCCTCCTTCTGTGAGCGTCCATCATCTGTACACTTCCCTCCCCCTGTGTGTCTGTCTCTGTCCCCTTCTCTTCCCTTTGTGGGTCTGTCTCTGTCCACGTCCCTCCCCTTGTGTGTGTCTGTCTCTGTCCACCTCACTCCGCTGTCTGTGTCTGTCTCTCTACACTTCCCTCCCCCGGTCTGTGTCTGTCTCTGTCCACTTCCCTCCCCCTGTGTGTGTCTGTCTCTGTACCTTCTCTTCCCCGTGTGTGTGTCTGTCTCTGTCCACTTCCCTCCCACTGTGTCTGTCTGTGTCCCCTTCTCTTCCCCTGTGTGTGTCTGTCTCTGTCCACGTCCCTCCTCCTGTGTGTGTCAGCCTCTCTCCATTTCCTCCCCCTGTGTGTGTGTCTCTTCCCACTCCCCCCCCCTGTGTGTGTCTGTCTCTGTCCCGACTTCCCTCCCCGTGTGTCTGTCTGTCTCTGTCCACATCCCTCCCCCTGTGTGCATCTGTCCTCTTCTGTCTCTGTCTTCTTCCCTCCCCCTGTGTGCGTCTGTCTCTGTACACTTCCGTCTCTGTGTCTGTCTGACTCTGTCCCCTCTCTTCCCCTGTGTGTGTCTGTCTCTGTACACTTCCCTCCCCCTGTGTGTGTCTGTCTCTTTCCACATCCCGCCCCCTTGTGTGTCTTTCTCTGTCCACGTCCCTCCCCCTGTGTGGTCTGTCTCTGTCCACTTCCCTCCCCCTGTGTCTGTCTGTCTCTATCCCTTCTCTCCCTGTGTGTGTCTGTCTCTGTCCACTTCCCTCCCCCTGTGTGTGTCTGTCTCTGTACACTTCCTCCACTGTGTGTGTCTGTCTCTGTAAACGTCCCCTTCCCCTGTGTGTGTGTCTGTCCTATACACTTCCTCCCCTTGTCTGTCTCTGTCTCTGTCCACTTCCCCTCCCCTCTGTGTGTCTGACTCTGTCCCCTTCTGTTCCCCTGTGTGTGTCTCTCTGTTCACTTCCCTCCCCCTGGTGTCTCTGTCTCTGTCCACTTCCCTTCCCCTCTGTGTGTCTGACTCTGTCCCTTCTTTCCCCTGTGTGTGTCTATCTCTGTACACTTCCCCCCCACTGGTGTGTCTGTCTCTGTCCACTTCCCTCACCCTATGTGGTGTCTGTCTCTGTCCACTTCCCTCCCCATGTGTCTCTGTCTCTGTCCACTTCCCTCCCCCGTGTGCGTCCATTTCTGTACACTTCCCTTCCCCTGTTTGTTTGGCTGTCTATATACACTACCCTCCCCTGGGTGTCTCTGTCTCTGTACACTTCCCTGCCCCTGTGTGTCTGTGTCTGTCCCCCTCTCTTCCCCGTGTGCGTCTGTCTCTGTACAATTTCCTCCCTGTGTGTGTCATTCTCTCTCCACTTCCCTCCCCGTGTGTGCGTCTGTCGCACTTCTTCTTCCCTCCCCTGTGTGCGTCTGTATCTGTACAATTCCCTCCCCACTGTGTGTGTTTTCTCTGTCCACTTCCCTCCCCTGTGTCTGTCTGTTCTCTGTCCCCTTTTCTTCCCGTGTGTTTCTGTCTCTCTACACTTCCCCCCCCCCACTCCGAGTGTCTGTCTCTGTAAACTTCCCTTCCCCGTGTGCATTTTTCTCTGTCCATTTCCCTCCCACTGTGTGCGTCTGTCTCTGTACACTTCCCTCCCTGTGTGTGTCTGTCTCTGCCCCTTCTCTTCCCCTGTGTGTGTCTGTCTCTGTACAATTTCTCCCTGTGTGTGTGTCATTCTCTCTCCACTTCCCTCCCCGTATGTGCGTCTGTCTCTGTCTTCTTCCCTCCCCCTGTGTGCGTCTGTATCTGTACAATTCCCTCCCACTGTGTGTGTTTCTCTGTCCACTTCCCTCCACTGTGTCTGTCTGTCTCTGTCCCCTTTTCTTCCCCTGTGTGTTTTCTTCTCTGTACCCTTCCCTCCCCCTGTGTGTGTCTGTCTCTGTCCTTCTCTTCCCATGTCTGTGTGTCTGTCTCTGTACACTTCCCTCCCCTGGTGGTGTCTGTCTCTGTCCACTTCCCTCCCCCTGGTGTGCGTCCATCTCTGTACACTTCCCTCCACCTGTGTGTCTGTCTCTGTCCCTTCTCTTCCCCCTGTGTGTGTCTGTCTCTGTCCACGTCCCTCCCCTGTGTATGTCTGTCTCTGTCCACGTCCCTCCCCCTGTGTATGTCTGTCTCTGTCCATTTCCCTCCCCCTGTGTGCGTCTGTCTCTGTCCACTTCCCACCCCTGTGTGTGTCTGTCTCTGTCCGCTTTCCACCCCTGTGGCGTTATCTGTCTCTTACACTTCCCTCCCCATGTGTATGTCTGTCTCTGTCCTCTACCCTCCCACTGTGTGTCTGTCTCTGTCCCACTTCCCTCCCCGTGTGTATACTCTCTGTCCACTTACCTCCCCCTGTGTGTGTCTGTCTCTGTCCACTTCTCTCCCCCCTGTGTAGTGTTTGTCTCTCTACACTTCCCTCCCCCTGTGTGTGTCTGTCTCTGTCCACTTCCCTCCCCCTGTGTGTGTCTGTCTCTGTACACTTCCCTCCCCTGTGTGCGTCTGTCTCTGTACACTTCCCTCCCGCTGTGTGTGTTTTCTCTGTCCACTTCCCTCCCCTGTGTGTGTTTCTCTGTCCACTTCCCTCCCCCTGTTGTGTTTCTCTGTCCACTCCCACCCCCTGTGTGTGTTTCTCTGTCATTTCCTCCCCTGTGTGTGTTTCCTCTGTACACTTCCCTCCCACAATGTGTGTCTGTCTCTGTCCACTTCCCTCCCCCTGTGTTTGTCTGTCTCTGTCCACTTCCCTCCCACTGTGTGTCTCTGTCTTTGTACACTTTCCTCCCCCTGTGTGTGTCTGTCTCTGTCCACTTCCCTCCACTGTGTGTCTCTGTCTTTCTACACTTTTCCTCCCAATGTGTCAAGGTTTTGTCTCATGAAGGGACAGTTTGCCATCTTTGGAAGAGCAGGTTTGGGAACACTAAATGAGGACCGCCCTGTGCTCGCTGCCGTGCCCTCCGGCCTTTTCATCATTACCCACCTCTTTCAGCCCAGTGCTGGCTGCTCTGCTTTTTGTTAAAACCTACCTCTTTAAGGGAGAAAGGACTTGTATGCTGTGGGTTAAAGGCAGGAGAAGTCAACTGGGTTGAGCTGTGTGGCCGAAGCCAGCAAGAAATTGATGGCTGAATGGCCTCCTGTGCCATAGACATGATGGGCTGAATGGCCTCCTGTGCCATAGACATGATGGGCTGAATGGCCTCCTGTGCAATGGATATCAGGGCTGAATGGCTTTTGTGCTGTAGACATGATGGGCTGAATGGCCTGTGCTGTAGACATGATGGGCTGGATGGCCCTGTGCTGTACACATGATGGGCTTAAATGGCCTGTGCTGTACATATGATGGGCTAAATGGCCTCCTGTGCTGTATACATGACGGACTGAATGGTTTCCTATTCTTTAACCATTCTTGATTGTAGTGTTTGGGTTTCTTTGCTTGCTGTCACTTTGGTCCGATGATGCTTCTGTGAATTTCTTGGGGACTTTATATTTTTGTTCATCAAAGGTGCAGACATGGCCTGGTATGCAAGCACCTGAACACACAGACTACAGTGGTTTACACTGGTGATTCTCCACCACCTTCTGAAGGGACAAGTAGGGATAAACAATAAATGCTGGCCTAGCCGTGACGTCTACACCTCTTGGATTAATTTTTTTTAAAAGTTTTTGATGAAGAGATTGGCAAAAGCACAAAATCTTTGTTCTACCTGTCGCCCTGCATATTTCTCACAAACCCATACGTAATCTCACTAGCTGAGGAACAGAATGAATAGTGTTGACTTGTGATAAGCTGGTTCCAGGGAGTGGTACAGAGTTATACTTGTCAATATTGTGTGTGTGTTTGTGTGTAATGTGTGTGTTTGTGTCTGTGTATGAGTGTGTGTGTATTTGTGTTTGTGTGGTCTGTGTGTGTGTGAGCGTGTGTATGTGTGTATTTATGTATGTGTTTGTGTGTGTCTGTGTGTGAGTGTGGACAGTGTGTTGTGTGTGTGTATGTTTGTGTGAGTTGTGTTTTGTGTGTGTGTATGTGTGTATTTGTGTATGTATGTGTTTGTGTGTGAGCGTCTGTGTGTGTGTGTGTGTGTATGTTGTGTGATTGTGTTTGTGTGTGTCTGTATTTGTGTGTGTGTATATTTGTGTGAATTGTGGTTGTGTTTGTGTGGTGTGTAATTTTGTGTGAGTTGTGTTTGTGTGTGTGTGTATATTTGTGTGTGCAAGTGTGTGTATATTTATGTGTGTTTGTGTTTGTGTGTGTCTGTGTGTGTGTGTGTGTGTATGTTTGTGTGAGTTGTGTTTGTGTGTGTGTATATTTGTGTGAGTTGTGTTTGGTATGTGGTATATTTGTGTGTGTGGTTGTGTATTTTTTGTGTGTGTTTGCGTTTGTGTGTGTGTGGTGTATGTGTGTGAGTTGTGTTTGTGTGTCTGTGTGTGTGTGTCTTGTGTGTGTTTATATGTGTGTGTGTATGTATGTTGTGTGTGTGTGTGTGTATATTTGTGTGTGTTTGTGTTTGTGTGTGTGTGTGTATTTGTGTGTGTTTGGTGTTTGCATGTGTCTGTGTGTGTGTATGTGTGTGGGTGTGTGTGTGTGTGTGTGTGTACGTGCGTCTGTGTGTGTTTTTCTGATGACCTTATTCCTGGGTTCAGAACTGACCAGTGGTCAGCTGTGTTGTTACAGTCTCACTGACACCCAGTCAGTTGCCTTCCACTTTTTCTGAAAGCGTGGGCTAGGTATAATTGTCCGTTTCTCTTTCCCACAAAAACAATAGTATGGACACTGGTGAACAATGTTAACTTTCAAGATCGAGATGAACAGATTTTGTTGGGTAAGGGTGCTGCGGGATATGGGGATAAATCGGGTAAATGGAGTTGAGGTACATATCAGCTGTGACTTAAATGAATGGCAGAGTAGGCTCGAGGGGCATGGACGCCTCCTCGTGTTCCTATGCCACTATGAAACAATTGGTTTCTGTATTGTTCTGTATTGAACATGTAGCACCATAGTTGTTTCTGAGGTGTTCCCTGAGTCCTGGCCAACTTTCCTCCTGGGTGGAGGCGTGAGATAAGTGGCGTGGTGGTAATATCACTGGACTAGTAATCCATATGTCAACTCTTTTCTTCGCCGCCGATGCTGCCAGAACCTGCTGAGTTTTTCCAGGTATTCTGTTTTTGTTTATAACCATAGACCTCAGCCTAATGGTCTGGGGACCTAGGTTTCATAACCCAGCATGGCAGCTGGTAAATTTAAATTCTACCTGGAATTGAAAGATGGGGGTGACCATGAAAACTATCACCAACTGTTGTCAAAAACCACCTGATTTAAAGGGAAGGAAATCTGCTGGCCTTCCCTGACCTGGCCTACATATGACGCCAGACTCCCCAGTGGTTGATTGTTAACTGCCCTCCAAAATGCCTAGTTCAAGGGCAATTAGGTGTGGGCAACAATGGGTTATATTCAGCTTCACTGACAGAACCGGTTTTTGACTTATCACTCTGGTTGGCAGTGGAACTGGTGCTTTGAGCTCCCTGCTCCCTCCCCGCCCCCCCCCCCCCGAGAAGGGTATCGAAATTACTAGCAGCCAGCGCCACGTCACCTTGCTGTGCTCGCATCTACGAACCGTCATAGGGCGAACTACAAAGATGTCGACCCAGACTTGCTCAGCATCACTCGCCTCTGGTCTAAAAGTCCCGCACAGGGGATAGCGCTCTTGGCTCTGCTGTCGGGGGCGGGGGGGGCGGTGTTACTCCCAGAGGCCTGACTGCGTAATCCTGATGCCAGTACTGCACTGAGGGCCTACTGTGTTGTGTGTGAGTCCCCAGGGTAGGACTTGAACCCATAACCTTCTGACTCAGAAGCAAAAAGAGCCACACCTGGCACACAGAGGGAAAATGTCATAAATTGAGACAGTAAGGAACATTCTGCGGAGAACTGGAAGGAATGATTGTATGAGTAATGGTTCGAAATTATGACTAAAACAAACTACTAGCTTTCCTATAATATTTGAGTAAGGAACCAGCAGGTCAATCTGAGGTTTGGTTTTCTTTGTTTTGGGTTGAGGCTAATTAATGATACGATGTTTTAATTTGGAAAACATCTGGAAAAAAACACGCCAGAGAAGAATGTGATTATCTTTTTCATGTAATGTGAAGGGATACACATTGACCCAGAATAACTAGGGAGAAGTTGAAATAATCTCCATCGAATCTTTTTATGCGCCTTGATTTTAACAATTCATCCAAAAGATGGCACCTCTGACAGTGCAGCGCTCCCTCAGTACTGACCCTCCGACAGTGCAATGCTCCATCACTACTGACCCTCTGACAGTGCGCCGCTCCCTCAGTACTGACCCTCTGACAGTGCGGCGCTCCCTCAGTAACTGACCCTCTGACAGTGCGGTGCTCCCTCAGTACTGACCCTCCGACAGTGCGGCGCTCCCCTTAGTACTGACCTCCAACAGAGCGGCGCTCCCTCAGCCACTGAACCTCCGACAGCGTGATGCTCCCTCACTACTGACCCTCTGACAGTGCGGCGCTCCCTTAGTACTGACCTCCGACAGTGCGGCGCTCCCTCAGTACTGACCTCCAACAGTGCGGTGCTCCCTCAGTACTGACCCTCTGACAGAGTGGCGCTCCCTCAGCACCGACCTCCTCGACAGCGCGATGCTCCCCTCACTACTGACCCTCCGACAGTGCGGCGCTCCCTTAGTAATGACCCTCTGACAGTGCGGCGCTCCCTCAGTTACTGACCCTCCGACAGTGCGGCACTCTCTCAATAATGCACTGGAATGTTTGCCTGGGATGAGTGTTCAAATCCAGAGACTTCTGACTTGGAGCAAGAGTGCGTACCTGGGCTGATTCTCTACTCTTTAGCCCCAGGGCAGATGGATAGTAATATTCACCGAGGTTGCACCAGACAGATCTCAGGCGATTACCGATTCAAGAGCAAACATGTTGTAGATTAAATTAACTACTGCGGATGTGGAACCAGAACAAAAACAAAATACTGGAAAAACTCAGCAGGTCTGACAGCATTTGCGGAGAGGGCGTTGCTGGCAAGGCCAGCATTTGTTGCCTATCCCTAATTGCCCTGAACTGAATGGCTTGCTAAACTATTTGTTAGGATTGTCCTATGAGGAAAGGTTGAGGAGACTGGGTCATTATTCTCTGAGTTTTCGCAGACTGAGAGGTGATCTCATTGAAGTGTACAAATTTCTACAGAGCTCTACAGGATGGATGTTTCCTTGGTTGGGGGCAAGGGGTCTAGAACCAGGGGACATGTTCTCAAGAATAAGGGGCAGGCATTTAGGACCATGATGAGGAGGAATTTCTTGAGTCAGAGGATGTGGAATGTTGGAATTCTCTACCCAGGGGGTTGTGGAGGCTCAGCCATCAAGGGTGTTCAAAGCAGAGATCATTAGATTTCCAGATACCACTGACATTCATGGACATGGGATTGTAAAGAAGATGGTGTTGAGGTAGAAGATCGTGATCTAGTTAGACGACAGAGCAGACTCCAGGGTTCGAATGGCCTCTTGCTCCTATTTCCTATTTCAGAGGTCAGTTAAGAGTCAAACCACATTGCTGTAGATCTGGAGTTAGACCAAGTAAGGACAGCAGATTTCCTTCAGGAAATTAGTGAGCCAGATGGGCTTTTATGGCAATAGTTTCATAGTCACTGTTACTAGATTTATAAAAAAAATAATTCCAGATTTTATTAATTGAATTTAAATTCCACCAGTTGCCACTGTGGATTTGAACCCACATCCCCAAGGCAGTGGCCTGGCCCCTGGATTACTGGTTTAGTCAGATTACAATATGCACCATCTTCACCAGGATTTTGGTCAACAAAGACCATAAGACCATAAGGACATAGGAGCAGAAATTAGGCATTCAGCCCATCGAGTCTGCTCCACCATTCAATCATGGCTGATAAGTTTCTCAACCATTCCCCACCTTCTCCCCATAACCTTTGATCCCCTTACCAATCAAGAACCTACCTATCTCGGTCTTAAATATCACTCAATGACCTGGCCTCCACAGTCTTCTGTGGCAATGAATTCCATAGATTCACACTCTCTGGCTAAAGAAGTTTTCTCATCTTTGTTCTAAAAGGTCTTCCTTTACTCTGAGGTAGTAGGTCCTAGTCTCTCCTACTAATGGAAACATCTTCCCCGGGTCCACTCTATCCAGGCCTTTCAGTATTCTGATGGAATATGACGATGGACTGGCCGATACATGTCCAAGTCAGGATGGTGCGTGCGACTCAAAAGGAGAGCTTGGAATTGGTTGTCGTTCCGGTGCATCTGCTGTCCTTGTCATCTAGGGGTCTGTTGGGTGATTGCTGCAAAGCACCTTGTGGATGATCCACACTGCAACAGACAAGTATTCCATCACAGTCATGACTTGCACCTCGTTAATGGTGGACAGGCTTCGGGGAGTCAGGAGGTGAGTTATTCACCACAGGATTCCCAGCCTCTGACCTGCTCTTGTAGCACATTGTTTATATGGCTGGTCCCAGTTCAGTGGCCCTGGGGGAACCAAATTGCATCAGTGAGCTGGTTATTGTTGAGTAAATGCTGCTTGATAGCACTGTTGATGACACTTTTCATGACTTTATGATGATTGAGTTGAGAGTAAACTGATGTGATGGTAGTTGGCCAGATTTGCCGTGCTAGGACAACTGGGCTGGAGGCGTGACTATAGCTCTGAGAGAGTTGCCATCTTTTGGATGAAACGTTAAACTGAGACCTCTCAAGTGGGTTGCAAAAGGTCCCAGGGCCACTATTCAAAGAAGACTTGGGGGTGGGGGGTGGAGGTGGTGGTGGTGGTGAGGAGTTTGCCTTTGTCTGGCCAATATTTATCCTCAAATGACATAACTTTAAAAAAAAATAAGAGAGATTACAACAACTTTCAGTTATATACCGCTTTAACATGGTAAAACATCCCAAGGCATTTCAGACGAATTTTGACCTCGAGTCACATTGGGAGTATCGGGGACAGTGTGAAGCAGAAGGTCAGTCAAGAGAGGTCGGTTTTTAGGAACGTCTTAAAGGAGGACAGACACAGAGAGGGAATTCCAGAGCTTAGGGCCCCAGGCAGCTGAAGGCACGGCTGAGCTGGTCATACTCTATCTGCTGTTTGTCAGAGCTTGCTTTGTGCAAATTGGCTGCCATGTTTCTCGTATTAGAACAGTGATAACACTTTTTACCTCCGAGTCAGGCAATTGTGGGCTCAGAGTCCAACAATCATCAAAGAAACTCTAAATGCCATAGAGCGCTGCTCCAATGCGGTTTCCTCTACATTGGAGAGACCAAACGCAGACTGGGTGACTGCTTTGCGGAACTACTACGTTCTGTCACAAGCATGACCCAGACCTCCCTGTCGCTTGCCATTTTTACACTCCACCCTGCTCTCTTGCCCACACGTCTGTCCTTGGTCTGCTGCATTGTTCAGTGAAGCCCATGCAAACTGGAGGAACAACACCTCATCTTCCTACTAGGCACTTTACAGCCTTCCGGACTGAATATTGAGTTCAACAACTTCAGACCATGAACTCTCTTATCAATCTTCATCCTTTTTTAATCCAATTATTTTATTTATTCACTCTTTAACATTTTTTAAACATCTTTTTTACCTACACCACGTGGACTGCAGCGGTTCAAGAAGCCAACTCACACCACCTTCTTGAGGGCAACTAGGGATGGGCAATAAACGCTGGGCCCGGCCAACGAAGTCCACATACCGTGAAAGAATTTTTAAAAAATTGTACACTTAACATTCACTTTGTTGGCCGCAAAAGTCCATTGAGGTCATGAAACCCAAACACCCAAAGTATTTTTTTTATTTAGTTTCCTCACTTTGGGGACTTAGGAGCAAGAGGAGGCCATTCAGCCCTTCGATCCTGCCCCACCATTCAGTAAGATCATGGCTGATCCGGTTGTGGTCTCAATCCACTTTGTCGTCTGCCTTGCTCAACCACCCACCCACCAAATAACCCTTGACCCTCCATGTCCGGTCTCAGCCTTGAATAAATTCAATGAGCAGCCTCTACTGGTCTCCGGGGAAGAGAATTCCACAGACGAAGGAAGCCCTGAGAGAGAGAGATAGAGAGAGAAAAAAAAAGAGGAATCTCTCTTCTCTTAAAACTGTGGATGCACGCCATGGTGGAATTGCGCTTCACAGTCACTGTCCAGACTCAGGAGCGCGAATAATCTAAGTGGGAATGGAGTCTGGGATATTGAGGCAACTGAGCCAAGGGGACGGAAGTTTCCTGGTCAGGCTTCCCTCCAGCATTAGCCCTCTTTGGGGGGCCTTGAAGGGTGGACAGTTTTCCATTCGCTGCAGGAACCTAAGCGACTGAGCAATGCGAGAATGGACAGGTTTTCTCTCTCTCTCTCTCTCTCTCAA